>NW_022983538.1:482686-799928 GCF_010093885.1 Aplosporella prunicola CBS 121167
TTTTTTTTTTTTTGCCAATGTTGTCTGCTAACCGTGGTTACAGGATGGTTTCCGTTCTTATTCTACAGCACGACCTGGGTTGGAGAAATTTACCTCAGGTATGATGCGCCGGCCGAGGCAAAGGCGTCAAAGGACACGCTTGGGCAGATCGGACGCATCGGCAGCCTGTCGTTGATCGTCTTCTCGACCATCACCCTTGTCGCTAGTGTCGTGCTGCCATGGGTTGTCAAATCGCCTGAAGATGAGAAACCCGACTTTACTCCACGTCCTCCCGCCGGGCTGGCACCCGCCATAAAGCAGGCTGAGAAATACAAGCCGACGCTGCTAACGGCCTGGATGGTGTCACATATTATGTTTACCTGCACGATGATTCTGGCGCCGATGGCTCACTCGTTCCGCGCTGCCACGACCATCGTGGCATTTTGCGGGCTTCCGTGGGCGGTGGCCAGCTGGGCGCCATTCGCCTTCATGGGCGTGGAGATCAACCGGCTGGGGGCATCGGCGGGCTACAGGCGCTTATCGAACAGTGCCATTGAGATGCACGCCACTGGGCACGAGGGGTCGCACGGCTCCAGCGGCGAGCTTTCCGGAGTATATTTGGGCATCTTGAATCTGTTCACGACGCTGCCACAGTTTGTGGGCACGTTCATCTCGTGGGTCGTGTTCTCAATCCTTGAGCCTGGAAAAAGTCCAGAACTGGCCAAGGAGGCACATCCGTCGGAGCATCACTCAACAGACGGCCCGAACGCAATTGCGGTCTGTTTGTTCATCGGCGCACTTTCTGCAGCGGGGGCAGCGTACGCGACGAGCCGGTTGAGGTACGTGGGTTAGCAGGCAGCGAGTTATATTGTGGAATTTTTTTTTTCTCTGCCACCCCCTTCGCGCGCGCGCACACACACACGCACACAGGCAGGGCGATAGCTGTATCATAGAGAATTAGAACAGGTAGAAGCCGGCTGTCGTTGGTCGGCGCGCCCCACACGTGAGAGGCTCAACGCTGGCGCAGGGCGCAGAGCGAGGGTTGGCCCGGCAGGCGCGGCCGGCCGGAATCAAACGGGCAAAAAAAGCAAAGCAAGGAATTTTTTTTTTCTCTCTTTCTACAAATAGTACTTAGACAGCTTGGTCGCACTGGCTACGCGCATTGTTCGCAGGGAGAAAGCACTAGTGAAAGCGCAACGGGGGCAAAAAGGCGAGGCCTAGCGTCCTGCTCGCAATTCTTTCCAGCGCCAACCTCAACCCACATTCAACGTCCAACAACAAACTCAACCACTTCCCCTCCCTCTCGCCAACCCCCTTCGCTCAGCAATTTCTCCTTCACCACCATGTCTGAGCCCATCCGCAACAAGCGCCTCGACCAGGCCGTCGCGCCGTACGTATTCTGCCTGTATTCTTCCGGTCAACAGCCACTGACAACGCTGCCTTGTACAGCACGCCGCAGAACACCCCGGCCAACGCCGCTCCCATCTCGTCCCGCGCACAGCAGCCCGGCGTTGCCAGCATCAAGGAAGGTAAGAAATCGCATCCATATATTATGTTCCTGCCCGTCTAGCTGCTTCTGCTCGTTTGCCGCCTGCCCGTCGGAGCTAACGCGAACCCCGCCTGCAGAGGACTTGGACCGCGCCACCGCCGCATCGATTTTCGCCCAAAATCCCCAGCTCGTCTCCATGATTCAAGGCAAGCTTGGCTCGCTCGTCGGCCGCTCTTCTGGCTACATCGAGTCGCTTCCTCAAGATGTCCGTCGCCGCGTTGCCGGCCTGAAGGGCGTGCAAAAGGAGCACTCGAAGCTTGAGGCGGAGTTCCAGGAGGAGGTCCTGCAGCTCGAGAAGAAGTACTTCGCCAAGTTCACTCCCCTCTATGAGAAGCGTGCCAAGATCGTCAACGGCGTGGAGGAGCCCTCCGAGGAGGAGGTGCAGGCTGGTGAGCAGCACGACGAGGATGACGAAGAAGAGGAGGAGGCCGAGAAGCCCGAGGAGAAGTCCGAGGACCCCGCGGAGAAGGTCAAGGGTATTCCTGAGTTCTGGCTGTCCGCGATGAAGAACCAGGTTTCGCTGGCCGAGATGATCACCGACCGCGATGAGCCTGCGCTCAAGTCTCTGGTTGACATCCGGATGGAGTACCTTGACAAGCCCGGCTTCCGCCTGATCTTCGAATTCACCGAGAACGAGTACTTCACAAACAAGACCATCACCAAGACCTACTACTACCAGGAGGAGAACGGCTACGAGGGTGACTTTATCTACGATCACGCCGAGGGCGACAAGATCGAGTGGCTGCCGAACAAGGACTTGACCGTCAAGGTCGAGAGCAAGAAGCAGCGCAACAAGAGTAAGTCAAGCGTGGCGCGGCTTATTGACATGTCCGACTGACGTTATCGCAGACACCAAGCAGACTCGCGTCGTTAAGAAGACTGTCCCCACTGAGTCCTTCTTCAACTTCTTCTCGCCCCCCAAGGCTCCCACCGACGATGACGAGGAGATCGGGGAGGACATTGAGGAGCGTCTCGAGCTCGACTACCAGCTCGGCGAGGACATCAAGGAGAAGCTCATCCCTCGCGCCATTGACTGGTTTACCGGCGAGGCTCTTCAGTTCGAGCAGCTGGACGACTATGACGAGGGCGAGTTCGAGGATGAGGACGACGAGGAGGAGGACGACCTCAGCGACGACCGTGACGAGGAGGACGACTCGGACGAGGAGGTACGTCATTCCATGCCATTCCCATACAATCAACATAAAGCTGACTTGACCCAGGGTGATGGCTCAAAGCCCAAGCAGGAGGCTGCCGAGTGCAAGCAGAGCTAAGCGCCAGGGTCCCATGATGGGCTTGACAATGATACAAATACCACGCCGCCTCGGGCATCGTATTCTTTCCCCAAATCACTGGCTTTCACGGACCGTTCAACCGCATCAGATGTAGACTGCATCGGCCCCCCTTCGACGATCACCCCCCCTCCGATCCTTCCCTGCTCTGGCGACAGACGGTTTTCATACGGCATCACGATCATCCCCTACCTTCCTTGGTATTAGCAGGCTTCATACACGCCTGTCGGTTTATTCGGGTTGCTGCTTTCTACGTGCTTTACGATTCACATCCGGCTAGATAGCTAAGCTGAGATTGCAATGCACCTTCAGGAGGACCGGGCGCTATGCGGCAAGGGTGTTTATTTTATTTTTCCTCGTTTTTTTTTTCTTGATGATGTTTGCGGATGGCGGAGGAGGCAGGCTGTTGTGTAATCTCCCCTCGCAAACGGTAGAGAAGGCAGTTGCGGAAAAGTCGTAGCTTTTTGAAATAGAGACAATGTGCGAGTCGTCTCCCCATTGATGCAATGGCTGGTTGCAGTAGGAGGAAGGGTAGTGCTTTTCCCAGCGATCCGACATGCTCCATGCGGCGCAATCCTAGGACCCAAGACTAGTCCGTTTGAGCGCTAGCTCGAACGACGCAGTCGTTGGCATCCTTGTCGCAGCGCGAATTGCAGCTTGTCTGGCGACGCTCTGCACGAGCGGCGAGAGCGTGCAGAGAGCGGCGCAAGCTGCTGCAACTGTGAGTCGAAGGTGATGCCGCAGATGCCGCATCTTGAGCTGCGTCCTCGGGCCGACGGTGGAGGAGCACAGCGGACGCGGGTCGCGTCATGCACGCCGCGAGGGGCACGGCTGACAATTTTTTGGGCCTCTTGAGTCAACGGCGGGGTGACTGTGACTGGCTGACTATATACCCTCCGCACTCGGCACCCTTTCTCTCACCTCCCATCGCCTCTTCAATCCTCGCTCTCGCATCTGTCACCACCGCAATCATGTCTCCCGCCGTCGATATTGTCAGCCGCTCCGCCCCCGCGGACGATGTCCTCGCAACCTCCGTCTCGAATTCCCTCAATCTCTCCACCAGCCCCAATGCGACCTTCCACCCCTCGTCGCCTAACTTCAACCGTGGTCACCTTGCCGCTGCCAAGGCGAAGCACCTAAAGCCCTTCGCCACCCATGACATCAAGGTCTTGTTGCTGGAGAACGTCAACCAGACTGGTCAGGACATCCTGAGGGGCCAGGGTTACCAGGTGGAATTCCAGAAGAGCTCGCTGCCCGAGGCGGAGCTGATTGAGAAGATCCGGTAAGCCAGCTTGCACTTGCGCTTGCGTGGACTGAATTGGCGCAAGACGGAGACTGGCGGATCCAATTGCGGTTGGACTCTGCAGCGTCCTGCGCCTTCTGCTCCGCTTCCGGGTTCACAATAATCAGGAGATGCTGACCCGCTCGCAGGGATGTTCATGTCATCGGTATCCGCTCCAAGACCAAGCTCAACGAACGTGTCCTCCGCGAGGCCAAGAACCTCATTGCCATTGGCTGCTTCTGTATTGGCACCAACCAGGTCGACCTTAAGTTCGCCGCGGAACACGGTATCGCCGTCTTCAACTCCCCCTTCTCTAACTCTCGCTCCGTTGCCGAGCTTGTTATTGCCGAGATCATTGCTCTTGCCAGGCAATTGGGTGATCGCTCGAACGAACTGCACAATGGCGTCTGGAACAAGGTCTCTGCCGGCTGCTGGGAGATTCGCGGCAAGACCCTTGGTATCGTTGGTTACGGCCACATCGGCTCCCAGCTGTCCGTCATGGCTGAGTCTATGGGTATGAGTGTACTCTACTACGACGTTGTCAACCTCATGGTAAGTATACCGTCCTGTCAGTCAAATTAAGGAAAAAGAATCCACAATTAACACGGCACCCCCAGGCTTTGAGCACTGCTCGCCAGGTCAACACTCTCGAGGAGCTCCTGAACAACGCGGACTTTGTTACTCTGCACGTTCCTGAGCTGCCTGAGACCAAGAACATGATTGGTGCCAAGCAGCTCGAGCAGATGCGTAAGGGTAGCTACTTGATCAACGCTAGCCGTGGCAGCGTTGTCGACATTCCTGCCCTTGTCGAGTCCATGAGGAGCGGTCATCTTGCCGGTGCGGCGCTCGATGTCTACCCCAACGAGCCTGCTGGCAACGGCCCTTACTTCAACGCTGAACTGAACAACTGGGCGGAGGATCTCCGCAAGCTCAAGAACCTCATCCTCACCCCGCACATCGGTGGCTCTACCGAGGAGGCTCAGAGTGCCATTGGTGTCGAGGTCAGTACCGCATTGGTGCGTTATGTCAACGAAGGCAACACTCAGCAGTCTGTCAACATGCCTGAGATTGCTCTGCGCGCCCTCACCACCGACGAGCCCAACCACGTCCGCGTCTGCTACATTCACAAGAACATTCCCGGTGTGCTTCGTCGCGTCAACGACATTGTGGGTGACCACAACATTGAGAAGCAGACTGTCGACTCCAAGGGCGAAGTAAGTTCTCCCGTATTTCTAATGTCGGCGAGTTTCCAATGCTGATGTAATCTAGGTTGCCTACATGTTGGCGGATATCTCGGATGTGACCCAGGACCAGATCCAGGGCCTGTACCAGGAGCTTGAGAGCCTGTCCTCAAACATCCGTACTCGTGTCCTTTACTAGATAAAATCACGTTGATGACTGCGCCTTTTGTGTGAATAGGGTGCGGCTGTCTGGCATTCAACATGGCGTTCTCCACTACGGGCAGAACAAAGAGGGCACGGTAAAGCATGGGAGGCGTTCAACAAAAAGAAAAAACGTTGGTTGATGTTGGTTCATTGTCGAGGCGGGTTTCCTCCGAAAAACAAAATTTGGCCATTTATTGTATATACACGATATTATTTTTGTAGCGCGTGGTTTTGAAACGATTTGGTTGTCAGGGATGCTGTCAAGAAAAAAAAAAAAAAAAAATCAACCAGAATGTGTGAGCTGTCCTTTCCTGTGATCCGTGTCAACTCCGATGCCGCAGCACAGCGACAAGCAGGTGTGTATTGCTGGTGGCAGGCTGGTTGATGTTTCGTCACGTGACCATAGCCACACGTGAAACGTTGCCCCAGGCTGACATCGGCGCTTGCGGCTAAGCGAGGCCCGCCCACTTCGAATTTGTCCGGGCAGCACACTTTCGCGACTGAGACGAACGACGACGACGACGACCCCGTAACCCACAACCCTCACCCTCGACGACGATCCCACTCCGAGGACATATACTTCAAGATGCCGTCCGAAGCTGGTCACAGACGTGAGTCGCCCCCGAATCCAGGACAAGAGGAGGAAATCGGAGTCACCGCTGGCCGCATTGCAGCTCCGGCACCGGGCTGCTCGCTGCACCAGCGGAGCGGCTCTGCGCTGAGAAGCTGTGCATCATGCTCTATTGGATTTTGGCTAACTTGCAATCCCTCACAGTCTATGTTAAGTAAGTCGAGAACGCACTCAAGCTGCCCCAAGGCGGCATATAATATATGCATACACACTCCCGCGGCGCGGAAGCGGTCCCGCAAGCACACAAACACACACAAAGCAACAATCCCTTCCCGCAAAGCCGACCGCATCACCACAGGCCCTCCCCAGAGCTTATTACAATGCCGGACATATGCTGAGACAGAATTCACAGGGGTCGCCACCTTTCCTACCAGAGGGGCAAGCGCAACACCAACCCCAACACCAGCTTGATCAAGATCGAGGGCGTCGACAACACCCAGGATGCCACGTGAGTCGCACACACTCCTCGGGTCTCTCCAGCTCTCTTTTCTGCGGAGGAGAGAGCGGGGAGGAAAACCCACCCCGAAAATTATAAGCGAACGGCGAGATTGACATAATTCGGAATTAGTTTCTACGCGGGCAAGAGGGTCGCGTTCGTCTACCGCGCCTCGAGGGAGGTCCGTGGCTCCAAGATCAGGGTGATCTGGGGCAAGGTCACCAGGCCTCACGGTGCGCATTTTCCCTCCCCCCACCCCCCCTCCAATTCACTCCTTCCCATTGCCTCATCCCCGGGGCATCCTTTGTTGTCTTTCGCTTGAAGATGCAGGCCGACAGGAAACACAAAAATGACAG
Organism: Aplosporella prunicola CBS 121167; assembly: GCF_010093885.1. Taxonomy (NCBI): domain Eukaryota; kingdom Fungi; phylum Ascomycota; class Dothideomycetes; order Botryosphaeriales; family Aplosporellaceae; genus Aplosporella; species Aplosporella prunicola. The sequence continues at coordinate 489,594 of NW_022983538.1, forward strand.
CGAGGCGGTTTGACTGACGTGTATGACCTCACAGGCAACTCCGGCGTTGTCCGTGCCCAGTTCAGGCACAACCTCCCCCCCAAGTCCTTCGGCGCTTCCGTCCGCATCATGCTGTACCCTTCTTCGATATAAGCAACTTTTCCCGCCGCGCGGTCGTGGGTGGGGTTTCCGATGCGATGGGGGGAGACAAAGTTCACACATGGGCACAGTACGGAATGCCTTTGTTGGTTGGGGGATGAAGTGGGCTTTCAACGGACAATAGAAAACTTTGGGGGATGAAGCGTGAGAGCGTGTGTGTGCGTGTGGGGGAGGGAGGAGTTTTGCTACGGTTCAAAATGCATCATGCTTCGACACAACAACACACCTTCCTCTCCATCCTCCTCTTCTCGCGGAGTGGGGGGCTCGTGTGCTTGTGCGCGCGTCATGACTTTGTCCTCCCCGGGCTTTTATCACAAATCCCCAGAAGTTATTACCGTCGTTTTCAGAGTACGGTCAGGGTTGTTGCGTTTTTCGTGTCCCGTCGGAACCAAGCAAGACAAAGAAACGAAATGAATTCCTGAGAATCTGATCTCCTGTTTCTGTCCCCGCTCCTCGTCTCTGCCAGCAGCAGCAGCAGCAGTAAAGAGGGAAAACAAGTCTGTCGTCATCGTCGTTTGCGGTCAATGCTTCATGAGCCGTTCATTTCCCCTAACAGAACAACCTTACTCCTACTGATTCAGCGGTCGACCATTCCGCCGGGCACCCGTCAACGGATCTGCGTTCTAAGTACCTAACAGCACGCAAATGAGCAACAACGCTGAACCAGCAGCCTTGTACGCTGGATATCATTCCTGCTACCCACCCTCCTACCCATTGATCCACTTCCTCCACCAACACTCACGAACATCTGTCTTCTCCGCCGCCTCCGCCAGCGCCACCGTCTGCGTCTCCAGACCAACATGCGTCACGTAATCCCGCCATGGCTTTTCTTTTCTCTCAGCAATTGCGATTTAGCAACAAGATCAGCTCTACAATTACAAGCATCCCCACATCCATCAGACAGACGTCTCGCGCCCCAAACGCTTAAAAGGGCGGCAGGCGGAAGGGGTAGCTGCCGTTCTTGATCCGGAAGACGCTGAGCAGGAAGCTGTACATCAGGAAGAGGATGCCGCTCCAGACGACGACGGCCGTCTGCTGGGCCTTGGGGTTCGCGATGCGCGGGACCTTCAGGGCCAGGGAGATGGCTGCGAAAGAAAGGATGCCGTCTGCAGCGAAGCAAGAGCCAATAGTCAGCACACAGTACACACACACACACACATGGCCAGCAGAGGAATGACCAGAAAGCAGCAGCAGCACTTACACATAGCAGCAACAATCTGCGTCTCCATGCCGAACTGGTTCTGAAACCCGCCAGCAAAGTACGAGAGGCCGCCGTGGCCGTCGCCGGCGACGTAGGGCACCTTGCGGATATGGTTGAACATGTGGCCGCTGGTGAAGAGCAGCACGGCAATCAAGCTGACGGCGGCCCAGAGGTTGCGGTTCTGGATCACGGGCAGCAGGTACGGCGCCGCGACGGCCAGGAACGTGACGCCGCCCAGCACCGCCGTCGTCAGCGAGATGACGCGGATCCAGTTGATGGGCCGGTGCACCGGCGGGTGCGGCCCCTCGGGCATGTGCCGCGCGATCCACGCGTGCACGCTCTCTGCTGATTGCGGCCTGGAGTAGGGCATGGCTTGTTAGCTTCTGCTGCTGTTTGCTTACGTGTGGTTGCCGCTGCGAGAGAGGGGGGGGAGGCGGCCGCTTACCCGGTGACGAAGTCGAAGCGCTTGGGCTTGATGTCTACTTGCGCATTGGGGCCGACGGTGGGGTTGAACAGCAGCAGGACGGGAGCGGTTTGCAGCATGAGCTAGGTAGGAGAGAACTGTCAGCATACACATGCTTGACAAAAGCATTGGAGGCGCGTACCGACGCAAACGTAGCCTTTCCGTCCATAAAGTCCAGCGTGCCAAACAGCAGCTTGTTCTCGGCATTGACGTCGCCCTTGGTCCAGCTCTTGGACAGTATGCTCCACTCGTCCTGGAATTCCTGGCACATTTTGCAGCCGAAGCGCGGCTCGAGGGCCGTCAGCAGCACGGCGAAGCCATAGTCGCGCGGCGCCGTCGTCAATTCATTGTACAGAGCATCGTCGAGCTTCAAGGGCGTGGATTGCGCGCGGTATTTCTGGAAGCGGTCGACCGACGGCTTTTTGGCGGCCAAGGCCGTCAGCGGCAGCAGGAGCGTCGTCAGCAGCGAGAGGAACTTCATGGTGGCCGAGAACCAAAACGTGCAGCAATGGTGTCGTCGTCAGCCATTGCTCTGGCTCTACGTATCCTTTCGGGGGAGCTCTGGCCATGACTAAGCGCGCCCTTCGCCGACCGCGCCTGCTTTTCCGATAACTATCATCAACCCTCGATTACATGGACGCGGCAATTGAAAAGAGAATTGTTTGTTTGCTAAACACATTCATTCGCCAGCCCATTCCAATCCCCACCATCCTTAGTCCGCTCCCTCCAGCTCCCTCAAGCTCCCCCAAACTCCCTCATGTCTCCATACCCATCCTAGCCGCCCAACCGTGACTAATCGTCTGTCTGCCCGTGCCATAAAAGACCGGTGTGCTGGACTCAGCATCCCGCTCATAGTAGAAATCACGCATCTCGTGCACAGGCGTCGGCTCGCGCTTGTTAGCGGCAGTCGCGGTGGCGGCAGCAATGAGCTCGTTGCCGTAATCCACGGAACCCAGGTCCAGCCAGAGCTTGCCGTTGCTGTCGCGTACGTACACCGGGTAGGGCCCGGATGCTTCCTGTGCGTTGCCATGACCTGGTGTTGTTGCTAATGTCGCTATTGATGATGGCAAGGACGATGTTGACTCCGAAGACGACGTAGACGATGTCAGTGATGTTAGTTGAGGCGAGCGCCAGGGCCGGGCTCGCGCGTGCTGGTATTTCGAGTCTTGGAAGCGGTTGATTGCAGAACCGGTGCATCGGCCGATGTTGACGTGGTGGCCGCCCGGCTTGTAGGACATGCCACAGGCGTAGTGTGTAGGAATGTCCCTTTCTGAGGACTTCATAAAAAAGAAGTCTTCAGGAAGGTCAGCGATGGGTGAGGAGGCAGAGCTGAGGCTATCGGTGGAGGTAGTGGTGGGTATGTTTTCCTTGTTGATGCCGTTCAAGGGAATAAAGGCTGAGATGGCGCCGCCGTTATGGTTGATAGAAGTGGGCGTGATGCTGCTATATCTGTATCGGCTGTCCATATTGTCCATGTTCCTGCTGTTACCCATATCACCGCTGTCGATGTCCATGGCATCCTCGTCAATCACGCTATCGCGTCCCAAACGCTGACTTCCCTCCGCGAGCTTACTGTCGTCCCTTTGAAGCCAAGAGAGGTAGTGCCTCTCCGTTAGTGCCGGCATGTCCCCCAGCAGCCCGTTATCAAAGACGGGGCGGCCGTCGATCGAGAAGGAGCACCAATGCGAGTTACTTTTGGAGGCAAAGCGTCCATCCGTTGTGCTAAACAGGGCACCGTACATCGCCCAAGGAAAAAACAGCGTGAAGTCGTCTTCTGGTATGACGTCGTACACGGCTGTTGGGGCATGATAGAAGACGTAGACATACGGACTGTCGTCGAAGCGGGCGAGGACCTGTTTGAGAAGGAGCGTAGTTTAGCAAGAATGTAACACGATCCGATATCTTTGAAATCTGTATGGGCTTAATTGGGTAATGGTTGAGTATTTATATTGGATGAGGATCGTCATCCGATGTAGGACAAACTCATACATCCCACACTGGAAATAACGGTGGGTGTGCTGTCAGTCTGCAAAATCGTTAGGCGGATCTCATTGTCTAGCACAGAACTCGGCTCAACGTACTTGATCATCTCAAAGTCTCTGCGTTTGCTCAAATGCCTGTGGCCACGCCTATAGACATGGAGCAGTTCAGGTCGCGGCGTGCGCAGCCCTCTTCGGCCTAGGATCATCATCATCCCCGGCGTAGGGTTGAACTGTGGGTCAAACACAAGCAGATTGCGCGAGCCATCGTGGTGTTTTTCAAAGCCAACGATAGTGAGAGAGTGACCAGGCTGTTGGAGGTATATGGGTGGGAGACACGTCTTGTAGATTTTGGTCTCCGGCGTGTCATCCGACACGCCGCTTCTGAAATAACCTTCGATGTCCGCGAGTAGCTGCTCATGTGCTTGACTGTCGTCGCGGTCGGTGAACATTTGAATACCATGGTCAATTTCCAGGCTGCGTAAGACAGCTTCGACCTAGAGCTCTTTAGCATACTGCAAGCCATAAGATATAAGGATTACTCACCTCCGGGGTGCCAATATATTTCCGTGTACCTCTGATACCACCAGTTTGTTCACGTGCAATCTCACTGATTCCCTTATCCCAGGCATCTTCAACCATATCCTGCAACTTGAGAATGTTAGGTGTGCCGGCGGTAAAACGATCATGGCCCTGCGCTTTAGCGCCCTGAATGTACGACACTAGCATCTGGAGGTTACGGTAGCCACAGAAGCTGCCTTCTCTGCGAGTCTTGCCAATTTGCAGCGTGGCTGGATGGCACAAGTACGCATGTTTGACCGACTTCTCAAGCGCGCACAGTTGGGCCAGCATTGGCAAAACGCCAGGGGTCTCGTTCTCGATGATTTCATGCTTGATCAGGCGCCCATCGCGGCCGATGCGGTTGAGCGTCGTCTTTTTGCCACCTGCCTTTAACTGCTCATACAGCCAATTCGGCATCTGGTCTTCGTAGGCATACGGGCCGAGCTCTGCTTTCTGCGCCCGGTTAGTCTCTTTGTATTGATGGGGTTAGAAAACGTACGCCTAGGCGTGCACCGTAGTCATCACTATGTTCCTTGCTCCTTTTTGGGCCTCCCTTCTGCCTGGAAACCGGGCAGAAGATATCCAAGATGCTGCGGGCAAGCGTCGACTTCTGGGAGTCAGCCCGGGGCCGCATTTTGCCGTGGCGATGTCTGTCCGATAGGCCTGAATGGAATGAATGCTCCGAAGCAATGGGAGTGAACATCTTGTCGCGTTTAGTGGATGAGCTGTGTTCCGGTTCTGTAAGGCCTGCTGCCAGATGCAGGTCTAGGTGCTCATTGAGTTCTGATAAGTAGACTTGCTCATCGCAGTCTTTTTCTGGACAGAGCACCCATTCGTCAGTGCCGAACGGGGAGTCGTCCCTATTGCGGGGTTGTTCTTTCTTTGTCTGAGAGAGCGCTGAGGTAGGAGGCTCCGACGGCTCAGTTACTTTGAATGGCGAGTCGTCGGTATGAAGCTCTTCGACGTGCAGAATGAGAAAGTACGAATCAGAGCTGGTAAAATCACAGAAGGGGCAGCTAAGGACGTCGGCCATGGTTGCGACACTTGCTCCGAGAGAGGAAAAGGTGAGGCTAGAGATGCTGCGGGAAAAAGCAAGTGGTTGGTTGACTACGGTTTCGGGAGGCACGCGCGCTGCAGGTCAGCATGGCCCATTCACATGTGCGCTGGTTTGTTGATGCCAAACTGCCTCATCATACGCCTGTGGCTGGCTGCGTTGGACTTGCTGCTGCCTGGACGCGTGGACAGCGTGCGAGTTCAGGTTTGGAACAAGACGCAGTCGATTTAGTCATGTGCGCTGTGTTGTCGATAGGTATCATCATCATCAGATCTACAGTACATACCTAGATGCCAATCGCTGATCAGACAGAAATCAAACTAAAGAAACAACAGTGGAATATGACCGACGACTATACAAGAAATATGTACATCAATTCTACCGCAAAATGGCTGTCCAATTGGAATCACCACGCGGACAAAAGCTCAAAAAAACCAGAAAATCTATATTCATCCACCAGCCCATGACCGACGTCAGATCGTAGTATCCGTGTCCGCCACTGCGTGCTTCTTCTCTCTAGCCTATCCATAGCCACCTCTGCGCGGGTGCAAAACGTGAAAAGAAATCCGCCACTCTGCTTCTACTGGCCACCAACGCCAGCTCATCGCCAAAGCGTACGCCTGCTATGAGAACCCATAAGTGCAAGACTACTACTACAAATGAACGGACAGCGCCCATATGCCATTCATGTGGCCACCACGAATGGCCAATGCAGATGCGCCTCCGCAAAAGACCGACTACCACCGAAGAAGATTCAAAATTAGGTGTGCGTTAGGCCGTATCCAAGCTCCAAACAGTCGTCATTGGAGAAGAGTCTTATTGGCTTTGCACGACGTTGCCTCTCAGCTCCCAATCCATCGCTCCATGTCCGCGCTTACACGCCGTCCACGTCGCTTATGGCAAGGCCTTGAGGCTCGCTATCGCCGTTCGTGGGCTCGAACTCAAGCTTGTCTTGCTGCGCCATTGCTTGCGCAGACACAATTTCGGCGAGACGCTTCAACCGAGGAGTTTGCAGCCCTGGAGACTTGTTAACTTTTTTGCCTTTTGGTGTTTTAGAACATGGTGTCGGTGAGTCACTTACATGAGGGCGTGTACGTCTCAAGAGCTGAGATAACACGGGGTTCCGCAATTTCATAAGGTCCACTGTCCTCCATGTCGACGGCGGCGAGCAGGAGCACGTCACTCTTCTCAGTAACCCTGGAAGCGACAGCCTTCATGATTTCGCCGTTAATCGGCTGCTCGTAATCAGCAACAAGGTACTGGTTGAGCAGCTTCTGGATCTGGTTTGGTGACAGCATCCAGCAGATATCCTGAATAATCTCAATATCGTTCAAGGTTGCCTTCTTGAGTTGCAGGAGTTTGGTCGCTTGCATGAGATGCTCAAGCTGGAGAGTGCCTTCAGGCATGTCATGGCTCTTGCACCATTCTTCAATCCTGGTGATGTTGTAGTTGATCTGGAGACCACGCTTCCAAGACAGGAAGTTCCTACGCATCAACAGGTCGTTGAAGGCGGTGACACCGACCAGGCGCAGAAGCTCAGTAAAGGCTTGCATAATGATGTTATCCTCAAGGAAGTAAGCCTTCATGGCCTTGTAGACGTTGTTCAAGAGGCTGAGAAGGTTGTCCATGCTGTAGGCCGGGGCACTGTTGGACTGAAGCAGCTTGCCAAGGAACCTGTTGTTTTCGTTCGTGACGAAACCAGGAAGCGACTGCGACTCGATGATGGCGGGAACAACCATCTTGTGCAGCTTCTTCTTCAGGACCTTCATCCAAGTGTGGTAGATGTTGAACTCCAAGCTTTCCAAGTCATGCTTGACGATCTCCAACAGGCGGTCGTACTCGTAGTTGTCGGTCTTCTGGGTCTCATACCAGTCTTCCGCAAGGAAAACGAAGGAGAGCATCTCGTGGACGTTTGAGAGCCAGAAGGCGCCCGGGTTAATGGCCTCATCACCATCGTGCTGCATGACTTCCTGCTGGATGGACTGCATGACATTGGCAAGGAACCTCTCCGACTCCTTGACGAAACCGTTGTTCCACATCTCTGAAGTGACAAGGTTGATCAGGTATGCTGGGAAAAGCACTTCCTTGTCGCTGGGAGCAGGAGTGGTGCTTGGCGTGGGAATCTTGAGGTTCTTGATCAGACCCATCGTAACTTCGTCGTTGAGGGCGTCCTCGTCGGACAGCAGGTTTTCAAGCTCGAACTCGATGTTGTCCAGAGTAGGGCTGAAGGCGCTGCTACCACCAGTGAAGTTTTGGCGAGAAGCTTGTGCGGGAGCCACAGCCATGGAAACTGGCCGAGGACTGTAAGCGGTGCTGAAGCGTTCCACGTCGATGCGCTCGCCGGCACTCCTTCTCTTGGGCTTCTTTGACGTGACGAGGTTGATGAGACCAGACGGCGGCGCGTGGTGGTTGCCGTTGGTGAGCTCGCCGTTGACCGGGCCAGCACGCTTGGCCAGCTCGAGCTGATCTTGCAGATCGGCCAGCTGCTGGCGCAAAGAGGACTTTTCGGTCTCGACTTGGCTCGAGCGACGCTTGGTACTCTCCAGCTCCTCGGTGGTGTTGCGGAGAGTCTCGCGCAAGTGCTTCTCCTCCTCCTGCAAGCGGCGCATGTTTGCCGTGCTCTCATCGTAGTTGTTCTGAAGCTTCTGGAAGTCTTCTTCCATAGCACTCAGACGAGCAGCGGTAATACCGGCCTGGTTTGCTTCGGCCTGCAGTTCCTTGGTCCTGGCTTCCAAAGCATTGGTCCTGTTCTTCCAAGAAGTAAGCTGACTCTCATAGTTCTGGACCTGTCCTTGCAGCGCCTTGTTCTCCCGCTTGATGGTACCGAGGCTCTGGGTGAGCTCGACGACCTTGTTTTCCAGCTTGTACGAAATCTGCTTGAGATCGCGAGCCTCCTCACGAATGGACTTGTAGTACGTCCTAGCTTTCCTACCACGATACAAGCTCTGGATGATGACAACCTTGCGGCGGTACTGCCTCCAGTCCTTGAGCTGGCGTGAGCTCCTCCAGTTGCGCTGGATGATGATCGCGGCATCGCTGTATCTCTTGTCCAGAAGGTGCTTTCGGAGAAGATAACCCTTGGCAATGGATCCAAAGAGGACAACGCTCTTGCGGATATACTGGAACTTCTTCCTGTCGACATAGCCGCGCCACACACGCTGGATAGTAGTTGCAGACTTGACCTGGCGGATTTCGTCCGCGCGCAGCCTTGCCTGGAATCCACGGATTACAGCCTGCATGGATACGATAGCCTCGCGGGCCTCGAGATACTTGCGGCGGTAGTACTTGGCGCGCAGGTTCTTCTGGATCATGACCGCAGCTCCGTTCAGGCGCCTGGTGCGCAAGTTCTCCAGGAAGGCAAGCATACCAGCACGGAAGAAGATCTTGGTGAGACCAAGCTGGTACTTGTCAGAATCGCCGCCATTCTCGGTTCCAAGAGCTTTTTGAAGGATGGCGTTTGCCATTTCCCGGATTTCAGATGTCCATCCGGAAGAGGGGACAAGCATGTAGTACCGCAGAGCAAACTCTTCATAAGTCCATCTCGTGGGGTAACCAGCACAACTGATACGAACGGTTTCTAGGACACCGCAAGCACGGAGCTGGCTGAGAACCATGGGACCCTCAAACTTCCAAGCCTCCTTAGCCTCGTTAGGCTTAAGGCAACGAATGTAATGCACATCAGTAGCGTTGATAGTGTTCATGAGCTCGATCAACGAGGCCTTGAAAATGCTTCCAAGCGTGGGCTTCCTGTTGACGGCCACCCTACGCCCTGCGGTGACGGCGGTTCCAGGCTTCGCGTTGTTCTGACCGTTGGTCTCCTTATCCCGAATGCTCGCGGCGGCTTCCAAAACATCCGTAAGGAACTTGTTGGAAGAAGACTTGAGAACTTCCATATGCTCGTCGGGCACGGTATCTCTGTTCTTTTCGATGAAGGCCTCCGACTCGTAAGTGACATCAACGGCATAGTGACAAACCGTGAACGCAGACTTTCCGAACCGCGGCTTCTTGTAGAACTTGTGCTTGTCGCCGCTGAAGTTGTGGTGAAGCTTGGTGACAAATTGTTCATCCGAACCCATGGGCAGGCGAGACTCTTCGTCGAGCAGGGCGAGAACACCCAGCTTACCCTCAATTAAATCGATACAGGGCTGGTTGTCGGAGAAGTCAATAAAAGTCCAGTTGATCTGTTCCCTCAGATATTCTTCCTGCTCAAGCTTGAAGACGTGCTGGTTGAACTCCTGTTGCAGCTTCTCGTTGGCGTAGTTGATACAGAACTGTTCGAAAGAGTTCTTGGCAAAGTGCTCGAAACCGTAGATATCCAGAACACCGATGAAGGAGCGCGCATGGGCCATGATCTCTTCGGGGGCCAAGCTTTTGTTGATGCTGTCCACGAGCCAGTCGAAGAGGCTCGAGTAAACGAACTTAGCCACGGAGTCTCGCACAACGATCGCCTGCTGCTGCGTAAGATTGGACGTGATCTTCTCGCCACGGGTGATGAGCTGCTTCTTGACCGTCCACTTCGCGAAGCCAACCGCATCAATGCCCAAGAGAGCACACGCCTTTACCAATGACGGCTCATCAGGGGATAACGACGAATCCGTACGGGTGGCGGTAATCTTGATGTTACCGATGTGGAGTAGGGCCGCAAGCAAACGGAAGATTTGCGACTGCGTCGCGTCATTCACGCCGATTCTCGTCAAAGAGCTCTTCGTTGCTTCGAACTCAGCCTTGTCATCCACGCCATCAATAACAGGGGCGTTGCCTTGGTTGAGGAACTCAAACTCCTCAACGGGTAGCAGACTAAGTTCCTCGCGCTCCGCATCCGTAGCACCAGCAATCAACTGGTAGAAGATGTGGTAGTTACGCTCCTTCAGCGGCTGGAAAACCAATCTTGACCGCTCCAGCAGGTATACTCGAATCTTGGCACCAATAATCTCCGTCTGTTTGTCGAAAATGATCTCAATGTATTTACCGAAACGCGAGGAGTTGTCGTTACGGGTCGTCTTTGCGTTACCGAAAGCTTCCATGATGGGGTTGGTCGCCAGAATCTGTTCTTCAGTCTCACTCATGGTGTCCGCCCTTCCCTTATTCCGCCTACCGGGCTGGTCCGGCGATTCGCGTGTGGCAAAGTATCGCATGATGTACTTTGCGCTGACCGTTTTACCGGCACCAGATTCACCGGAAACGACGATGGTCTGGTTACGGTTATCGCGAAGCATGTCACTGGTTGCAATCAGTATGTCGAACAATCTGTCATGGCTGGCGGCATTTGAGCGGTGACATACGCAAAGGCCTCCTCAGCAATGGCGAAAAGATGGGGTGCTTGTGACGCTCTGTGCTTGCCGGCATAGACCTGGACCATGCCCGGCACATAGAGAGAGTCAACACGCGCGAAGGGATTGGCGGCGATGAGAACAATGCCGGAGTATGTGTAGATTTCCTTCTGAGCATAACGGAGCTTGATTGCCTGCAGCACTGTCTTGCTGTCAGCGGGATGGCAAGCGCGACGGCAGCGATGGCGTCTTACCAGCAGGCTCGTTAAGATGTGACAGATTCGTAAGGTCATCGCTGGCTTCGAGCATAGCAGGGTTCATAAGAGGAGGTAGGGACCCTTTCTTGTCATCCTGGAGGGTTTCCTCGGTCGTTTCGACTGTTTTCTCCTGCAGGCGGGCAAGCAAAGGTCAGCAAAGGGCGGATGGCAGGCGCGGGAGGTTGACGGGGCGCGTACCTCTCCACTCTCGAGCTTGAATACTAGCTTTATCTTCTCGCCATCCACGATCTTCTGCGAGACTTCCGAGGCAACCCAGCCCTCGGTGGCATCGGGCTGCCACGCGCGCGTTCCGATCTCGTAGAGGTGTGGCGCCATGGCGAGCGGTGTTGTGGTGTTGTTGTCCGGCGGGGGGACTCAACAGGAGGAAGGATGGTGTGGAGCAGTCGGGCTCCTAGAGAGGATAGTAGCGGCGCGCGCTCGCAGGCCGAGACCCAGACGTCGAGGGACAGCTAGGGAAAAGCCCCGACACGCTAATTGGGGAGATGGATAGGAAGGAGAGACAAGGGAGTAGACATCCGGGTGGCGGCGTGTCACTGGGCCGTCAGCGAGCGTGATGGGGGTTCGGGAAAGGGTCCTTTGAGCTGTGTTGTAGGGCAATTATTTGGGGAGTCTGAGCACGACGCCCGCACGCCCATGCCGCTGACCGCCAGCGCCGCCTGCAGAAAAGGAGCCGAGGAGCTTCCGAGCAGCCCCTGACTTCAGCGACGCTGCCTGCTTCTGGCTGGTGCGGACGACACACTGAACGCATGACAGCGCCCGTCAACTCTTTGTCCACGTGGAGCCTGCCAGCCCTGACACGCACACCTTGTCTCTTGTCTCTCTTTCATCATGTCAAATACTTCAAAGCACACGCGAACCCTGAACAGTCGCCCTTTTGCTCCATGCAACCTACGATAAAATGATCCTCCGGGAGCGTCCAGATAGATCCTCCCTTAAGATCTGTTCGCTGGCCCCAGATCCCGTCGGCTTATCTTCACTCTGACATCGCGCTTCGGCCCTGCAATCAGCGGCGCCTCACGCCTTCGCGGAACCCGCAACCCCGCCTCGCTCATAGGCTCAATCTCCCAAACCGCCAACAGACTGGCCACAATCGCCAGGCTCAGCTTGTGCGCAAGGCCCATGGTTCCGCCCAAAGACCACATGCCTCCCTCGTGCCTCACCGTGCCCCATTCTGCCTTTGCCGTCTGTCCCTCCTCCGCGCTGATGAAGCGCTTGGGCATGAATTTCTCGGCTTCCGAGTAGTACTGGCTGGAAGTGTTGTGCAAATTGTTCGACACGTTGACGTACTGCCCCTCCTCAAACTGCACCAACTCGTCGTCGTGAATGGAGAAGTCCTGCTTGACCTTCCTCACGGTCCAGGAACTGTCGTAAAGCCGGATGGTTTCCATGTAGCAAGCTTCCAGCAGAGGGCATTTTGTGGTGAGGCCTTCAATGTCGACGTCCAACAGTGGAGGCTCTGGCACACCAAAGTCATTCGGCGGCTGTGTGGCGCGAGCGTATGGCTTGGCCTCCTTACGAACACGCTCGGCAAGGCCTTCTTCACTGATGATATGAACGAGGAGCCAGAACACCAGATTCCGGACGCTAGAGTTGAGTGCCCAAAGGATACTGAGGTGGGCAGAAGCTCGTGCTTGTGTGGAGGCATCGCCATTGGCAAGCGTTTCCTGAGCGACGGCGAACATCGTCGGGAAGTCGCTAAGGTGCCTGTAGTACGAGGTATCTGCACCTTGAGACACTTGGTTGTACGCCCGGCCCAAAGCAGCCAGCTGATCCAACAGGCGCTTGCGGGCAATGGTGCCAGAAGGGATTCCAGGAATTGGCACCCATCGTGGAATGCCGGACGCCATAAGGTAAAAGTAGTCTTCAAACTGCTGAAGGTCTGCATGGAGTCCTGGATAATCTTCGACCAAACCGGCGCCAGTGAGGGCTGGGGTGATCATATTGCCAGCCAACTCACGAATAAGTACACTGTGATCATATTAGCATTAATGTCGATTACTGGACGAGAGAGACACTTACAGTAGATTGGTCATAGCAAACATCCGGTTGCCTGCACCTTCCACCGCTTGGGTTTCTGCAGCGCGCTCCCATGGTGTTTGGTCGACTAGGCTCGTCATGAATGTCATCATGCTTGGTATATTTTCTTTCATTGCACCAAGCACCTTTGGAATGAGCTCTTCAATGTAAGGTTCGGCAATGACTTTATCATAGAAGGCATTGGAAAATGCAGCTGGAGCATCAGCGCTTCCCGTGGGCAGCTTGCCTCCTAGGCCAAAAGCAATCTTCCGGGCATTCAAAACGAAGTTTTCGTCGTCCGCAAAAGTAGAGTCTTTCTCTCCCAGAGCCTTGATGGCAGATGGTGAGTTTACTACCACATGAGAAATGCCAGCAAGCTTCAGAGTAAAGTTCTCATCCATGCTTGTATCCCTGATAGATGTTTAGTACCAGGAGAGAAATTTGTACGGGGAATTTACATACCTTGCCTTCTTCAAAAACGAGCTTTTGCCCCAGAGAAATTGAAACACATGGCCAAAAAAGGGTACCCAGTAAGGGATAATGGGCACTGCCCTGTTTTCAGCTCTGCTACTGCAGGCATTCTGGTGACGACGACCGGACCAAAGACGAGTGGAGAGGCATATCACGATGGTCGTGATGATAATAGCAGCATAGAAAGTCGGCGCATCCCACACTCTGGCAGATTCAGGGACTGTATGATAATGTTAGAATCCGTGACTTCCATCCATGCGGATCGCCCCTATGTCCGTGAAAAAGCAGAAAACGGACCGCGAGTGGCAACCCAAGTACATCGCGAAAAAAGACAGGAAAACACAAGCAAGTAGGCAAACAAAAGTCAAACAAAGGCAGCATGACCAGTGTAGAAGATGGAATCGCAAAATCGCAGATAGGGGAAAGGAGGGCAAACAACTTACTAGGAATCCAGCTCTGGCTCAACGCAATCGCCAGGCCCGTCACCGTGAACCCGACGTCCCAAAGCAGCACCTTGCGGTCATGGTATACGGCAAGCAAGATCTCCATCCTGCCTTGATGTCGACAGGAGAAGTCCCAGTCGTGGAATTATTATGCTGAGAGCGGTGGTCGGTTCGAGGAGCCAATTGGCGCGTGCGCATCGAGACGCCGGAAGCCCAAGTGGAGACCGCAGTTGCCGGTATCTAGTGCACTACTCTTAGAAAGGATGACGCGGAATTGCGGCGTGGCGGATTATCACCAGAGTAGTAGCGCGAGGTCGTAGATGGGTTGCAATCAGGGTCAGAGAAGCAGCACAGCATGAGCCGGTGACTCTGCGGAGTGCTGCTCAGCCCTACCAGATATTTATTTATACCTTTGCCCGCAGATCTCCCTGCTGTCCATCAACCAAACAGCATCTTTTACACGCAGTCTGACGAAAATGGCGCCCAAGGAACTCAACTTCATCACTGGCAACAAAAACAAGCTGGCCGAGGTCAAGGCCATCTTGGGTGACACGATTGTGCTGAAAAACCAGTCGCTGGATCTGCCCGAAGTGCAAGGCACGGTGGAAGAAGTGACGATTGAAAAATGCAAGAAGGCTGCTGAGCTCGTATGTTCACTTCCTGCTCGCATCGTTCATTTTCAGTTCTAAAAAGTCTGATTTTTGTTGTTAGGTTGGCGGCCCGGTGCTGGTGGAAGACACTTGCCTCTGTTTCAAGGCGATGAACGATTTGCCGGGACCGTATATGTAGGTTTTCCTTTTCCAAGTCAAGTCTGTCAATCAAATAGCAAGAGTCATTTCTCATTTCGTTTTCTATAGTAAATGGTTCATGGAAGCCCTTGGAGCCGAGCAGCTGCACAAGATGCTGGCCGGATTCGAGGACAAGTCCGCCCAAGCCGTCTGCACCTTCGGCTACTCTGAGGGCCCCGGCCACGAGCCCATCCTTTTCCAGGGAAGGACAGACGTAAGCACACAGAGACCATTCTCAGAGCACTGTTTCCTGACCTTTGACCACAGGGCAAGATCGTGCCGTCCCGAGGCCCAACGGTGTTCGGTAAGTCCAAGCATCCAAAGCCCGATAGCGACTCGTCAATACTAACCCTTCCCCAGGCTGGGATTCGACCTTTGAGTACGAAGGCCAGACGTACGCGGAGATGGAGAAGTCGGAGAAGAACAAGATCTCCCACCGTGGCAAGGCGCTGGCGAAGCTGACGGAGTGGCTGAAGAACCACGCCGACTGAACGTCCCACGCTTGACCACCAGCATCGAGCAATATAGACCACTTCAAGTTTTGTCCACACATGCCCCATCCGCTCACTCACTCTCACCGTCCTCCTCCACCATCCTCCTCCACCATATCCTGGTGATCATTCTTCCAGTTCTTGATCCACATCTCGATGCGCTCGACGTTGCCCTCGACGTCCTCAGCCTTGTCGCTCCGCAGCTCCACCACAATCTCCGCATCATACGCCTCGCGCGCCTCCTCCAGCAGCACCTCCATAATCTCCGCGTCCATATTCTCCTCCAGCTTCTTGGCCCCGTAGCCACGCGCCTGCAGCCGGTCGTACAGCAGCGTCGAGTCGCAACGCACCACCACCACCAGGTCGATCCACGACTTGGGGAACAGGTCGCACGCGTGCCAGTCGATTATGTAGCCGCCCTGCTTCACGCTGTCCTCGATCGCGTCGAGCAGCTGCGCCCGCCGTTAGCTCCCGTGCCCCATTGTATATGTGTATGTGTGTTGTCGCGTCAATGCCTTCCCCCGCCATGTGTCGTCCGTACCTTGTCCTCGTCCACGATCGCCGTGTTCAGCTCCTCGTCGAACCCGTCGTAGCAATCGTGCTCTTTGGCCACCTGGTTGATCGACATGTGCTTCAGGCCCGTGTTTTGCGCCAGCAGCTCCGCGTGCGACGTCTTGCCCACGCCGGGCGTGCCCG
Organism: Aplosporella prunicola CBS 121167; assembly: GCF_010093885.1. Taxonomy (NCBI): domain Eukaryota; kingdom Fungi; phylum Ascomycota; class Dothideomycetes; order Botryosphaeriales; family Aplosporellaceae; genus Aplosporella; species Aplosporella prunicola. Next base: position 505,443 of record NW_022983538.1, read on the forward strand.
TAATAATGATGTTGGGGTTGGTCCTCATGGTGTTCTCGTAGCGGCGTCTTCTCGTAGGTATGGTTTGTAGGTTTCAGCGCTTCTCCCGCTGCGTAACGCCCAAAAATTCGACTTGCTGCATGGCGGGTTCCGGAATTCTCCCGACGGAGATCTTGCTATGACGGAATGAGTTACCACCCCGGCCAGCAGGTCACGGCAGCACGGAAGACATGCATACGGAAAAGTACAAAGCCGAGGTCATCATAAAGACACTATAAATATCAACGACTGCCGTTCTAAGACATATATTTTCCTTTGACTCTTCTGCGAGCATGGTCGCAAAGAACTATTATTCAATTTGACATTTCTTTTGTGGACATGATCCAGCATCATTCATTTGTTAATCTATCATACGCCAAGATATTCTCCGCAAGAAAAAACACCCTTAAGTCCTATAAAAGCCTCTAATACACCTTACAACTTGTTGCCTTCACCAGCGCCGGGCCATTGGTAGCCAGCGGCGTCGCTGAACTTGTAACCGTAAGAGGAGGTGAAGTCGTCAAGGACAGCGGGTCCACGGGAGCCTAAAGACAATCAATCAGTTTTCAATTCGGCTGGATCCAAGGACGGAGTGGAAGACTAACCGTAGGGGTACTCCATGGGGATGATCTCCTTGTTGTCGTCAAGGTAGTGCAGCAGAGGGGTGAAGATCCTCCAGGAAGCGTCAAGCTCATCGTCACGGACGAAGTTGGAGTGGTCACCCTTCAGGGCATCGAGAATCAGGGACTCGTAGGCCTCGGGGATCTTGAGGTCGGAGAAGCGGCGGCGGTAGGTGAGATCCAGCTCGGTGACAACGGTCTGCATGCTGAGACCAGGAAGCTTGGAGTTCATCTTGATGTAGACGGACTCGTTGGGCTGGACACGGATGACGAGCTCGTTGCGGGGAATGTCCTTGAAGATACCGGAGGTGACATCCTTGAACTGGATACGGACCTCAGTCTTCTGCTCGTTGAGGGCTATTGACAGTCAGCTACCAGTTTCCAGCGATTTCCGATCTCCGTGCGCAACTTACCCTTGCCGGCCTTCAGGATGAAGGGAACACCATCCCACCGCTCGTTCTTGATGTATGCGACCATGGAAGCGAAAGTAGGGCAGCGGGAGTCCCTGGGAACGGTGTCGTCCTCCTTGTAGCCAGGCTTGGTGCCGTCCAGCGACTTGCCATACTGGCCAATGATGACGTTCTTGGGCTCAATCGAGGGCATGCCACGCAGGACACGGACCTTCTCGTCACGGATATCCTCCGCGGAGAAAGAGATCGGGCGCTCCATGGTCAGGAGAGTCAAGACCTGCAGCAAGTGGTTTTGCATCACATCACGGATAATGCCGAACTCGTCGAAGTATCCACCACGGCCCTCGGTGCCGAAAGGCTCCTTGAAAGAGATCTGAACGTTGTCGATGTGGTTCCTGTTCCAGGTAGCGCCAAAGAACTCGTTACCGAACCGAAGGATGAGAATGTTCTTGACCATTTCCTTTCCAAGGTAGTGGTCAATACGGAAGATCTCCTCCTCCTTCCAGTCGGGGCCCAGCGCGCGCTGGAGCTCGCGGGAGCTGCCAAGGTCCTTGCCGAAAGGCTTCTCGACCTGATCGCGGCGTCAGCAGAATTTCGCATTGGCAGTGCGCCGAAACTTACGATGATCCTGGCAAGGCCAGACTTGGGGTAGCAGTTCCTCTTCAGGTGCTGCGAGACGGTGATGAAGACGCTGGGGGGCAGCGCCATGTAGAAGACACGGTTGTTCTCCTTCTGGCCCTTCTCAAGCTCCTCGAGGTGCTTGGTCAGGTTGACGAAGGACTCGTCCTGGTCGTACTGGCCGGAGACGTAGGTGCACTTCTTGCAGAAGTCCTCCAGCTGCTCCTCCATCTCCTTGGTGGGGGTCTTGATGTAGGACTTGACGCGCTTGAGGTACTCCTCGTGGTCCATCTTCGTCCGCGCATAACCGACGATCTTAACATCCTTGGGCAGGAAGTTGTTGCGGTGCAGACCGAACAGAGCGGGGAACTGAGCGGAGGGACAGTGTGAGCGATTCACGGATCTTCACGGGCAGAGCAGAGCATTGACGTACGGTCTTCTTCTTGGCCAGATCACCCGAAGCTCCCAGGACAATGATGACGGTGTTGTCCTTGAGCTCGGTGTTGCTGTCGAGCGAGGCGGATCAGCATGCTGGTCGGGCAATTGCGCGCTCTCGTGGAATTGGAGAGACGGAGGAGGAGGGGGCACTCACCCAGCGTTGGCCTCGACCTCGGGCTGAATGACGGTGTCGGCCATTGCGCGCGACGAATGAGCAGTGGAGGGGGATGGGAGAGGTGAGGATGGAGACGTTGGGCAGAGGGAGCGCAGCAGCGAAAACTCCGGCGCAGAGCTTGTTATCAGCGACAGTTGACAGTTGGGCGTCTGGAGTTGTTGAACGGAGTCTGGTGCACCGGGCTGCCTGGCTTTAGTGGGGTTATTTTAGGTGAGCGCAGGGCGGCTTGTTCGGACTGATGTCACCCACTCTGGCGGGCCTTTTGCCTTAACTAAAAAGCGAAGAGGGGCGGCTTTTCGTGCTCGGAGAAATCTCAAATCGATCACACCCTCCATCGTCCTGAAATACCTTGCCGTTGCTTACAATACATGCACCAGTCGTCAGACGGCCAGGTCTCGTCAAAGATTGCGCTGCCAAACTCCGCACTCGCTGAGAAAGCGACCCACATGTGCCACAGTGCCACGTCCGAAGTGATCTCCGTAGCGCGAAGGGACGCCTTGCTGTCAAGCCCACCAGTACATGACGCCGTCAGCAACCTTTGCGGAAGCTCCAGGATTCTTGCCCTCGAAAGTCTCACGCCTCTGTGCGGCTGAAGGTCGGATTCCGTCCGAATGCAATGTTGGATTGTTTGTTTGCAACCGGTGCGCCTGACTACGCGCGTAAGGAGACGCTCATCCATGTGGAAAATTTGCCATTCCTGTCTGTCATCAGTGGGAGGAAGAGCAATGACGACGAGACGCCCGCCGGCCACGACTAAATCCACCACCCGCTCCCGCCGCGAGCCACCCCCACCCAGGTACCCGCCGACGCCCGCTGACGGAGACTCTTGCCTAGTTACGCTCCCCCAGGCGGGAAGCAACACCTCTTCTCTCCAGACCTCATAATTATCCGCTTTATTTACCCAGCGCCCTAGCTGAGCCGGGTATGGCTGCCTACAGATCAGATTGCCGAACGCTTAAGCGACAAACGGCCGTTGTTTACCTAGCTAAAGGGTCCATCCTTATATAAGTGCATACATGATACCTACACGTAGAGGGGCCATTGGCTGTAACCGTTGCAGGGCCGTACAATAGTCGTGCGCGTCCTTGGACATTGACGGTGAAAGGCACCCACAGAAGCTCGAAGCTCTCTTCTTCTGCGTAAAATAATGAGTAAACAACCGCCTTGGCCAAGGGATTCAATGGCCCCACGACAGAGGTCGCGGCGAAATTTTGGGCAAAGGTCGTGCCATGTTCGCATTGCGATATGATCTGCTGGACCTTGAAGGAAATCACACGCGAGCCAAGCCGATTGCTTCCCGTTGCTTTGGCCCGCGATAGCCACAGCCTACGACATCGGAGAGGAGCAATGCGTGGACGACATGTACAGTCCGATTGCTCGTCTTATCTACTTTTACAAGTATTTTGATATTTACAACGCCAATGACACCCATGCTGGAGAGCTGGTGCTTTTACTAAGCTCCAGGGCCAGACCTCAGTCCTCCGATCACGCACTCGCCCACTGTTCCGCACCCTTGACACTGATCCGCCGACAAACTCCGAAGCACGTCCGACACTTAGCCCCGCCTAAGTCCGCCTCACTTGCGGGTTATTGTCCGCTCGAGCCTTCAGTCATGGTCCTGGAGGAACTCCACCACAGCTGCACAGGATTCAGTCAGTCTCCAACACCACCGCCACTATCAAAGGGGAATGGGGACATACCTTGCCGGAAGGCCTCGGGATTCTCAGAGACCACCCAGTGGCCGCTCTCAATATCCTTCATCTTGAACAGCGGGAAAAAACGCCCAATGATCGGCATCGTCTCGTCCGGCACGTAGTGGCTCTTGGTGCCCCTGACGAATAACGCGGGCTTTCCGAAGCGCACCTCGTCCGGGTTCTTGAAGGGGAAGTCGGCCATCTCGTCCAGTGCCTTCGCCAGGTACCCGACGGGGATGCGGAACTTCATGTGACCGTCCTCGCGGATCAGGTTCGACAGCAGGAACTGGCGCACCGGCAGCTCGCTCGCAAACTCCTGCATGATTGCGTCGGCGTCGCTCGACCGCGTCGGCTTGGCCGCCTCGATCTTCTTCATGCCCTGTACGTATTTGCCAAAATCGCTCTTCAGCGCCGCATCGACGGGAGCATTGTCCACGGGGATGATGCTGCTGCAGAGCTCCGGCCTGCGCAGTGCGACGGTCATGACCGTCTTCGCGCCCATCGAGTGCCCGATAAGTACCGAGCCGCTCAGCCTGTGGAACTCCAAGAAGTCCTCCACATCCTCCGCCAGGACGGTGTAGTTATGCGCCGGGTCGTGAGGGGAGTCGCCATGATTGCGCAGGTCCACAGCGTAGACGGGCCGGCTCAGGTCGCGAGCAAGGACCCTGGAGTCGCGGTGTGAGTGTCTGTTGCGCAGCGGCCGGACGGAGACGGAGATCGTACTTACTGATGCTCCTGTTGTTTCTCTTCGAGCCAAACAGTCCGTGAAGAATTACCAAGGGAGCATTTTCAGAGGGAAGCCCCTTGTCACCGCTCGACTTTGGCGGCTCGTGGAGATCAAAGGAAAGCTCGGAGCCAAAGTTGGAGAGAGGGCGCGAGGTGCTGAATGCTCTGCGGGGTGTGGCACTCGCAAACACGCGCGGCGCAGCCGTCCTGATCGTGAACATGGCGAAAAGACAAACAACTGAGTAGCGCCCCTCAACGAGCAGAGCCGCGGGACATTTTTTGGAACGGGACCAGCCCTATCATTAGTAAGATGATGATATACTGGAAAATAGTTTGACCGCTGAGACTCAAGAGCCAGGGAGCTTGGGTGCCCGGCAGGCCGGTCCCTTCGCATGTGATTGGCAGGAGCAGCAGCAGCAGCAGAGCAAACATGAGGATGAGATATGCAAGTTCCCACAAGCAAGAGAATGGAGACAGTGCCATTGGATCTTCAAAACATGGACCTCGAACGCCTCTAGACCTCCCACAGTAAGCCAACTTACACCCAGCGCAATGGAATCATCCTTCATGCCCGTGGTCAAAGCAACAACGCCCGCAGCAACAACAACCACATGCAAGCAAGCAAACAATCTTACATCACAATGCACTTGTTCCCGCCAGTTGGCTCGCCGGGGTTCTGGGACTTCTCCACCTCTCCGATCATCATGTCAAAGGCCCTCGAAACGTTCTCGTTGTAGCGGGCGCTGGCTTCTGTCCACGCGCACTTGAATTCCTCAGCGATGGCTTTGCCAAGCTCGGCTGGGACCTGGCGTTGTTCGGGTCGGAGATCGCTCTTGTTCCCCACGAGGACGAGGGGGACCCATTCGGTGCCCTGCCAGTCTGTGTCAATCGCAGTATCCCCTCCAGCAAGCTTGCGGGAAGACGGGTACTCACCAGGTGGTTGAGAATCTTGTCTCTAATAATCCGCGCCATCTCGAAGCTCTGCTTGGAGGCGACCGAGTAGACGATCATGTAGCCATGAATGCCGATGAAATGCTTGGAGTTGAGGATGCTATACTCATCCTGGTTGGAGGCAAGCTCGTCAGCCGCCTCTCCTCTCCACCCAGCGGTGTTGCCTCAGCCCGGCGTGCTCGCGCAATGTCTTTCTGGGCGTGTGGCAGACCTCACATACCTGGCCAGCGGTATCGATAATTTCGGTTGCATAGTCCTGCCCTTTGTAGCGAATGACCTTGCTGAACGTGTTCTCGATTGTGGGATAGTAGCTCTCGACGAAGTGACCGTCTACGAATTGGACCGTGAGCGAGGACTTGCCTGTGCTGGCGGTTAGCGCTCACGTCACGGAGGGAGGCAGGGAGGATGCTCGCGCGCATCTTGGGCGGTGTACCGACAGAGCGACTGCCGACAATTGCGATCTTGCGCTGCTTCGGGGGCGCAGGCATCGTGGTAGCTTCGTCTGGATAAGTGGATGGGTGTTTGGCAGTGGTTTGGAAGACTTGAAGTCGAACGAGAGGTCTGGCTGCTGGTTGCGGCTGGAGCTAGTCAGGCGATGGCCGTGTCGGGCAACCAAGGGTCTGTAGACAGAGAAGACGTTCTCCGCAGCAACGCGTGTTTGGGAGGCAGTCGGGAGGGTCCGAGACTCACGAGTAGGTGTGTACGTTCTTTATGTAAGAGGCTGCTTGTCCCGCATTTGATCGAGTAATGGAAACAGCCTCGAGCAGCAGCGGGCACTTGAGCCGCCAAGCTGCATGTGAATTTATCGGTGCTGCCTCTCTCTCTCTCTCCGAGCCTGTGTAATGCTCGCGTCACGTCGCCCAGGTCACCGCTACCGCTCTCTCTCTCTCTCTCTCTCTCTCTCCTGGGCCCTGGCGAAAATGTCTGGGGCTCCGCGACTCATGTGCACCCAAGTGACGCAATACATCGCGAGGGCCAGTGGCATTAACAGGACGGGAATATTGTCGGGGTCATGAGACTGGCTGATGTTCGCGCGGATAGCGCCCTTTCCACCAATACCCATCTTAGTGCCAATCGTCGAGTCAATACAACCATAGAATGTCTATCTATGTACATACTGTGACCCTTGGTTGATCCGACCAAGCTCGCTGAGCTTTCAGTATTCCCATGCATGCACCCGGGTATCTCATATCCTCCGTCCGCCGTACCTTACGGACATACCAGTTCGTCCCACCGGCTCATCATTCATCATCATTCATCCATGACGAGCATTCCGTTCCATTCCAAACGCCTTCCGACAACTGGACTAGGAGTACCGCCCTAGTCGAATTCGCTCTGTTTCAGGCGTTGAACGACAGCTTGCAGGCGCGCCGTAAAGTTGGCCCACAGCTCCCTCCCCTCTTCCCCATCCTGGAGAGATTCGCGGTCCACCTTCTGGTGCACGAAGATGAACTGCTCGACCGCACGAACAAGTATATCCATGCGCTTGTTGGGGAGCTGCGAGCGGATCTTCTCCCGCATCGAGTCGTTGAGGCACATGTTTCCTAAAAGGACAGCTAGGTAACCATATGCTACACCAGATTGAGACTCTTCCACAGAGTCTGCCTGTTCAGCCTTTTCTATGCCAGAGGCAAAGGACCGAACAAGAGAGTGCAAAAGTTCGTCGTCGTCGCTGGTGACTGAGATCCTCGCTTGGTCGTTGAATTCCGCGAGATTGATCATGGTTCCGAGAGAGAGAACCAATCGATCCAAGGTTTTGATATGTTCCTCCTCATCAAGGTGTGAATGCAACAATTGGCACCGCGTATCAATCGAGCGTACCATGGACTGTACAAACAAAGGGGTAGAGAACATCTCACATATCTTGGGATTGTTGTTCGTAAGATTCAATGTTAGTCTGAGAGCCAGTACCTCCAATTGCTCGTACTGTGCAGTGTCGGTGCTCAGTATGCTCGTTATGGACTTAGCCACTTGGCTGATGGATCCCGCAGGGTCGGTGCCGGAGCCAGACCAGACTGACACGTTGATGGAGGCAGACTCCAATGTGGATATGACGAGATCCAACAGAGTAATATCAGCCTTCGTTGCCGAGTTTGCTGCCAACTTCTCCGACGGCAACTTAGCAAGCTGTGACACGTCCGCGCAGATCTCATACCCGAGAAGGTCCGCTTTATTGCCGTTTTCTCGCAGCCTCCGTACGAGAAGTTCGATACTTTTGAGACCGATCAAGAGCGGGGATACCACTTCAGGGGCCTCGTCTAGCCAAATCTGCTCCGCAACTTGATTTCGGAAGTCGGCCAAGGCATTCTTAGCAACTTTCGACATATTAGTCTTGCGTTCTTTCGCAATTTGGTTGATGTCTGCATCAATACTGAGAAGCGACGTAAGCCTCTCCGAGATCCCGGACTGGTAAATCTCATTCAGAGCACTTGGCGGAGCTTCGTTCATTACGAAGAATATGACAGCAGCAGCAGTGGCAAAGCTGAGCACCGTGTCGGTTGCAGCGGCACAAGTCGAGAAAAGTCGGTGGTCAAGACCATGGTCAACCATACGACCAATGTAAGCCTTGTCGGTTAGTTTTAAGCATAGCTCAAGAAGCGCGCTGCGACGTCTTGACATAGAGTTCGCCTTCTTCGCTTCAATGTCGTCGAGCAAGTTCTCGATATCATCTACCATACGCCTAGCGCCGCCAGCAGCGCGGAGCTCATGTATGTTACGCATACCGCTTTGACTGTCTTCCAGGTCATCGTCCTGCGAACCTGAAAAATACCCTGATTGACCTTTTCCTCTGGACCCTGCCTTCATTGGACTTATGTCCATTGGCAGTGGAATGTTGAGAGCGTCTTCAAGGCTATCCTCATTGAGGTATGACCTTGTACGGGCATATGTAAGTTTTGGGCCAGCAGCAATGGGTATAGCCTGAGAAGAGCTTGCTTCCTGGGAAAAAGTACTGGCGGTTCCTTGAGATGCAGCCTTAGTGTTGCCTCTGGTGCCCCCGGAGAGTGACTGGCTGCTGTTGGCCAGCGGTTTCTTCGGAAGTACATCGCTATAGTCATAGAGGCTATCATCTCCATCTTCTTCTTCACTATCTACTGAAGCATCTTGCTTCAATGTGTCTATCAGGCGTGCCTTTGAAGACTGACGGGTAGATAAGAAGTCGGGGGTGGTGCGGAGAAGTTGAGTACGGCGAGGCTTGACGGTGTGTAGCTGTAGATCATCCAGACTGAGACGGCTTGAACTCGACGTAGCCGTTTCGTCAAGCAGGTTGCTCCACGCTTGATTTTGTCGCGGGGTGACCGTTCCGAATGGTGATTGGGACGTCCTTCTTGGTGGCGTTGATGGCAAATCAACTTCTAGATCTTCATCCAAATCCGGTGGGGACATGCGAGACATTTCAGGCTCTGGTGGGATGGAAGGCTTAGATTCGGTGGAAGGTAGCATGGTTTGCAGCAACGATGGAACAGATTTGCCCTTTTGCATCGGAAGCCTTGCTTTTGACGAGGCACCGTAGGTACGCCGTGGCTTTTCTAAGCTCACTGCCCTGGTCGCTGGAGCAGCTTCAGATTTGTTTGCTAGATCCCCAGAGCGCTTAACATCTGGTTTCTTTGTAGCTTGACTGGTCGATTGCTCTTTTGGAGCATTCGCAGAAGCAGAGAGAATTGGCATTGGTTTTCGCATCTTTGTTTGCTCCAGAGTCTCCGCTGTGAAGGTAGATGGAACTTTTGTTTTTACATGTGAATCTTTGTGCAGCGCACTTGCATTACGCTTGCTCTTTAAAGATTTGTGGGACCTTTTTTGCGCCGCACTTGCGGGACCCGCTTCATCCACTGAGAGCTCCGTAACAGAGTGGGGTCTCTTCTTAAGTCGCAATTCGCTTGCTGCATCAGAGTCTGGAGCTTGCGCACTGCCAACTGCAGCCTTTCGACGCCGACCATCTGCATTCGTCCGCTGATTGTTCGGCAACAAAGACGTACTTTTTCCTTGTGTTAGTCCATCAAACTCATCCTTGGACTCCGGAGTGGTTTTCTGAGGAGACATTCTTATCTCAGCAGCCGCGATTTCATTCCGCAGTTGTTCGGAGGCGGAGTCTTCACTGGTTTGACTAGATCGTTTATTGCTGGAGGTTTTGGAAGAACTTCCAGTGGGCAGTCGAGGCTTTGCCGGTGCCTTTGCTACTGACGGACGTTCATCTTCAGACGACGGGACGTCGAAGACAGCGAAAGTCCGCGCGGGAGGCTGTTCAGCTCCTCCATCTTGCTTCTCTGATACACTTCTCTGCGCAGCCCGACTTTTCCATATTGGTTTTGTAGTGCGCGGCTTTTCCGGTGATCCGATATCGTTGTTCAAGGTATAGTTGGTAGTGCGCGACGCTTTTCCGTAGGTCGAGATCTTGCGACGACGTTGTGGGAAGTCCATCTCGCTGGCGCAAGTGAAGCCAGTTGGAAGGCTGACGGGATTGAAGCGTACAATTGTGAGGGAAGCTTAGGTCATTGTATATGGCGTTCAGGCCGATCCCTTTGGAGAAGCGGCGACAACAATGGACCTGGGATTTACGCGGTTGTTGTCGCGGACGACGGCGGCGGCGCAGCGCGCGAAGCGACGGCAGAGATGGGCCAGCAAGGCAGAGGAGTGAGGATCTAGACGGGCGGTGCAAGGCGCTGAGAGAAGAGGACCAGCAAAAAGTAGGCGGGCAGCAAAGGTAGGTAAGCAGTGAAGCGGGAAGCAACAAGGCGGAGGTGTTGACGGCGCCGGGCAGGTGAAAGTGAAACCATGACACGATCGGCCCGGAACGCGGTGCTCGGGGCGACGGGCAGGGATCGTCGCCGCCGGCCTCAGGGCACTAAGGTACCTATCGGATTCCGCCTACGGCCAGGGCAAAGATGCGGAAGACCTGAGCTGCGCGCGCACGAGGGCAGTATCTGGATTGAGACCCCGCTGCACGTCTGCTCTCTCCTCTTCACTCTTCACTCCCTCCTCCTCACTCCTCTCAACCCACCCCTCCCCCCCCTCCGTGTACGCATTGCGCAAACACTACCTACCTACCAACCCTCCACCTCACCACCATGTCTTCGTCGCAGAGCCAGCCGACGCCCTCGCAGAGCGTGGGCCCAGAGTACCGCCCCGCGCACAAGAAGCCCACGGCTACCGTCTCGACCAAGCTCGCCCACGACAATGTGCATATCCTGCCGCAGACGCCGCAACTCATCGCCCTTCTGACGTGCGTCTGCCCGCTCACCTTTGCGCAAGCCCGCAGAACCGCACCAGACTGATTGCATGACACGCATGTAGCATGATAAGGGACAAGAACACTGATCGCGCCGACTTCATCTTCTACTCCAACAGGATCATCCGTCTCCTGGTCGAGGAGGGCCTGAACCATTTGCCCGTCGTCGAGCGCTCCATCACCACGCCTCTCAACACCACCTACTCGGGTGTCAAGTTCGAGGGCAAAATTTGCGGCGTTTCCATCATGAGGGCCGGAGAGTCCATGGAACAGGGTCTTCGCGACTGCTGCAGGTCCGTCAGGATAGGCAAAATTCTGATCCAGCGCGATGAGGAGACGAGCAAGCCAAAGCTGTTCTACGACAAGCTCCCCGAAGATATTGCGGACCGCTGGGTACTGCTGTTGGACCCCATGTTGGCAACAGGTGCGGTGCTCCTGAGCCCAGTTTTAGAAAGTACCGGGAGCTGACGAGCATTCATAGGTGGTTCTGCGTTGATGGCAGTCGACGTGCTGAGGTCTCGTGGCGTCCCGGAGGAACGCATCCTTTTCCTTAACTTGATTGCCAGTCCGGAGGGGGCAACGAACTTTGCGGAGAAGTATCCCAAATTGCGTGTCATCACTGCATTCGTCGATGCTGGCCTTGACGACAAGAAGTAAGTTCAAAGAAACCCGCAAGCAGATTTGTTTACTAAGTCGTGAACAGCTACATTGTCCCGGGCCTTGGTGATTTCGGCGACAGGTTCTACACCATGTAAACGGTTATGATCATCGCCTATCTATTGTAGGCGATTGGATATATCCAAGCTAGCGGAATTTGAGCCAGATTTGTTGATTGTTGAAGCTTCTAAAAATAGCGAGGCCGCCTGGATGGCGAATGCAACAAAGAACCGCTGTGCCGGAAACCAGGTACTTCGATGAAAACATCACGTTTTCGAATGAACCGGGTATCTGCATCGCAACGGCAAGGTGCCGAAGCGCTGTGGGCTAGGTAGTCACATGGCCCACGGGTAAATATAAGGATAGCAAATGCCAACTGTCCAAATCCCATACAGCCTGAGTATGAGACCTATAACGTCTTAGAGAACCTTTACCGTACAATGTCGTATGTACGAAAGCATCAGGGGGTGTTGACAAAGGATCAATGCTCACCTACGTTGTAACCGAGTTCTTTGCGCCCCTGATGTTGCTCCATCACCTGATATACACCATACAATCAAGACTGGCTGAAAACAGCATTGGCTGTTTATACCGTTTCTCACGCTATATCTGTAAAGGCATGCTAAAGGCCACGCAATAACTCAAGCCGGATACCGATGAACGCCTTTTAATGGGTTGGGTTTTGCTGACCAGCTCAAGCGTTGTAACCAGTCTTGACGGTATCATGAGATGCTGTTTCGAGTTGGTTAGAAGATCAAGTATCCCGTGCGCAATTGCTTGAGTGGTGGTCAACGTTCCAAAACAAACTTCTTTCTAAATTCCAGGGTCCATAGAGATATCTTAAAGACCACTCCAGCCAGGCGCCAAACTCCTCGTTCCAATAGACTACCCTCCAAACATATAACAAGAAGAGAACAACAAGCCCATTGCGTCCAAACAGCGTGCTTACTATCACAATCCGAGTCCTGCTCAGTCATCGTCGCCGTAGTCACCCTCGTCGCCAGCATCATCGTCATCGATGAAAGACCCTTGCCTCTGCCCGCGCGCGGGCTCGGCGCTCCGCCTGCGCATCTTCTCGAGCTCCTCGGGCTCGCGGTAGGGGTCGGTCGCGTAGTTGCCGGCCGAGTCTTGTTGGTTCTGGGCGACCTCCTCGCATGCGTCCAGCCACTCGTAGTAAACGTCGATGGGGGCCAGGAGAGCTGCGCCAAATATCAGTCCGCGGCGCGAGACATCGTTTCAAAAAACCACATACGGTTTATTTTGGCTTGGAAGGATTGGGAGCACACTTTGCAGGACAGTGTGGCGATGCCAATCTTCTTCTCCATCTTGACGCTGACGGCATTTTCGTGGTTGCAAAACAGACACTGGAAGGTCGTGGGGAGCGGGTCGCTCTGGAGTAGCTTGCGTTAGGTGCGGGAGCGCGCATTGCAGGCGGGAAGTGGGCGGTACCTTCTTGGGCCCTTGAGGCTTCTTAGCCGCCTTGCGTTTGCCCTAGGAGAAGCGGTCAGCACGGGAGTCGGGGGAAGCTGCAGCGCTGATACCGTACCATGTCGTCAAAGTGAGCTTGCTGCTGCGATAGTGGGAGTGTGAGTAAAAGAAAGCTGGGGAGAGCAGAGGGCTAACATCGAGTCCACTTCACCGCCCTGGGCAGAATGACGTTGTATGGCTAGCGGGCGCCGCGGCCGGGAGCGTCGGCGATAAAGGGCGCTTGGCCGGGGGGAAGCTCCCATTGCCTACGGCGAACTCGCAGGCGCCTGACCAGCTAAGCATGTAGCTCTGGATGGCGCCAAATTACTGTACGGGGTACAAAAGGGACTGTGCAGCTCAGACTGCGCTTCACTCCAGCCTGTTCCTCCCTCTCAACTCTCTTCCCTCATTCACCTACGGCGCCTTTCGGTCCCCGCCCAGCCTAGCTAGGCAGCTCCTTCTTCTTTTACCTCGGATGAGCGTAGACTAGTTCTAAACCGGAAGCCAAGCTTACATTACCCTATCTAAGACGACGAGATAACATTCTGTTCCCTCCTTGCCAACCATGAGTGCGAATCCGAATGTCGAGAGCGTGCTGGGCGAGATCTTGTCCAGCCTGAAAACAATCCAGCAGAATAATGTTGAGCTCTCCTCTGCCGTCGACGCCATAAATGGCAGAGTCAACATGTTGGCCGGCATCAAGCAGGTCAACGACGTGGCCTCTGCCGGCGCTGCCGCAAACAGTGCTGCGGCCAAAGACGATGAGAAGCCCTCAGAGAGCGTGAAGGCTGTCACTGAGCAATATGAAGCGCCTACTCCCACCGAGGCAACACCGCGTCGCTCGAGCGTATCATCGAAAATTATTCTGACATCTTACCCCGGCCAAGCCGGCGTGGATCCCTTGCCCATGCATTGGGGACACAAGGACCCCCAGGTCAGAGGCCCTGTTGTTGTCTCGCGTCATCTCAACACCGTCAGGAAGCGGAATGGTACAATTAATTAATCGCTTGCGTTGTACGCGTGCTAACGGCACTTCTACAGCTATTGGTGCTCACGGTGGCTCATACTCGATATACAATGCTCTGGCCGTAGCAAGCAAGAACCTCGACGTCAACCACAAGCCGGACTTTACCAACACTGAGCCAGCTGCTGACATTGGTCCATTCCCTCAATGGAGCGACCCAAAGAAGATTGTGTCTATGGATCCCCTTGGCCATCTTGCACCTTGGCTGTTCAAAGATTCTATTGACAAAGAGAACGTAGAGATCAGGCCGACGATTGCCGTGACCAAAGCCCACATGAAGATACCGGAGCTTGAAGAAAGCGTGCGCAAGGGCAGGCTAGTGCCAGATGGTAAGATCTGTATCAACGATCACGGAGAGCTTGCTGTGACAAAGTTCGCCGTGGAGCCTGTCTGGTACCTTCCTGGCGTGGCAGAGAGGTTTGGGATCGGTAAGCGTGCTACCCCCCGAAATGCATCAACAGTAAGGCTGACAGCATATTCCAGATGAGGGCATGTTACGCAGGACACTGTTCGAAGAAACAGGCGGATCTTATCCCGAGCTAATCACACGAGGCGACATCAAGCTATTCCTTCCTCCCATTGGGGGGTTGACAGTCTACTGCTTTGGTGACCCCGCCAAGATGTCCGATCCGAACGTTCGTCTCGCCTTGCGCGTGCATGATGAGTGCAACGGCAGTGACGTTTTCGGTTCCGACATCTGCACGTGCCGGCCCTACCTCATCTTCGGGATCGAGGAGGCCGTAAAAGAGGCGCAAAATGGCGGCAGTGGCGTCGTGATCTACTTCCGTAAAGAAGGGCGTGCGCTAGGAGAGGTGACGAAGTATCTGGTGTACAACGCAAGTGAGTCTTGTGACTGCGACGACGACGACGACAACGCGTCCGGACGCTGACTTGACAACCAGGAAAGCGTGGCACGGACAGTGAGGAGGCCACGCTGAACGACTGAGGGAATTTCTGAAGGCTGATGTGGTGAACAGGAGCGAGCGAATACTTCAAGAGGACAGAGAACATTGCGGGAGTCAAGGTTTGGACGCGAACACATGCATTGCCGATCCCGAGCTGACGTTGCTGCGACGTGCAGGACATGCGGTTCCAGGCCCTCATGCCAGACGTGAGTTAGCACCGGGTTGGAGCGCGGTGGGCCAATGAAGGGCTGACCCAGGCGACAGATCCTCCACTGGCTGGGAATCACCAAGATTGATCGTATGCTGAGCATGTCAAAGTAAGCTCACCGGCGACCCACTGGGCTGCATGGCCGTCGTGGCTGTCCTGCTAACTGGGACAGCATGAAACATGATGCGATAGTGGAGCAGGGCATCCCGATCCATGAACGGGTCCCCATACCTGACGAGATGATTCCGGAGGATAGCAGGGTGGAGATTGACGCAAAGATCCATGCCGGCTACTGTAGGCGATCTCTCCCCGGCAGACAGCCACAGGCGGCAGTGCAACGACTGACATAGCATTGGCAGTCACGACAGGCAAGGTGATGACGATGGAGGAGTTGTCGAGCGTACAGGGCCGTGCTTGGGACGACGTCGACGTAGGTATCACCCATCATCCGTGGCACTGCCACTTGCAGTGGCACTGGCGCTGACACGCACGCCGCAGCACTGATGAAGCGGACGGATCGGTATCAGATATGCGGGGAAAGAATGGGCCGGGTGAGGTGTGATTTGTTTAGCCGGGGGGGCATGGAAGATGGAAGGCTTCTGCCGGAGGCTAGAATGTTTCGCGATGATCAGTTGACAGACGAAGCACGTTTCGGCAGCGTCGGGAGGTTTCCGTAGTAGTGTAATCAGGATGGCCCGGGCCGAACAAGCAGTTTTGCACACCCACGCGCGCACCCACACGTACCCAAGCAAAAGCCGGTGAGGGGCAGCGCTGCAGGGTGGCGTCGCCGACGGCCAGGTCGTCTGACGAAACACGCAACCGGCCAAGCAATCACAGCGACGCAGCGCCATGGCGAGTCAGGCCGACGACCGGGATCCTTACGTGGCCGATGCCAGTTTGCCCCATACTTTGGCAGACCGACAGAGACCGACCGGCGGGTGGAAGGGCGGGAAGGCGGACTAGTCACGTCCGTCCGCGACCGCCGCCGCCCGTCGTGGTGCTGCTGCCCAGCCAGTCGTGCTTGCTCTTTCAGCTCTTGCCATGACATGTGCTGGCTATACGCCTTGGTCTGGAACGCTGTCCTCTTTCCCCACCCCGTCTGTGTACTCTCACAGCTCACCGCACAGCTGCTTATGCGTCCGCGTATAAACGCTTGACAGCGCACTCCACGTCCCTCTTGCGGCATCGCGTCCTGCCGTCATTATTGGCCCCGCCAAAACCGGTTCTCCTGGGTGCGTGCATATCAAGGCTGAATCTCTCCATCTCTTCGACAGCCGATCAGTGCCTGAAAGCCACCACGCCTTCCATCATAACTGCAGTCCATCTGCCTCTCTCTCCGCAAGCGATCAGCAAACCCTATCTCTCGCTTCCCCAACAATGGCAAACAACTTTTACATCCAGCTGCCCGCCAACCAAACGCCGCCCACCGCCAAGCCCGTCGGCCGCCGTCCTCCGCTCACGCCCTCGAGCGTCTCGCCACCTTCATTGACCACGCACAACTCGTGCGCCTCCCGCCATGACGCCGGCACTCCGCCCGTCAAGGCCACGACCATCCTCACGCGAATGGCTTCGCACTCTTCCACGCGCGCCAGGAACTCCCAATCGAGCCCGCCACAGTCTCCTGGTACGTGGTCTCCGGGTCGCTGGTTGCAGGAATGGGTCCTGACGACGCCCACCTCAGCAGAGGACAGGCAAAGCATGCACGCCGACTCATCCGACTACTGGTTCTCCGAGCGCAAAGAGGGTATGTTTTGCCCCGCCAACCTGGACCTTGCTCCCACCTTTACTGATAAGCTATCAGGCGGTTACATCAGCTTCCCCGACTTTGAAAAGTACTGCCAGTCCACCGCCAGCAGCGAGCGCAGCGACAGCCACTCCGAGTACCAAGAGGACCGGACTTGAAGAGGCGCAGAGCAAGGATTGATTTTCGACCATCGACCAGCGACAGCGCTTTGTCGTCCATCGTTTTCATCGTCATCAGCACCATCAGCACCCCCCATCACCCAGACCCACGAACCCTGGAAAGGGTAGTCCCCAGATCCACTCCCCGGCTCCAGAAGCAACGTCCGCGCCTTGTGCCTTTGTTCGCACCTGCGCGGACAGCGAGTGGATAAGACTACGTGGAAGTCGTAGCGGTAACCCCCCAAGGGCATTGATCATTTCCCGTCATTTGGAAACCCCATCATCAGGACAGGCGTTATGGAGTCACAAGAGGGTTCGGTCAACGTTCGGCGTTTCAGCGTTCAATCGCTGTATACCCTTCGGAGTTGTAGGTTGGATGGGCCAGAGAGGTTTTTCGGCGGGACGGGAGGGGTAAATCCTCACGGGATTTTTGAGGTACCCTAATTTTCAGTAATCTTGAGGTGTACATGCCCCAGTATCTAGGACTTGTAATTGCATGCACAAATACGTTTAAAATGCCGTCCAATGCGCGCGAATGCTTTATAAGAGAGAAAGCGTGATCGGGTTTGGGTGTGGATCGTGTTTGCTGCGAAAGGAAGACAGCGGGATTCCTCCGAGGTGCCGCCTCGTCGGAGACGCGGCGCTGCACGACCGACGGCGCCAGGCGCAAATGCAGAATGCACAAATCCGAGATGGCGCACCTATGCGATGTGAAAGTGCAGGAAGCTGTCGAGCGCGCAAGGAAGGGCGGAGCGTCAGGGCGTGCAGGACGGGTGCTTGCGCTTGGCGCACGTGATGGCACTTACGTGAGCCTGCCAATCGGCGGCCGGAAAAACGTTAGCTCAAGCCGAAGCGCACTCAGATTTTCCCACTCCAAGGTTCGCGAACATCGGACTGACGACGACGACCACGACAATTCAACGCCCTCCGACATCCACCACAAGGCGCAATCATGGCTGTCGGCAAGAACAAGCGTTTGTCAAAGGGCAAGAAGGGCCTCAAGAAGAGAACCGACCCCTTCGCCAAGAAGGACTGGTACTCCGTTAAGGCGCCCTCCACGTTCGCCATCAGAGAGTATGCGACATTGGGACTTCGGCGGCGCTGCACACAGGCTGACACAGATTCCGCAGTGTCGGCAAGACTCTGGTCAACAGGACCACCGGTCTGAAGAACGCGAACGACGCCCTCAAGGGCCGGATATTCGAGGTCTCCCTCGCCGACCTCCAGAAGGATGAGGACCACTCGTTCCGCAAGGTCAAGCTGCGGGTCGACGAGGTCCAGGGCAAGAACTGCCTGACCAACTTCCACGGCCTGGACTTCACCTCCGACAAGCTCCGCTCCCTGGTCCGCAAGTGGCAGTCGCTGATTGAGGCCAACGTCGTCGTCAAGACCACCGACGACTACCTCATCCGCCTGTTCTGCATTGCCTTCACCAAGCGCCGCCCCAACCAGATCCGCAAGACCACCTACGCCGCCTCTTCGCAGATTCGCGCCATCCGCAAGAAGATGACCGAGATCATGGCCCGCGAGGCTTCCAGCGTCACCCTCTCCCAGCTCACCACCAAGCTGATCCCCGAGGTCATTGGTCGTGAGATCGAGAAGTCCGCCCAGGGCATCTACCCCCTCCAGAATGTACGTAACACCAGGATATTTTTTGGGGGAGAAGGAGCCGATAATATTTGGAACGAAGGCTCACACATAAGCAACAGGTCCACGTCAGGAAGGTCAAGATCCTCAAGCAGCCCAAGTTCGACCTGGGTGCCCTCCTCACCCTTCACGGCGAGTCCTCCACGGATGAGTCTGGCCAGAAGGTTCGTTTTTAGATCCCGCATTAATACTGCAGACAATCAAGGATTCCACTAACCATTTATCCAGGTTGAGCGTGAGTTCAAGGAGACCGTTCTCGAGAACGTTTAAATGGGTTAAGGATGGACGGGATGTCACGATGGTCGGGTGCTCTTTCTTAGGCATCAAAAAGGTGTTCATGTTTTTGGAATCAAACAATATCAGAGCAATCGCCCGATTTCCAATTTACGACCTTTTCGAATTCATCCAGTGACCCACCGACAGGCTATAGAGTGGCGATCTGAACTTCAGAAAAGAGCACCCTTAGACCAGGCCAAGGCACTCGAGACTATCCGGAGGCTTGCAGAGGCGGATATGTCAGGCTTCCAGCAACGATGTTCCACGACGACTTTGAGGCGGGTCCATGGCATCTCTGTACGCCGTCATACCCCTGGATCGCCCCGTCAGAGGTCCGTAGGAAGCTGTAGAACAAAGAGTTCCCAATCAACTGTCGTGCCGATTTGAAATGCTGCCACCCGTGAACCGTATTTGTGCGTATATGGTTGTCGTTCTTAGAAAGAGTCTGCGTGGAGCCTGTGCCATGAAATATCCAGACGTGTCATCTGCAAAGTCAATATAGTGGCATTCTTTCTCTGTCTGGCAGTGTGTGCCGCGGCTAAGGCGGGGATGACCGCTGCACGGGACCGTGCCTGGACGTGCGGGCCAATGATGTAGTTGGACTTTTGACCGGATCACCACTGATCGAGCCGTTTCAACCCGCGTTTCTGCACCTGACCCTTTCTTTACTTTTTTTTCCTTTTGCATCGACATGCACTGACTAGAGCCGCCATGGACGCATCAAATGGACATGCTGTCGACGGCCGCCGCAGCAGCTCTGTGGTTCCTGGGAGACGGAGCGGTGCTATGTATCGGCGCGAGTCCAACATGAGCGAGTGAGTAAAGTTGGAACGGTGGGCTTTGGAGGCTCTATGCTAACTATTATCTAGTGTCAGCCTTCTGACAGACGTTCAAATGGCCCAAGATGAGGTACGGATGAAGCCTGCCACCCTGTCGCGCTGAAGCGCAGTCTCTTTCTGGGCTGATGTTGCACCACGATTTTTGCCTTATCGGTACCTATAGGTCGCACATATACTGACAATGCGGTAGATATTCTCTGGTCCTATGTCCGAGAGCGTTCCCACCAGTGTCACTGGTTTTGCTCACCGTCGTGCTCGCGCCGATTCCATCGCCAGTACCGCAAGCTTTGCATTCTACGAGGATGATAGGGAGTCGATCGATACTGTTGAAGAGGAGGCAATCGCCGATGAGGACGAACATCCGTTGGACGGTGCCAACGGCTATAGGGAAGAAGATGAGGATCTTGAGGAGGGACGCCGTCCATCGGGAACCCGGCGGAAATCCTCTATCTACTCAACCCGGTCTGCAAGTGCGCCGTTGTTGCGTCGCCATTCAAGCTCCAGCACTCAAGCCTCAGGGCGCCTGAAGGGTGGAAGGCTCAATCAAAAGATCTACATCGCTGCGGAAGATCTCACAATTGTAGTTGCCGGATTCAAAACGTCCCTGGTGGGGTATGTCGTTTACCTCCTCCTTTGCGTTTTGACTGGCGGACTGGGATTCCTTGTTTTCCGGTGGCTACCGACCTGGCGGATCAAGGTCGTCGGGAAGTCCACGCCCCTGCTCGAGTGTGATTGGGTTGTGGTGGAGAACCAATGGGGAGAGATAGTTGTACAGAACATCGGGAAGCAAGAGTACGGTCGTCCCTTGTCGACAGTATTTGGCCGGACGGAAAAGGGAGGGCTCCGAGACTATGATGAAGAGGATGATCCCGACGTCGACGAACTTCGGATACTGGACTACCGCTACATCCGGTTTTGCTACCACCCAATCCGCGACAAGTTTGTCCTCGGTAATGTTTGGAAAGACCCAGCGTGGACGGATGTTCAGACTGTCCGCGAGGGCCTTGAGAATGAGGAAAGGGGCTATCGCGAACAGGTATTTGGAAAGAACCTCATTGATATTGAGGAGAAAAGCAACAGCCAGCTGTTGGTTGACGAGGTCTTCCACCCGTTCTACGTCTTCCAAATTGCCAGTTTGCTTCTCTGGTCCCTCGATCAATACTACTACTACGCGGCCTGCATCTTCATCATCTCAGTGGTCAGTATTGTTACGACCCTGATCGAGACCAAAGCCACCATGCGTCGGCTGCGCGAGGTGTCGAGGTTCGAATGCGATGTGCGAGTCCTGCGAAACGGTTTCTGGCGCTACGTCGAGTCGGGCGAGCTGGTTCCTGGAGACGTATACGAAGTTACGGATCCGAGTCTGACGCACTTGCCTTGCGACAGTCTCTTGCTCTCTGGCGACTGTATAGTCAATGAGAGTATGCTTACAGGCGAGTCTGTCCCTGTCACTAAGGTTCCGACGGTAGACGAGGCTCTGGAGCTGCTGAATCTCAGCACCGCCTCTGTACACCCGGAGGTTGCGAGACACTTTTTGTTCTGTGGTACGAAGATAATCAGAGCCAGGAGGCCCCAGGACGACAAGGATGACGAAGCAGCCGCGCTCGCTCTCGTTGTGCGCACAGGGTTCAACACAACCAAGGGAGCGCTTGTCAGGTCTATGCTGTTCCCCAAACCTTCCGGATTCAAGTTCTATCGGGATTCCTTCCGCTATATCTCCGTCATGGGAATGATTGCCGGCCTCGGCTTCATTGCTTCCTTTATCAACTTTGTGCGCCTGGGACTGGCCTGGCACCTGATTGTGGTACGCGCACTTGACCTGATCACCATTGTTGTACCTCCGGCTCTACCTGCGACATTGACCATCGGCACCAACTTTGCGTTGAACCGGCTGAAGAAGAAACAAATCTACTGTATCAGTCCTCAGCGTGTCAACGTGGGTGGAAAACTTGATGTCATCTGCTTTGACAAGACCGGGACATTGACCGAGGAAGGTCTTGATGTGCTGGGACTGAGAGTGGCTCAACAGCCTGCGAACAGATTCAGTGACATCCTCACTGAGACGGAAAGCGTGCTTCCTGGATCTCCATACGAGCGTGATCCTACGATCAACTACAAGTACAACAGGTCACTGCTATACACTATGGCTACCTGTCACTCATTGAGGAAGGTAGACGGCGAGCTCATCGGAGATCCTCTGGACGTCAAGATGTTTGAATTCACAGGATGGAACTTCGAGGAGGGCGAGCAGAGCAAGAACCCCACCGAGGACGATGAGGACAACACTATATCTCCATCTGTGGCGAGGCCTCCTCCTGGCCAGGAGTTTGACATTGACGACGAGGACACGGCCAACAAGAAGGCGATCGAGCTTGGCATCCTTAAGTCTTTCGAGTTCGTCTCTTCGCTACGCAGAGCCAGTGTCATCGTCCGCCAATTCGGTGCTCGTGATGGGCAGATCTATGTTAAGGGCGCTCCTGAGTGCATGAAGGATATTTGCCGTCCGGAAAGCTGTAAGTGTCGCAAACCGCTATACACCAAGACACTGCTAATTGATTATAGTTCCTACGGATTACGAGGATTTGCTCAGCTACTACACCCACCGCGGCTTCCGTGTCATCGCGTGCGCCACCAAGAGCTTACCGAAGCTGAACTGGCTCAAGGTCCAAAAGATGAAGCGCGAGGAAGCTGAATCGAAGCTCGATTTCCTTGGTTTCATCATATTCGAGAACAAGCTGAAGCCGACGACGACTGGAGTCATCAACGAGCTTGGAGACGCTGGAATCCGCAAAGTCATGTGCACGGGTGACAACATCCTCACGGCTATCAGTGTGGCGCGGGAGTGCAACCTTATTGACAAGACCGCGCACTGCTTCGTACCACGCTTCGTCGAGGGCGACGCGCGTACGCCACTGGCGAAGCTGGCGTGGGAGAGCATCGACAACCCCATCTACACGCTGGACGAGAACACTCTGCGGCCATTGCCACCACCGGCCGAACATGACGCGTCGCTGCCGTACGACATCTCCAACATCCGCAACTACTCGGTGGCGGTGAGTGGCGACGTGTTCCGGTGGATCATCGACTTCGCGTCGGAGAAGGTGCTCAAGGAGATGCTGGTGTGCGGACAGGTCTTTGCGCGCATGTCGCCGGACGAGAAGCACGAGCTGGTAGAGAAGCTGCAAAGCATCGACTACTGCTGCGGGTTCTGCGGCGACGGCGCAAATGACTGTGGCGCGCTGAAGGCAGCCGACGTGGGCATCTCGCTGTCCGAGGCCGAAGCCTCGGTGGCGGCGCCCTTCACCAGCCGCGTCTTCGACATCTCGTGCGTGCCGGAAGTGATGCGTGAGGGGCGGGCGGCGTTGGTGACGAGCTTCAGCTGCTTCAAGTACATGTCGCTGTACTCTGCGATCCAGTTTACGTCGGTCAGCTTCCTGTACGCGTCGGCGAGCAACCTGGGCGACTTCCAGTTCCTGTTCATCGACCTGGCCCTGATCCTGCCGATCGCCATCTTCATGGGGCGCACGGGGGCGTACCCGGTGCTGGCGCGCAAGCGGCCCACGGCCAGCCTGGTGTCGCGCAAGGTGCTGACGCCGTTGCTGGGCCAGATCGCCATCTGCGTGGCGCTGCAGGGGGCGGCGTACGGGCTGGTGCGGCGGCAGCCGTGGTTCCAGCCGCCTGTGCTGGACAAGGAGCACTCGAACGCGCGCAACTCTGCCAACACGGCCCTGTTCCTGCTGTCCTGCTTCCAGTACACGCTGGCGGCGGCCGTGGTCAGCGCGGGCCCGCCCTTCCGCCAGCCGCCCCGCCACAACCTGCCGTTTGTGGCGACGTTGGCGGCGGCCCTGGCCGCGGCCGCGTACATGACGCTGGATCCAGCCGAGTGGATCGCCCGCGTCATGGAGCTGACGGAGATGGGCACCGGGTTCAAGATCACGCTGCTTGGGCTCGCGGTCGCCGGGTTTGCGGCCGGGTGGGTCGGCGAGAGGATGGCATTCCCGGCGCTGGCGAGGGCCGTGGTGACGGTGAGGAGGTGGGTGCGGCCGGGGCTGGTGAAGAAGAGGAAGGAGTACAAGGTTGTGGCCGAGGGGATGAGGATGTAGGGGGTTGGAGAAGAAAACTCGAGGGAGAACAAAAAACGGGGATTTGCTGGGGGGCTTATAGAAATATGTGCAACGGTGGGCAAAGTAAAGTAACTGAGTGGCTTTCCACAGCCTGATGGTAACGTAACTAGTAGTAGAATATTCGTGTGTATATAGATCATACTCGTACTATTGTTCCGCATGCATCGGGTGCAGACAGGTGATGGGTCGGGTACATGCATACTCACGTTCACATACATACCTACCCATTTCCACTCACATCTCCAAAACGGGTAATACATATAACCCATCCAGTAGAATCAACCTACAACCTTTGACTATGTATCTCCTACCTAGTAAGTTGAGGAGAAAGTTTGCGGCCAATGTTAACTATTCAAGAAACAAAATATAAAGAATTACTTTTAACTTTCCTCTACCGCTACGAACCAACAAACTTAAAAATAAGGTTGACTTAAGAACCTAAGGTTAAGTTTTAGAACTATAAGGTTTTAGTCTAGCTTAATTTCATTTTACGCTTTATAGGTTAGCTTGTTGTGAAAGAACGGCACATCTCGCCTGAGGTCAAGCAGCCAGCTTGGCGCAGTGGTAACGCGTCGCACTTGTATTTACAAGCTATGCGAAGATCGGTCGTTCGATTCGGCCAGTTGGCACAACATTCCACTGGCGATGTGAAATCTTTTTGCGAAATCTTTTTTTTATTTTGGTTTCTACCACTTCGCATCACTTATTGAAAGAAGTCTGCAGGGAAAAAATACATTTAAACACACGCGTGCGCGACGAGCGGCCCGCGCTCTCTATTATCTAGGATGGACCTTGCCCGCCTCCGTGATGGCCCCCACTCCTCCCCGGATCAAGCAGCAAATGCGGCTTGATGAAGCCCTCATCTATTTGCCTAAACGCACCCGCCGGGTCCTCGCTCAGTCCCGTCAGGAGCTGACGCGCCGCCGCCGTCGCGCCCGCCATTCGTCCCATACGTGTAAGCGTTTCCACGTGCGGCTCGGCCGCCCCGGACGTCGGGTACGGCATGTCGCGGGTGGGCGGGCTAAGGCGACGCACCGCTGGGGGCAAGTCGAGGTCGGCGCCTGCGTCATCGAGGTCATCGTTGTCGCCACTGTCTTCGCGCTCGAGCAACCCTTGCTCAGCGTAGTCCTGGTTACGCGTGGAATTTTGGTGCCTTGATGAACTGCGTCGGCTCGCGACGTTTGGCCGGGTCGGAGGCGTGCCGGAGCCGCCATTGATGGTACCGCTGCTGAAGCCGACGCCTTTGCCGCTGCCGTTGGCATCGAGGGGCGTCAGCGTGAAGCCGTTGGCGCTGGGGCGCGGTGTGTGACCAAGGCCCCGACCTGCCTTGGAGGTGTACGTTATGCCGTCTCGTCCGCCAGGGACAACCTCAATGTCGAATTCGTCGTCCGAATCGATTTCCTCAACCACGCCAGTGCGGATTTGGAGGATTTCGAGCATGCGTGCTGTAGTGCCTCCGAAGATAATGACCGTCAAGACCACCACAACCAAGACCGTCGCCCGCAGCGTGTACCCATTCGTCCCAGTAAGACCAGCCGCAAGTGCGACGCCGACAGCTCCGCGAAGACCTGCCCAATACAGCATTGCCTGATGCGACCAAGGTATTTCCTCGGCGACTTCACGGCCATGTCTGCGAGCCCGGTAGCGAATGATGAAGTTCACAGCTCTTGCGAGAGGGAACACGGCGCAGTAGCGCGCAATGCAGATGCCAATGACGGTCATCAGGATAAAGAGCGGCTTGTAGTCGAGTTCCGTCTCGGTGAAGAGAGAGAGACCAAGGTAAATGAAGATGAAGTTTTCCGACAGCTGCGCCATGACTTGGAACACGAATTTCGTCGTCAATTGAGTGCGGCGCGACATGTTGTGGTAAGCGTAGTGCTTCAAGCAGATTCCGCAGAAAAGCAGGGACACGATGCCTAAGATACGTTAACGCGGCGGATGCGCGGGGCGCAGAGGATTCCTTACCAGACATGTGGATTGCGTTGGAGAAGAAGTAGCTTGCGTAGGCAATTAGAATGACCAGGCAGCTCTCGATCTTGGAGAAGCGGCGGACATAGGTGAACTTGAGCAGCAAGGAGGTCATAACGCCGATGACAAGACCGATGACCAAACTACCAAAGAAGACCAGCAAGAATATCCCAATTGACTCAAATAGTGTCAGAATGGTCAAGTTTCCGTTGTCCGTATCCTTGTACCTTTGCGCCGTCTCGAACAAGACAATTGCGATTGCGTCGTTCAGGATCGATTCACCGAAAATAACAGTATAGAGCTTAGGATCGACCTTGTACGTGTTGAAGATGGCGAGAATGGTGACGGGATCGGTGGCGGAGAGAGTTGCGCCGGTGGAGAGGGCTTCGACGAAAGTCAGGGACACGCCGTCCAGCTGGAGTCGCGTCCATACCCAGAGAACACCAGCGAGCACCATTGCGGATATGAATGTTCCAGCGAAGGCAAAAGTCAGGATTGTCCCGATGTTGCGGAAAAAGTTTGCCTAGGACTTCAAGTCAGCCGATGTAGAGGCAAGGCGGGGCGCGCTCCGAGAGGCAAACCTGGTGTAGCTCGTAGCCCGACGCCAGGATGATGGGCGGCAGGAGAAGGTTGAAGAAAAACTGGTAGTTGAAGCTGACGACGCCAAGGACGGCCTCGTTGGCCGTCAACCGCAGGACCAGGCCGACGACCATACCTACGTATCGTGTGAGCGGACAGCAGCCGGTTGGAGGTAGCTCAGACCACCCTCCTTACCTGCGAAAATGGAGATGACGGTTTCATGGACGGCCTGTATCTTGCGCGTTTGCAGCACATAGCTGGTGATGAGGGCGACGATCAACAGAACGATGAGAATAAAGATTGACCAAGAGGCGTAGATTTCTTTCTGGCCAGCTTCGGGTTCTGCGGCGGGGCGTTAGGAGGGGCGCAGCGCTGAGTGGGGGAGAAACAGGACTGACCGTCAGGATCCGCGTCGGACGCTTCTCGCTCTGGAGGAAGAGACAGAAGGTTAGCTGGGGAAAGTCGTATATGCAAGGCGCGACGCACTGGCGAGCTCGGACACGGCCCAGCCGACGATGGAGGCCATGGTGGAGCGCGGGCGGAGCGACTAGCAGATGAACATGCCCGGGCGGTCGAGAGAGGAGGGATCGCAGGAGGTAGGCGCGCGCAAGCGGAAGCGGAAGGCGAAGGCGAAGAAAGCAGGCGCAACGGACTGGTATAGGTGGACACACGAGAAAGGAAGGAAGGAGTAGGAGTAGGGTAGGATAGCAGTTGGCCGCGTAACGTAAGGAAGCTGCGTCTCAGAAAGCTGGCACGGCTGGCATTACCCGACCGCGCGCGGGTAGGCTAGTCCGTAAAGGGGACAGCGGATATTGGTCCAAGTGGTCACTTCTTCATGTAACAAAGTATATCGCGCCCCCATGATGCTGCAACCTTCCAGCCCTGCTGCGGCCACACCATCCTCTATCTTCGTGCTGCGGCTACTTATCTCTCCCCCCTCCCCTCCCCCAACCTCTCCGTCCCCAACCGACTGGCTGCCCCCCTGTCTGGCCGCGGCTCTGGGTCCACGGTCCTGCTTCCCCACGTCCCGGCTCATGCAGTGACGCAGCCCGCGCGCGCCCACCTTGTCGATCAGGCACGACGAATCGCGGCTTGCCAACGCGCCAACGCGCCCTACTTTCTCTGCCACTGTCCTGCCTTTCTGCTTTTTCCCTGCGTGACTGGGGCTACACCAGCTGACGCCAGCTGATGGCCGCCGGCGACCTGCTTGAACCTGCTGAGTTCGGAATGGCCGGGCGTGTGACGTCGTCAGTCCCGCCCGTGACCTTTGCCATGCTTTCGCCCTTCTCCTCCCATTCTGACTACATCTGCGCCGTCGCCTACCTAACCAATCCATCCATAACAACGCCCTACCGCCCACCCCGGCCCGTCCACTCGTCACTGCGCCCACTCGAGCCACGCGATCCCGCACACGAGACCCCCGTCCATTGTCTTCCCCATGGCCGACTCTCGCTCCCCGAGTCCCGACTCAAATGCGCCCCCTCTCGCCCACCCCAAGGTCGTGTCCTTCCGTCAAGATTCCATCACTCTGTCACGCCCCAGCCAGTCCAACGATCAGATGAACGAGCACTCGCCCCTTCTGCGGCCACGCCAGTCCGAAGATGACGAGAACGGCCTCAAGTCCGTCGTATCTCCGCTCGCTAGCGATGACAGTTGGAACGGCGAAACCGATGAGGAGACCAAGAGCAGCTGGTATCTGCTGCTGTTGACGCTGGCAGGTGGAGGGTGAGTGGCCTCACAAGAACGGACGAGGTATTGGCCGTGAATGCGAGGCTGACCATGGCGCAGCTTGCAGATAGCGTGGTCCGTAGAGCTTTCGTATGGCTCAGTGAGTGCCCCAGCTGCCGTGTAACTCGCCTCGCCCGGTGTACTGATATAGCTGCGTCTAGCCGTATTTATTATCTCTCGGGCTCAGCAAGTCACTACTGGCCCTCGTCTGGATTGCAGGGCCTCTATCGGGGACGCTAGTCCAACCATATGTCGGCCTGAAGAGTGACCACTGCAGGTCCAAATGGGGAAAGAGAAGGCCGTTCATTGTGGGCGGTGCCATCGCGACCATTGCATCACTCTTCCTCCTGGCATGGACCCGAGAAATAGTTGGAAATTTCTTGGCAATCTTTGGCGTTGCTAGAGACTCACAAGGCACTCGGGTCAGCACCATGGCCTTTGCCGTCTTCATGATCTACGTCTTGGACTTTGCCATCAACGTCAGTATGTAGCACGCCTTCCGTTGCCCCCCTACCCCTCTGCCCCCCAAGCACCACCCACTGACTGTCCACAGTCCAAGCTGCCATTCGCGCATTCGTCGTCGACAATGCTCCGACGCATCAGCAGGAATCTGCCAATGCCTGGATTATGCGCACGACGGGCACCGGCAACATCCTTGGTTATCTGTCAGGTTACGTCAACCTGCCCAAGCTGTTCCCATTCTTTGGAAATACGCAGATGAAAGTCCTGTGCGCAATCGCATGTCTCGCCCTCGCCATCACCGTCGCCATCAGCTGTTCGGCCATCTCGGAGAGGGACCCGCGACACGAGCCCGAACCTGCGAGCCAGGGCGGCGTGATTTCTTTCTTCACCAATCTCTACCACTCAGTCCGTCGCCTGCCGCCGCAGATTGTGCGCGTTTGTCAGGTCCAGTTGGCGGCCTGGATTGGATGGTTCCCCTTCCTCTTCTACGCGACCACCTACATTGGAGAGATCTACACGGAGCCGTACTTTGAAGCTAACCCACACATGTCACCGGAGGAGGTCGACAAGATCTGGGAAAAGGGCACCCGCATGGGCACGCTGGCGCTCTTCATCTTCGCTATAACCTACTTTGCCGCGAGCATCATTTTGCCTTTTATTGTTGCGCCAACATACAAGGCACCCTTGCCGAATCCGACAACGCCCATGACGCCCACGACACCCGGTTCCATGTCTGCGAGCGGATACTTCAACTACAAGCCGCAGAAGCACCAAGCCAAGTCGCGCTGGCAACGGTGGCTCGAACTAACTAATCACCTGCAGATCCAATCACTCACACTCCGCCGGGCCTGGCTACTCTCGCACATTGTCTTCACCGTCCTCATGTGGATGACGATTCTGGTGCGGAACACGACGTTTGCAACCATTCTGGTAGCGCTGGTCGGTCTCCCCTGGGCCATCACGAACTGGGCGCCTTTTGCGCTCATCAGTGCCGAGATTTCCAAGCGCGACGCCATCAGGCGGGGACTCGCGCGGCCGCCGCCGACGCGCGATGGTGCTCTGCTGGCTTCGGGCGAGGACGACTCGGCGGACCGCGCGGGTGTTGTCTTGGGCATTCATAACGTTGCGATTGCGGCGCCCCAGGTCATTGCCACAATCGTGAGCTCGGCGATTTTCCGCGCGCTGCAGAAGCCGCGCGGAACTCCGGGCGACGAGAGCGTCGCATGGGTGCTGCGGTTTGGCGGGTGCTGCACTTTGTTGGCGGCGTGGTTGACAAGACGTGTAGGTGAGGAGAATGTTGATGAGAGAGGAGGCGAGGGAGGCGGAGATGGTGGTGCTGGGCGTGGCCGGTTCACGAGGTTGAATGCGGACGACGACGAGTAGGTGTAGGCAATACGCCGCGGAGGCGTAGAAAGGTTTGAGGAAACGCATGTTCACACCACACTGCGTGCGTGTACGTGTGTGCGTGTGCGCCTCGAGTTCATCTAGTACTCTGAGTACGTAGAGAGCTCTTAGGCGCCCACTTACTCTCATCTTCTACCCCTTGTAGGTACACCAAGTACCTGTAGCCTTACGGCTAGGTGCTGTACCACACAACACCGCACTACATACTGGTACGGAGTACATGCATCCCGCATGAGAGAACCGTCACACCACACTTTTATCCGCCTCGACATCAGCATCAGCATGTACGCATGCACTAGACCTTTGGCGATACTGCACACTCATCCAGCGCAGACGGCATGGCATGACACGACATAGCGCCCTTCCTTCCTTTCTTCACCTATAACTTTTTACTTCTTTCCTTCCTACCCCCTTCTTCGACTTTTTCGAATGCTGTGCTTACTAGTCTGTTTTATCTACGTATTCCCCTCTTCTTTCCTTTCTTCGTCCTTCTTCATTCCTTTCTTTCTTTCTTTCTTTCCTTCCTTAGTTAAGAACGACGATGTTATCGTCAGCGTGGGCGTGGGCGTGGGCGTTGGGACAAATGGCGTTTATGGCTGCGGTGGGATGGGATGGGTCTGTTTAAATTGGGTTGGGATGGGATGGGTGTACGCATAAGCTACCTACCTAAGTGGATAGGGGCTCGGATGGATGGGTTGGATTGGTTGGATCATGGGATGGCGTGTGTGGGCGGGGATGAGCGCACCGCTGGGCGTTGATTGATTGTATACAGACCGACATACCCATATGTCTTTTTTACCGGTTGTCAAATGAGGTGATGTGTGTGTGTGTGTGTGTGTTAGTTTATATACCAAACCTACTTTGCTTACTAGAGTGAACGATTGAATTTAGATTTACTTGACCAGCTAGTCAAGTATCCTCAGTGCGCCTCCCAGATGCATGTGTATGCTTGTATGCGTGCATGATAAAACGCTCAGAAGTCCGATGCCATACGAAACGAGCGGGAAGAGAAACGAAGCGTGGTGAAAGAGGGAAAAAAAGAAAAGACAGAAACCACCGCGCCCGCTCTCCGTCTGTATCTGTCCGTCTACCCAACTCCGTGCCCGTCCTGGAATAGAGTAAGTGCAGCAGCAGCAGCAGCTGCAGCAGTAGAAGTGCTGCCCAGTCCGCATAAAACCGTGTCTGTCGTCGCTCATGTCGTCACCGAAATCGTCCTCATCGTAACCACCACCACCACCCCCAACCACCACTCAAACACTGGATCTCCTGCCGTCTCCTTCTCCATCCCCCCTCACCAGCACTACACTCAACTCCGTCTCCTCCGTCGTCTCCGACCCCTCCGACCACGCCGACTCCCTCCACACCTCTTCCAAAGGTACCGCGGCCATGCCCATGCCCGTCGCCGGCGCCTCCACCCCCCACTGCGGCCGCAAGTCCGTGTACGCGAGCCCAAACCCGTGCATGAGCTGCAAGTCGCGCCACTTCCGCGCCACCTCCTCCGAACTGAACCGCTTCGAGTCCAGCGCGTCCAAGTCCAGCGTCTTCAGCACCGGGCTTAAGTCCTCGCCAACATCGGCATCATCATCGTCGACGACAACGGAAGGCTCTGGCAACTTCTTCTCGCGCTGCTGCTGCTGCTGTTGTTGCTGTTGTTGCAGCCACCAGCTCCACCGATTCCGCCTCGTAACCTCCACCTTCGTCACCGCCGCCGCTACCACCGCACCCACCGGGTTCCGCGGCGCCCAGTTCGCCCTGTCCGCGCGCGCGCGCATGTCCTGCACCAGCGCCTCCGCAGCCTCGAGCTTCTCCTGCCAGCGCGATGGCGGGGCCACCGCCACCGCCCCCTTCCCCTTACGCCCCTTACTCCTTGCCCCTTGCGCTTGCGCCTGCGCCGCATCGTCCGCCCAGTCCCTCATGACGACAATCCTGCCCCCGTCCGGCACCCGCTTCACCGCGCCCTCCTCGCCGCCCATGTCCGATAGGTCCTCGTGCTCGGCCTGTCGCACCGCGATGCATTGCTCTGCCGCGCCGCGCCGCAGGCACTGGTAGCACGCCGGGTAGTGCCGCGAGCAGGGCGTGCCGCGCGCCGCGCACGGCAGGCACGGCAGCAGGACGCAGCGCGTCGCGTGCTGGAAGTGTAGGGCGTCGTAGGCGTGCGCGGGGCTGAGGGCTGTGTGGTGGCGGTGGCGGAGGGAGGGGTCGATTGCCGCGGGGCGGGAGGGTACGGGTACGGGTGTGGGTGATGGCGGGGCGGCGGTGGCGGGCTTGGTTGTGGTGTTGGGTGTGGGCTGCGTGCCAGACGCACGGTTTGCGACCGTTTCTTCCTTTCTCCTGACGCTGCTACTCTGTACCGACTTGGCTTCGGCTTCGTCTCTGGTTAATTGTTCGATGAGGCTCTCCGGGAGCGGGAAGTATATCGCCGCGAGGGTGTTGTAGAGCGCAATACACTCCTCCACTGTATCCGGCCTGATCTTCAGTTCCCCAAGCACGGCTCCACGGTCAGACTGCAGCGAAACCGCTCCATCGCGCCATTTTGCGCGCGACGCAGGATCAGGTCGTGAGGGGGTGTCTTCGTAGTCTCGGCTGTCGGATAGGTAAAATGGCTCCTTCAGTCGGACTTCACCTTTGCCGGGCGTCTCGGGCGATGGTCCAGACGTCAACGTGGTTGTTGGACTCGTGGAAAGCGAGCCGCATTCTTCATGACCGGTTATGTGCGACGCAAGGCCATGCGTCGATGGCGTGTCTTCATAGGTTCGCCTGTCGCGTTTGCGTGGTGTTGTGGGCAACTCGAACTCGACCATGTTGTCTGTTGGAGGATTCGTGGACCCACCACTGCACGCGTGGTTATTAGTTGTGCTGTTATCGGCTCGCATGATGGCGTTTCTTTGTTCTAGATATCTTGCGGCGGCGCTGGGGAAGAAGGCTTTCTTTGTTCTATTAAAGCATGTCGAAATAGGTTGATTCGTCGGTCCTTGTTGGCGGGCGTGCGGTGAACAAAGAAGGTGAGAGGTACGTCGATGTCTCGATCAGATGCAGGATCCTTGCCTCGAAAACGCGAGAGTTCTGTCAGTGATGCAGAGAGTGAGCTACTCCTGAGAGAGAACGACAGACGTCATTAAGCCCACCATGACTTAGAGGATGTTAGGTCTTGGAGTCTTTTTAAGGTTGAAGGGTTGGAGTTGAAAAGACTTGCAAGTGAGCAAGTGAACAGTCAGTACTGAAGTGCTTCACTTTGAGTTGCGCAAGAGTTTCCTCATGTATGCATGTATGGGGAGATCTCCGAGAACGATCTCCGCTGTTGCATGGTAAGGAGAAGCAAGAGGGATTACGAGGAGCATAAGTTGCGGGGAAAGAGTCTTGACATCTGGGAAAGTGGCTCAAAATAAAGGACACAGCAAAATACAAATGACATAATGAACAAGAAGCCGCACAAATACTGCGCTGGACGAGGTAAGTTAACCAAAGATAATACCAAGTGCTGTTATTAATATGCTTGATGTTTGCAAGTACTCGAGGCGCTCGTATTTTACTGAACTTACGATGGGTATCTCGATCCCCAATGACCCCTCACAGCACAAAGCCACCGACACCAACAGAGCTCCACTTCCTCAACGCTTTAGTATCCTCAAGCTCCACACACCACCACAGCACCCCCTTCGCTCTGTCGATCTGGCCGCCTTCTTCGTATGCCCGTGCTAAAGCGTACCACGCCTCTGAGCAATCCCACCCGGTTCCGAGCTTGGTGAGAGAAGACAAAAGACTGTATGCTCGGTCTCTTGCTGCAAGCCGGTTTAGTTCCTCCGGTCCTACCATCTTCGCGTGCCCTGCGCTGTAAGCGGAGGTGGTCGCGGTGGATGCTCTTTTGTTTGGAGACGGCCGAGTGTTTGGCACTTTGAGGGATCCGAGTGGCTCTGCGGGGATCACTTGAGAATAAATGTCAAGCAGAATGTTGGCCAGGCCGACAATGGCCGCTGGGTGATCGGGGTTGTGAGACAGCGATTTCTCAAAGTGAGTGAGGGCCTCGTGTGGTTGGCCCTCTGCTTGTGATATTTGGCCGCGCTGTCAAAGCGTTAGTAATCAATCCTTCAGATCATGTTTGTAACACTTACTGTAGCGTATATATCAGCCCAAAGTTCCTCAACGCTCTTTCCACCACCCCAACCCCTCTCGGAAAAGGCCCTGGCGCTCGAGGATTCTTGAGCAACTTCAGACTCCAGAATATCAGTCAACTTGTAAGCCTCTTCGACCGCGCCTCTTGCGTCTTCAAAAAGCGATGCCCGAGTGTAGAGACCGGCAATAAAAAGCCACACGTCGACAAGAAGAGAAATCTTAAGCTTCCGCTCTTGCAACACTGGGAAACGGGGCTCGGGTGTCGAGTAGTGGAATCGAGGGAAAGGGGCTGGAAGGCGGACGTCCTGGCGAGGGGGCTGATTTTCGTGGCCCGCTGGTTGAGGCTGTGAATCGTGAGGAATGTTGTGTGCAATGGTGCGAAGCGGTTGTTCGGGACTAGAGCTCTTGTCACTTCCGTGACCATCGACAACCGGCTCTGTAGCCGCTTTTTCGGGAGAACCAGGCTTATCGGTGACGTTGGAGTCGTTCGTTTTCTTCTTCCGTAGCGTAAGGCTGCTTCTTCTGTGTGTGCTGTCATGCTTGTGATGGAATAAATGGTGGTGGCCATTTGGTTTGTTGTTTGTGTCCGTCACATGGATAGCTGGAGCACCGGGTCCCTCTGTAGCCGCCGTCGAGGCACGAGAAGATGCGGTTCCAGGCGGCATCGACATACTCCGCGTCAAGGTGCTCTTGCGCCGGCGGAAGACGGTGCCCTTGACTGTTCCAGCTGGGCTCTGCGGTACACCGTCTG
Source organism: Aplosporella prunicola CBS 121167 (assembly GCF_010093885.1). Classification (NCBI taxonomy): domain Eukaryota; kingdom Fungi; phylum Ascomycota; class Dothideomycetes; order Botryosphaeriales; family Aplosporellaceae; genus Aplosporella; species Aplosporella prunicola. The sequence goes on from NW_022983538.1 coordinate 540,368, forward strand.
TTGCGGATGGCAGCTGCATCTTTTTGTGACCACCTGTGGGATCACCAAAGAGCCTTTTGTAAAGGCTCAACAACTCCATACTTGCATCAACAGCGGCGGTAGTTCCGTCGGTCGTTTCCAGCAACACCAGATCCGTAATCTTGACCTGCAGAATCCCTTCCTTCTCAAAAGGTGCCATGCGGTCGACGAGAGCCTTTTTGGTGCTTCCGCGCGGCTTCTCTATTGAAGTAGAGCTCTCATTGAGGTGCTCACTCCGGTACTCGGCATGTTGTGACTTACCGAAAAGAATCTCAGGGTCATCGAATTGGTCAAAGGCCGCTTCGCAGGTCCTGACCGCCGTGGAAAAATCGGATTTGGCCGTGAGAAGCAATGCGAGAAGATGCCACAGGGGGATGAGTTTCCTCTCGCGGACATAGTTGGCTTCATCGTCATCCGTGTCCCCCTCGCTGGCAACGCCGCCAGCAGACCTCAGGTTATCCGGTTGGGAGTGCGACGCCAGTGCGCGCTTGACGACCTTGATCGCACCGCTAACATCCCTCATCTCAGCAAGGAGCAAACCCAGGGCATACAGAGTTTCGAGGTTGTTAGAGTCTTTGTATTCTGGGCTCAGGGCCGTACGCAAAGCCTGGGCTGCTTGTGCCTGCAACGTCGATCTTGCCGTGGCCTCATAGGTCATTCTAGCCCACTGTGAGCGACTGATGCCAATAGCACGGTAGGCTATGGCAAGCGCACGAGGCGAAACAACAGACTCCGTCTTCTTTTCATGCTCTCCCTCAGCCGTTGCCGTGCCAGGCCTTGACGCGGGGGTTTGCTGCTTCAACCATTTTTCAATCAGCTCACCAACCTCCTTTGCCTTTTCGGATTCCTCGTGCGAGCCGAATCGGCAAAGGATTCTAATTGCCTCTGCTGCAGTGCGAAGGACCATGTCATCGTCGTCCAGGCCGGCATCTTCTTCACCACTCTTTTCGACACGATCTTTAACTCGGCTGACGATCTCGACATAAGAGTCGAAGGCTTTGAAAGCTAGCTCGAACTCGGCTAACGAGGCGTGAACGACGAAGAGGTGACGGAGGATGCGAGTGGAGTGATACGATTTAGTGGCGGCACGATAAAGGATCTGGGAGCTTGGATTAGTTGTACGATCATCAGTTTTGGTTTTATGGTTACCTACATCAAGGACACCCCTTCCGACAGCGCTCTTCCCGCCCTCTCCAAGCTCTTCGTCGGTCCAGCTGGGGCCGCAAAGAATGCGCCAGTTGCTCATTACAGCCTCCGCCCACCCGTCCATCTCTTCATTGTTTTCGCTGGCTTTTGGGAAGCGCGTCTCTCTCAGGAGTAAAGCTTCATACACAGACTCTACAATCTTAAGCTCTGACCTTTGCTGTAGCCTCGCCGTCAGATACTGCTCTTCCGTAGCATGCTCCGCTCCTGCGCCCAAAAGTGCGGTGGGCAAATCTGGTGAGCCGGCATAAAGAAGACCGCGTTGAAGAATGATAGTGAGAGTGTTATAGTGAGCTTTCCAAACAGTGCGGCGAATACCGGCTTGGCCATCTTGAAGCTCATTGCTAAATTGAGGAGCCTTGCCGTTGTCAAGGAGCCGTAGCCAAAGCTGGAATGTTCGTAGCGCGATTTCCGGATCGACGTCAGCGCCGGTCGGCGCTGAAAGGTCCGAGAATATACATAAGCGAGCCAACAGGGTCTCTCCCCAAGATCTAAACTGCACAGAAGTGTTGACAAGAGAGGGTATAGAAGTAAGATATGTTAGGACCGATTCATAGGTTTTGGTTGCTTCGGCCGTCGAGCCCGCTTTTTCCTGCGAATAACCTGGGAATGATGAGCTTGTTGGACGCCAAACATTTGCACCAGAGCCGCAGGTTACCTTTCAAGTATGCGCCTTTAACAATGCAAGTCTGAGTCCAGCTGGACAGCTGCCCGTCGTCACCCTTCAAGTTGGTTGCCGTTTCGGAGAAGTCGGTGGGGAACCTCGCAACGGCCATTCCATGCTCGCCCAGGGTAAAGTGGATATAGGCCAGCGCGACCTGCGCGGCAAAGGCATCCTCGCGATGGGTGGTTTCGCGGTCATAGGCCTCGGTCAAGGGCGAGACGAGCTTGGTCAGGTCGGGGGCCTGTGGCGGCGACGGGGCTTCCGGAGTCGTGGGACGCTGCCTGATGTAGGCAGCCGTCTCGGCCTCTGCTCTGGCCGTCAGGTAGAGGCCTGTCGAGGCGTGGGTCAATATCAGGGAGGGGTTCAGGAGGAGCGAGAATCAAGAATCGTACAGGTGCGATGGGGGGCGTGTTTCTCAATTTTGCGCGCCAGCTCAGGGACGGTGTCCCAGCGGGCATTGCATCGCGCGTCGTCCAGCTGGGCAATGTAGCGCAGCGCTTTCTCGTTTTCCTGTCAAAAACGGCCAGGAGAGTTAGCACACGGATATGCTTGGCAGCAGGGTGACGTCGGCGTGGGCAGGCGCGGGCGTATACTCACAGGCATGGTGCCGAGTCTGCAGCCTCGCCGGGTCCTGGGGAGAGTGTCTTGAGGAGGTCGAGGTTCAGCAGGCCATGGCGACAGCGGTAAAGGACAGGCGCATCAGGGCCAGCGGCGTCTGGGGAAGCGGACGGACAGCTCGCAGCAACTTGGCCGACGCGCGCCGGGCAGGCCGAGGCCGTTGCACCAATGCTGCCCGTGCGCCAAATTGTTCTGGAAATCCTCATCCACCCTTCATCTGCACCCCCCACCTTCCCTACCCGACTCTCGACTCCTGGCCGGATGGATCCCTATGCCGTGACCGCGCTGCGGTCTGTCTCCTACCGCATCGCTTCCACGCCGACCAAGCACCTGCCGGCTATCATCCCTCATGTCACCGCTGCCCTCCTGGCCTGCAGGCCCCTCCTCTCCCTTCCGCTGACCTCGTCGGCAAAGGATGCTTCAGAGGCCGCCGTCCTGGTCCACAAGTTCAGGACCCAGATCTCGACCCTCCTCCAGGACCGCTCCGTCGAGGGCAGATGGGCCGGCGCCGTCCTCGTCAAGTCGGCCGTCGAGCTCGGCGGCTGGGAGACGCTCCAAAAATGCGGGCCCTGGGTGCGAGGTCTGCTCGGCATCCTGTCCAAGCCCGACCCTTCGACCACCAAAGTCTTCTGTATAGTGACTCTGACTCGCATCTTCATGCTCACGCGTGACTACCAGACTCTTGTGAGAGAGATCACCACGCCCTCCCTGACGCCGTTCATCACGTCCTGCATGAACATCTTGACTCGCTTCAAGGATGGGGATGCGAGTCTGCAGCATTTGACCGAGACAGTTCTTGAAAGCTTTTCTCGCCTCTTGCCTCGTCACCCTACTGTCTTCCGTCCTCACTTGACTAAGATTGGCCAATTTCTTGCTACAGTGATTGCTCCAGCCCAAGAGAACCTGTTGACTGCAGAGGGAGACGCCGCGGCACGTCGTCTCTACACTCAGATCCCCTGCTGTGCTGCAAAGGGGGCTTCTCAGCAGGATTGGGAGAAGTCCTTCCAGACAGTCGTTGCAGCTTCGCACCAGACCGCTGATAAGGTCTTCCGTGCCATTATCGAAGATTGGGAATCAGTCACCGGCGTTCAGTCATTCAACAACAACAACGTTCGGGCCGTTGAACAGGAGGTCCAGCAAAGCGAGCCTGACCTTTGTGGATTCCCCGCATGGACGGGAATATACGCTGGTAGTCGACGTCTGATAGGTCTGTTGGACTTGTTGACTGAACTTACCATTGCACCGACTGCCAGCGTAGTCAGCTTCCGCATTGCGCACGTTATGGATCTTCTTACTCGAATCCTTTCACTCACAGCTCCTGCAGCAGCCAAGGGTCGAAAGCAGCAAGAAAGCGGAATCACTTTCAATGACCAGATCAGCAGGGATGAGCGCAACGACCTGTGGGTCGTCTTGCCGCACGTCCATGTGGCAGCAATTAGCTTGTTCGAAGCACTTGTGGAGAGGTTTGGTCAGGCACTTGCTCCGGTCATGGAATTCTTCCTTGAACGTCTGAGCTTCCTGTTCCAAGAGGAGTGGTCACTTGCCTCCATCCGCACCGCTGCCTATTCGGTGCTGACCCAACTACTGCCCATTTTAGGACAGGCGCTGCCCACTGCACAGGTCAAGAGCCTGAATCGCATTATGCACGCTTGTTGTAATGACCTTGCTCCAAGAGAAAAAGTTGAGCCTGCAGTCCAGCCTTCCTCGACTACTGCGGCCAACGGCAATAAGAACAAACAACCACAGGTTTCTATGAATGCGGATACCTTCCTTGGCACCGCCAAACCGAAGAACGCACCTCAGTCTGCCGCCGAGGGTCTCTATGAATCGGCCTATGCGCTCCTGCCGTGCTTGCTCACCTACCTCCCCGCGCATGCCATCGATCATTCTGCAAGAAATCATATGGAGAGTACAGCTGTGTTGATTCGGCATGAGAAGGCACTCTTGGCTAGCGTGATGAACCTTCCATCAAGCGGCAATACGCAGAGTTTGCTGCCTTTACTTGCGCGCATATTCCCAGAGTCGCCCGACGTGGAGATGCTTCTTCGGCCACGCATGCCGGTGATCAAGGTTGCGGGTCGCGAAGGTCTGCCAATGGATGTGGATGAAGAGGAAGAGGAGGAAGACGAAGACGAGGGGGAAAATGAGAACGCAGAAGAGAAAGCGGAAAACGCGGGCGAACCCGAGAACGATCAAATGCAGGTGGATACTGAGCCGATTGTTACGGCTAAGGAAACTACACCGGCCGTTGAACAGAAGCAGGCGGAAGCAGCCAACAAGGGTGCTCCAATCAAAGCTCAGGAAGAGCCTGTATCTGCCACGAAGGAGAGCACCGAAAAACGTCCCAGCGAGGAAACTGCGCCACAAGCCCCTTCTCCTAAGCGCCTCCGTGTTGGTAGTCCTGGCCGCATCGCACTGCAAGAACAAAAGGTTGAGGCCGCAGCCTCTTCCGCGAAACCTGCACCGGCACCAGCTGTCGCCAGTTATGGGGGCAATGACGCTGAAGAGGAGGACGATGAAGACATGGAGATACCTACTTTGGTCATGGATGATGATGAGGAGGACAGTGATAACGAATAGGTGGTCACTCAGTGTGGATCCAAATGGCTTAGGGGCTGAGCGTATTGCTCCTCTGGTCTGCCGTCAAAAATAACAATACCGTTCTTCGGAATCGCCTCGAGCATATCGATTTTTATCGCCAGCAGATAAGCATTAGACCATAAGTACCTAAATGCTGATCTGCAGGCACCAAGACTCGCCGAACGACAATCCACTCGTACTTTCCTTACCTCTTCAATTCTGTGCGGCAGGTCTTGACATTTGTACCTCCATACACGCCCGCATTATATTTTCAGTAAGGAGGCATGTCGGGCCGGCGCTCGGCCAACGCTTATCGACAACGCCCTTGAACCCCATATCTTAAAACACCCCGCTAGTAAATGGACTACTGCATCCTTCGCGCAATACGGCAGTTTGTCGACCCGTCCATTGATGCCTCCCCGCCTCGTTAGCGACCCCAGATAATTTGAAATGGCTTACCCGAGATTTTAGACGTACGTCACAGGGTCCGAGCAAATGAATGGAACGCGCGACTTGGGGTGGGTGGTAAGCTAGGTACACGTAGCTGTAACCGAGGAGGAGTGGGACAAGCCACATTGTGGCTGCCGGGCTACCTCTGTTTGCTCTCTCCTCCGAGATGTGGCGGTAAATAGAGCCCGTGTACGAAAAATTGGTGGAGTGGTGCTATTACTCGTAGATGGACAAAGCAGCGATGACTAAAGGGTGGCTGGGGAGATGAGGATGGAAGGGCGGTGGGAGTGTAGGTACTGCGTAGGGCTGGCATGGTGAAAAAGCATATGAGATTGAGGCTCACTCAGCACGCGGTAGGCTAGAGAGGCCTAGGAGCGGACCGCGACGATCTCGGACAGCGTCAGCATGACCACCCAAGCACCGGCAACCGGTATATGTTGGCGAGCATGGCGCAATCTCGCCTCGCCAATCTAACAGCACGGGCCCCTACTCGAGTAGGTGCCTACTTCGGAGTTACCGTGAAGGAGTGACTTGTCGGACTTGGAAGTCGTCGAGAAGGAGTCTTTCGCCCGAGTAACGGCCTTTGATGGCGTGAGGCGTGAGGCGTAGGCACCACGTGTACCCGCTAGCCCTATAGTTTTTTCTGGAATATTTTTTGTCGTGGCCTGACTCGCAGCCAGAGGGCCTGAGCCACGTATGCTAAGGGAGAGAGGAGAGAGAGAGTGGTGGTTGGGCGTCAGGAGTTGCACGCGGCAGTCGGAAAGTTTGCCGAAGGATCGACGACGAGGGTTGTTTCGCTTGATCGCCCAGGCGTCTAGACCCGAGCCGGATGCGGTCAGCGGGCCTTGTGCAGGGCAGGGCAGAACAGTGAAACTAGTCAAGAGGAAATGCGGAAAGTCCAAATTGCAGGGAGCCCATGAGGTCATGGGAGGCCCAGATGCTTTGTCACAGTCCGCGGCCCATCATGGCAGTCAGCTTTGCGGCGTCGTCGGCGGGCGTGCCTTCTTCACTTTTGCCTGCCAATCCCTGCCGTGCTATCGCCCTCACCACCACCATCGCCCCGTCGCCGTCGCCGTCGCCGTCGCCGCCGCCGTTGCCGTTCTCCGTCAAGCATGCTGCTACTGCGTGCTCTCCACTGAGCCTGCTCTCTTCACGACCCTCGAGCTATGAACAATGCTGCGCCGGGGGTGGTCGAGGACGACTCTGTTGTCGCCACTGCTATACCCATCCACACCCAGTCCGACTCGACCACCGCCTCGGGCCTGCCTGACGATGCCACCCCTACCATGTACCTGGTGAGCGACGACAATGCCACCGCCAACGAACTGGAATCCCGAGAGCGCGTCTGCAAGGCCGCCGTCGCCACTCTCAATCAAGTCGGCCTGGCCGATTTCCTGCAGCACGATCCCAAGCCCACCTTTGTCCTGGACCTCGACGTCTCCGACATTTTTGGCAAAATCCTGCAGCCCGTCTACACTAACCCGGCCCTTTTGGCTGGCGATTCGGGCGCCCTGCTGAGCGTGATATCTGGAAAGTCCAACCTGGACAGGCCCGGCGCCTTCTCGTTGAAGCCGTATGCAAAGTACAGGAAATGGATATATGAGAAAGAGATGGACCCGCCGCTGCGCGGAATCACCTTCAATGGCATGTTTTGGACCAAGGTTATTATCAAAGACCGGTGGAGCGTGATAAGTGGGGTCCAGCCCGAGGCCATCCTGGAGCCTCCGACGCCGAAGCTCGGTCTCTCTCCCGTCCCTACAAGGAACCACTCTCCAACCAAATCCGACGATAGCGGAGGCGGGAAAAGAGCCAGCATCGTGAAGCGCGATGGCCAAGACGTCTCTGGGCAATCTGAAGGAAGCTCGCCTGCCGCAAACTATCCTGATGAGTCCATTTCACGCTTGACAAAATGGGACCCACAGTATGGCGAGGGCGTCGACGATTTGGCTCCAGAACTCGACTGGACCCACCCTGATGAACCTCCAGATTTACCATCCCATGTGCAATTTCTCCGCTCCATTGATTGGGGTTCCACTCCCATTGGTCCTATGGAGGCGTGGCCAACAGAACTTCGTGTCATGGTCAATCTTGTTATGCGGACTCCTGAGCCAGGCGTACTGTTTTGGGGAGAAGAAGTGATAATGATATACAACGAGGCCTACATCCCATTGGTTGGAGACAAGCATCCAACGTGCATGGGAAATTCTGCAAAGACGGCCCTCGTCGAGTACTGGGAGCACTTTACCCCTTTCATTACGCGCAACAAGTTGACTGGAGAAATCGTTACTGAATCAGATCTTCCAATCTTCCTACTGAGAAATGGCATGCTGGAAGAGACCTATTACTCTTTCACATTCCTACCAGTCATGGATGCAATGGGTAATGTGGTCGGACACTACGAACCCGTTACGGAAACCACAAGGGCAGTAGTGTCAGAAAGAAGATTGGCAACACTTCTCAGGCTAAGCGAGGAAACCGGACGAGCTCGAGACTTGGACAATTACTGGCATTCGGTCATGCAGGTCCTCGGAAGCAACGAGAAAGACGTTTCGTTTGCTTTGTTATACTCTGTCGAAGAAGAAGACGAGACTAGTGACGTACTTTCTACTTCTGCCAGTTCAACCGGGTTTTCGAGTAGACAGTGTGTGCTCAAAGGCTCCCTTGGTGTGCCAACTGGACACCCTGCTGCGCCAAACCGTCTCGATTTAATACAGAGCCCCGATGGATTCATACCTTATTTTCGAGAAGCCATGAAGTCACGGAGACCTACAGTTCTAAATGTAGAGAAGGCAGCGTTGCCGGAAGAGATTATACGTGGTATAGAGTGGCGAGGCTTCGGCGATCCAAGCAAGGACTTTGTCGTTTGCCCCATCACCCCGACTTCAAGCACAAACGTCCAAGGGTTCCTGATCATTGGGCTTAATCCACGGCGGCCCTACGACGACGACTACCAACAATTTATTGCAGTTTCGAGCAGACTCTTGGGAACGTCATTGGCATCGGTTGTCCTGCATGATGACGAGATCCGGAGACGGGAGATGATGATCGCACAGGCCGAGTCCATAAAGGCCCAACTAGCAGAGCAACTGGTCGTGAGCCAAAAAGAAGTCGAACGGACCGAGAAGCGGTTCCAGCGCTTTGCCGAGCGCGCTGATGTGGGAATCTTTATCGTTGCCCAGAACGGATACTACAACTATCGCAACAAGAGATGGCACGAAATGTTCCAACTTCCGGAAACTCAGTTGGACATTCGCGATGCGTGGCCTCAGCTGGCATTCCCCGAGGATCTCGCAGCTTGCGAGAAGTATTTTGCCACCTTGATGACTGAGAAGGCTCCAGTATCATTTGAGCTCCGGATCAACAGAAAATGGTCACCGCCTGAAAATGCGGCGGAAATTCACCATGATGATGGCAGTGAAAATCATATGTGGATACTGTGTTCGGCATACCCGGAGCTATCTGACACTGGCGATGTCAAAGAAATTGTGGGCTGCGTGACGGACATTAGCCGCCAGAAATGGGCAGAGGGTCTGCAAAAAAAGCGAACAGAAGACGCACTGGAATCGAAACGCCAACTGGAAAACTTCATCGACACAACCTCCCACGAGATGCGCAATCCCTTGAGTGCAATCATTCAGTGCGCGGATGGCATCATCACCTCTAACAGCAGCATTGTGGCAGAAGATGGCAGACTGGATCCTGGATTGAGCAGTCTATTGGAGGCGGACATCGACGCTGCCCAGACTATTGTCCAATGCAGCACACATATGAAGTGTATTGTGGATGATATTCTAACCATGTCAAAGCTAGACAGTGGCCTGCTCGTGATGACGCCAGTTGCCGCGCAACCGGAATCGATAGGTCGACATGCCGTCAAAATGTTCGAAGCAGAAGCCAAGGCAGCGGGAATCGATTTGGAATTTGAGATGGAATCGACCTACGGCGAACTGGGTCTCGACTGGATTTCTCTAGACCCAACACGCCTCTTGCAGGTTTTGATTAACCTCATCACTAATGCCATCAAGTTCACTCGGCTGGAGACGAAACGTCAGATCACTGTTAGCATTGGTGCGAGCAAGGAACGGCCTGAAACATGCAGTGCAGGAAACGTGCCATACATACGGACGGCGACGGCGGCGGAGGCACCTCCACTTGTGGCGGATTGGGCCAAAGGCGAGAATGTCTTCATCCTGTTCACCGTTCAGGACAGCGGTCGTGGCTTGAGTAACAATGAGAAAGATCTTCTCTTCGCACGCTTCTCGCAGGCATCTCCTCGCACCCATATCAGCTACGGCGGCAGTGGGCTGGGATTGTTCATTTCACGCAGGCTCACTGAGATGCAAGGTGGCGCCATCGGCTTCTCCTCCGAGTCGCACAAGGGCAGCACGTTCTCGTTCTACGTCAAAGCGCGACGCACCAAAAGCCCACCAAGTGCTGAGGGACAGTTCGTACCGGACCTGATGACACCCGTCCGCGCAGCATCGCCACCACCTTCCGATCAAACTAAGTTCCGCAGCCCCACGTCTCCGCGCAGCGCCAGCACGCCATCAATCCGACCCGCCCTGCAACCCGGAAAGGTATCGCTCCCAGACAAGCTGCATGTTCTGGTTGTTGAAGATAACCTTGTCAACCAACGCGTGCTGGCCACTCAGCTGCGCAGCAAGGGTTGCCATGTCAGCGTAGCCAACCACGGCGCTGAGGCCATCGAACACCTGCGCCGCACGCGTTACTGCAAGTCTGGCGGCTTGGATCTCTCCGTCATCCTCATGGATTGGGAGATGCCAGTCATGGACGGCTTGACGTGCGTGCGCGCTATCCGCCAGCTGCAGAAGGAAGGCACTGTCGACGGACACGTGCCCATCATTGCAGTCACGGCGAACGTACGCAACGAACAGATCACCATGGCGAACGAGGCTGGCATGGTAAGTGATCTTTTTGGTCGCCGAAATGATAGCATTCGGCATCCCATCAGTGACTAATATTTCTTTTGTACCCAGGACGACGTCGTTTCCAAACCTTTCCGTGTCCCGGAACTCATGACCCGCATGCAAGCCCTGATAGTGAAGCTTGCAGCCCCTTGAATGGCCGTGCACCGGTCTGTCCTTGTACAGGCCTGCCAGCACAGCACATACCTACGTTCCCAGCAACAAGGGCACCAAATGGACCACCGGCGGAGTTTTGAAAATGCTGCACGACAGCAGCAAGCAACTACTGCTCTATTGGTATCACTGGCTACGGGCTCACCTTCCGTATCTCCAGCAGCATTGCTAGCTTATGCACGATGTTGAGGAATGACGCTTTCCTCCACTACCATTACCATCGTTGGCTTAGAGCACGAATTGCCAGGACAAGATAGGACACCTGTCCTCGATCGCTGTTTGCTCGCGTGATCAGCCGGTCAATCGTTACTACCTATCTACAGCCACGTTCATCTCCACCACCCAGCGACGGAACTCGCGAGTTCCGCGCCGGAGCTCTGCACCAGAGCTCTTTTTTCTCTCTATTTCTTTGCTTCTCTCTTGCATCTCCTTGTTCCTAGATATTTCTCTGAGAAACGCGGCGCGGCGCGGCGCACGGCGAATGCTCAAACTGCCCGCTTGCTCTGCCGCTCCGACGCGGGCCCCATCAGCTACGCATTCCAGGCGCAGAAGACGTATATGGCAGAGCAACGGTGCGTGTAGGATATGGTACGAGACGTGGATGGGGGGTTTGTGGGACGGATGGGAGTGGATGAAGAGGCTCGAGGTGGAGTGGACTGGGTAGAGTTGGATCGAACGCGTAGAATAGAACAAGACGGGACAGGATGGGGCGTGACGGCGCGCGACGGCATGGGGTGGCACGGTGATGATTGATTGATTGGCTGATTGATTGATTAATTAATTAATGGCAGAGAACAGCATGGGCAGTCGTTAGACGGCAGATGGCATACGGCAGACACGCACACACACATACACACACATACAAACTACATTACATTAGACGAAATATGGGAAGGAGCTTTTGAAGTACATAATGGCAGTATACTTCCTTATTTGACTTTTTTTTTTTTTATTGGTAGTGACCGTGGTGACGTACCTACCTAGGTATAGGGAACATTTTTCGGCGTCCGGGTGGAGTTTGGCCGAGCGAGTGCAAATGGAACAAACAAGCCCGACAATTTCGCATTCCGCATTCCATTTGAGAGGAGTCACGAACCCCACCGACCGTCATTCGCCTACCTTTACTTTTCCGAGGGGGCAGCCAAGTATATGCGTCAGGCCTTGAGCTCCTTGCGCATTCATCTCTCAAGCTACCAACCGGTCCGCCGATCTGTCCTGACTCACACGCGCAGCTTCGCATCTACACCTGTAGCATTTAAGTTCAAACCGGCGAAACCAAAACACCCACCACCAATGGCGTCCACCACCACCAAGACTGGCGAGCCTTTCGACCGCGCTCAGCTCGAGTCGCTGATGCGCCGCCGTCTCTTCTACACCCCTTCCTTCGAGATCTACGGCGGTGTTTCTGGCCTTTACGACTATGGCCCGCCCGGCTGCTCGCTCCTGGCCAACATGGTTGACGTGTGGCGGAAGCACTTCGTTCTGGAGGAGGACATGCTGGAGGTCGACTGCACCATGCTCACCCCGCATGAAGTGCTGAAGACCAGTGGACACGTTGACAAGTTCGCGGATTGGATGTGCAAGGACCCCAAGACCGGCGAGATCTTCAGAGCCGACCACCTGGTCGAGGAAGTCCTGGAGTCCAGGCTGAAGGGTGACAAGGAGGCTCGTGGCCAGAAGGTCGAAGAGAAGGAGGACCCCAAGAAGAAGAAGAAGAAGGTCAAGGAGATCAAGGCTATCCAGCTCGACGACGCCGTCGTGACCGAGTATGAGGAGGTCCTTGCCAAAATTGACAACTACAACGGCGAGGAGCTTGGCCAGCTCATCACCAAGTACGACATTAAGAACCCTGCCACCAACGGTGAACTCCTGCCCCCGGTTTCCTTCAACTTGATGTTCCAGACCTCCATTGGCCCTAGCAGCAACATGCCCGGCTACCTGCGTCCGGAGACCGCACAGGGCCAGTTCCTTAACTTCCAAAAGCTGCTGGAGTTTAACCAGCAGCAGATGCCTTTCGCTTCTGCCTCGATTGGCAAGTCTTTCCGTAACGAGATTTCTCCCAGAGCCGGCCTTCTGCGTGTGCGTGAATTCCTGATGGCCGAGATCGAGCACTTTGTGGACCCTGAGGGTGGCAAGAAGCACCCTAGGTTCAACGATGTCCGCGACGTCAAGCTGGAGCTTCTGAACCGCGATGTTCAGCTCTCCGGCAAGACCACCGTTGAGACCACGCCCATTGGTGAGGCCGTTGACAAGGGTATCGTTGACAACGAGACCCTGGGTTACTTCCTGGCCAGGATCCAGCAATACCTGCTGAAGATCGGTGCCGATCCCAAGAAGATCAGGTTCCGTCAGCACATGGCAAACGAGATGGCTCACTACGCTACTGACTGCTGGGACGCTGAGCTGCTCACGAGCTATGGCTGGATTGAGTGCGTTGGTTGTGCCGATCGCAGCGCATACGGCAAGTTTCACCCGTGCCCGTTATTTGTGTCACTGCGCTAACAACTTGCAGACCTGAGTGTGCACATGAACAAGACCGGCGCACCTCTCTTGGTCAGGGAGAAGCGCGCCGAGCCTCTGAAGGTTGAGGAATGGCAGATTGACGTTGAGAAGAAGAAGTTTGGCCCCAAGTTCAAGAAGGACGGTAAGACGGTTGAGGCCGCCATTGAGGCCCTGACCCAAGACATGCGCGAGAAGCTGTCGCTGGACCTCAAGAACAACGGCAAGATTACCATCGACGTGCCCGAGGTTGGGGAGGGCAAGGTCGAGCTCGGAACGGACCTGATCAACATTGAGAAGCGCACGCGGGTCGAGAACACTCGGGAGTACACGCCCAACGTCATTGAGCCGTCGTTTGGCATTGGTCGTATCCTCTACAGCATTGTGGAGCATAACTACTGGGTTCGCCCTGGCGACGAGGAGGGTGCTCGCGGAGTAAGTGGTTGGCGGAGCCTGGTGCCTCGGAACAGAGCTGATAAGAAGTGCAGGTTCTCTCATTCCCTCCGACGGTCGCACCGACCAAGGTGCTTCTCGTGCCGCTGTCGACGCACGCGGACTTTGCGCCGCTGGTGAAGCGGCTCAGCCTGAAGCTGCGCAAGATGGGCATCTCGAGCCGGGTCGACGACTCGTCGGCCAGCATTGGCAAGCGGTACTCGCGCAACGACGAGCTGGGCACGCCGCTGGGCATCACGGTCGACTTTGAGTCGGTGCAAAAGGGCACGTTTACGCTGCGGGACCGCGACTCGACCAAGCAGGTGCGGGCGTCGGAGGAGGAGATATTCGCGGCGGTGCAGAGCCTGTGCGAGGGCAACGAGACGTGGGCCGAGGTGTCGAAGCGGCTGCCGGTGTTTGAGGGCCAGCAGCTGGAGTAGAAGCAGTAGATAGAAAAAAATGGCACTGGGGCGCGGATATTATGACGAGTCGCTCCCAGGGGGCGGCTAGGCCCGCAGATGCAGACTCTGGGCCCCGCTGTGTGCCGCCCCCCCCCCCCCCCCCGAGGAAATGAGAAGAAGTTCTCCCCCGCAGTCGACGCTGAGCCCGCCCTCGGGTAGGCCGTGCCACTTATTCTCTCTCCACCGATGGCGGCTTGTACATAAAGAGTCTGCCGGCGGGCCTAGCCGTGACACAGGGCTTGCAGCTACTTCACGAGACGACATGGCCTTGTTACCGGCCGGAGGGGCGCGCCGCCCAGAGAGTCGGGCTGAGTCCACCACCTCTCGATCAATGTGAGTCGCTTCCGTCCGTCTGGGTGTGCGACAACAACGTCAACACCTACCTCTCTTTTCCTTTTTCACGCCACCTTTTTTTCTTTTACTTTTCTTTTCTTTACTTTCTTTTTTTATCCTTTTTCCCCTTCACTCACAACCTACAACCCACCCAGTCACTCGACCCGCTCCCTGCGCTCCACAGACCTCACCCACGTCTGCGAAAATGGCCGCACCTATCCAAACAACTCCTACTACATGCCATGCGACGCCCTGGAGCAGACACGTCTCGAGATCCTCCACCGCATCTTCCTGACCGCGCTGTCGGGCGCCCTGACCACCGCGCCCCTACCGCCCGGCATTCAACGCGTGCTCGATGTCGGCACGGGCCCGGGAGAATGGGCATGCCAGATGGCCGAGCAGTTCCCCGATGCCGAAATCGTTGCTGTCGACCTAGCGGTCTGGGACCTACCCGCTGCCAACCATGGCGGCGCCGACGCCTCGGACTCGGACGCCGACGGCAGTGACGGCGAGGCCTACACCTGCGCCGACAGGCCCAACGTCGTCTGGGAGATTGACGACCTTGAAGTGGCAGCAGAATCAACCGATTATCGTGACCGCCTCGACAAGGCCGCCCACGAGATGCACGCGCTGTCGATCGATCAGGGCTATGCAAGCGGCAGCACCGGGCCCTTGGAGCCGACGACCATGTCAGAAACGTTCGTTGCCGAGCCATCATCGGGAGAGAGCAACGACGAGGCACCGGCAGGCGGCTGGAACTTCTCAGAGCCTTTCGACTTTGTGCACCTACGCAACATGAAGGGGGCGTTCAGCGATTGGGGCGCCGTCTACCGCGAAGCGTTTGAGAGCTTGGCACCAGGCGGGCTGCTCGAGGTCGTAGACCTCATGATGGACCTGGATGGGGGCAACGGCAGCGGGGACTTTGCGACGTCAGCGCTACGCGAGCTGGTAGCGGCGACGGTGGAAGCGGCAGCGGCGGCGGGGCGGCCGCTGGGGCTGGCGCACTTGGATCGCGCGCAGCTCGAGGAGGCCGGCTTTGTCGACGTGCACCGGACCGTTGTGGACGTGCCCATGGGCCCATGGCCCGCAGATGAACGGCGTGCCGTCATGGGAAAGATGTGGCTAGTGGCCTGTGCCGAGGGCATCGAGGCCTTGTGCCTGCGGCTACTGACGCGCACGGCGGGCTGGAGCGTTGAGCGGGTGCGGGAGCGGGTTGGGCGTGCTCGTGAAGAGCTGCTTATGGGCCGCCATGGCGGCGTGCGTACCGAGATCTGCTTCGTGACGGCGCGGAAGGCGCGCCGGCGGAAATGAAGACTGACTGGCACCTTGTGCGGTCGCTGGCGTGCGAGGTGTCTACCTACGTGTGCGTGCGGTGGATGCGTCGTGCTTGTTGTGCTTGCTTTTTCGGGATGCCGCTCGTGAGTCGTGCGCCATGAGCTCTCGCTTCTCAAATGACTCGTGACTTATCTACCACCGATCCTGCCACCCCTGCGATCCATGCCTCCTCCAAAATCCTCTCACACGTTTTCCCCCATGTCAGAGTCAAAGCATCTGTCTGCGAGGCTCAACTTTCTCCACAAGGCGGCACACTCGCTGGCTCTATCTTCGCCCGAGACGTCTTCTTTCCTGCAATCGCAGTATGGCCTTCTCCTCGCCGAGAACGCACGGAGACGAGAAGTCTGCAACGCATGTGGCATCATCTTCATCCCTGGCTGGTCCAGTCACGTCAGTCAGGAGACTTCCAAGTCACGGAAGAAGACCAAGGTGTCCAAAGCTTCGGACAACGCTGCTCCGAAAATGACCATTTACACGTGCCTCCGGTGCCATAGCAAAACGCCGTTCCAAGCCCCTCCAGCCAAGGAGCGGCTAAAGGCACGGAAGCTCCCGCACGCCCTAAAGGAAGAATCACTACCATCGTCGTCATCTGCAAGCGGCGTGACTGCACCAGCAGCTCAGCAGCAGCAGCAGCAGCAGCAGCAGCAGCAGCCGCCGCCGCCCGTCGCAACCTCAGCAAACGCCAGCAGCAAAAAACGAGCCAAAACACGCAAGCAGGGCGGCCTGGCTGCCATGCTCGCAAGCAGCAAGAAACCCGAGTCCAAGGGCTTCGGACTCGACCTCATGGACTTTATGCAAGGCCCGTGATGCCGGATGAGCGCACGTACCACCGCGGGGCAACCGGCCGGACCCCTCCACTCCTCTCCCAAAAGTGCTTGGACTAATACGAGCGCTTTCCTTTTTTCTCATATTTCCTCCAAATAACAAGTGACGTGAGAGCAAGCATTGAGCCCGTCCACGGAATGGAGACATCAACCACGACCAGCCACTCCGGACAACGAAGCCATCCCTAGGTTAATGGCTGTCCTTCCATTATTCTCATGCTTGTAGCATCTGTCATCGGCGCATAACAAGACTGAGCGTATTCCGTTGCAGAACAGTGAAATCAATGGAGAAATTTGTTACAATCCCATGGGCTGCTGGACTGACGAGAATTGTGTTGATTTCCACGAGCAACCTCACCTCACGTTCACAGGGCCTTAAAACCCCGTAACTCCGAACCAGTTTTCGCTCTCCCTCCCTAATGTTTCCGTTGCCTTTCTTTCACCTTCCACAGGCCAACAAACAACAACATGGATCTCGAAGATTCACCGGACGGCGATATTCCGGTAGCTCCTTCCATCGTTTCATGCAGAATGCCGCTCTCTTTCCTTGTTCCCTCAGACACAGACGATGGCGCGGATCTCTCCATCTCTAACTTTCTCGCCAATGACGAGAAGGATGAAGACGATCTCCAAAAGGCTCTGGGTGTAGAAGAGAATGACAGCTTTCAGTCCGGCTGCCTAAATGAGAACAGACCTAAAGGCTTTGCCTGTATCATCTGTCCTTGCCAATTCTTCACTCAAGCTCGCCTCAGGTTTCACTATAGCGCACATCACTGGGACAAGTCCCAGTTCAAGTGTTCGAAGTGCGGCAAGGTCTTCAGTCATAATGATAACAGCTTACACCACCACCGATGCATTCACGACGGCAACACTAGCCTGGTCGATTCAAGCCCTAAAGATCTGAGGCAACATGTTCCCTCTGGCCAGACATCGGTCACTCCACCCAGTCACTGTCTAGATCTCGAACAAAAGTCTCAAGCTCAGTCAATGTTTGGGCCAATCACTGTTCCACCGACTCCCAAGACTCCACCGACTCTTAAGGTTCCACAGACTCCAAAAACTCCACAGACTCCCAAGACTCCACAGACGAACTTCAAAAATTTCCTTCCGACTCCTAGTTCTGCCAGGAAGACAAGGAAAACCTCTGCGGATGATGGTCCAGTAAGTGCTGTCAAAGACGATTCCCGTTGAATGTCAAGATTAATACAACATCAGCAAGATCCTATCAGGGAGACTTCTCCTGCAGCCGATATTGAACTCCAGGTGCCCTTCAAGCCGTTCGATTGCATTCACTGTTCGTGTCGCATCCTCTACATATACGAAAAGCCTTTCGAGTGCCCCAACTGCGGCGGAAAGTTCCCTCGCAGCGACAGCATCTCTCAGTACCAATGCACGAACAATACCAATACGGCCGTGCAGAACGCCCGCGGCGAAGTTAGTAACCCCTTGCCAGAGCCGATCATGTCCGGAATCGAGGCAAAGCCTCATCGCCGCGAGGAATCATCAGATAACGACAGCTTGGATGGCATGCCTCTTATCAAGCGGATCAAACTCGATCAGAACATACGCGCCATGGCTTCTGGTCCCAAGAATACCCAGGGAAAAAGACTTCGTTGCGAGAAGCCTTCATCTGCCGGCGACAGCGTAGACGATATGCCTCCCGCGAAGCGATTGAGATCCTGGAAATATCCAGTACTCAAGCCCGAGGGATCTGTGGAAGACATCGGCTCCTTTGACAAAACAAGCGCCTGTGGAAGCCTCAGCAGTCCCAGCTCCATGCACACCGGCGAGCTATACGGCCCACTGACCGACGATGATGCCCGGAAATACTTCGACGAAGCCCGCGACATGATCACTGCCTTCATAGACGAGAGCCGCCACTTACGAGGCTTGCACCAACGATACGTGACGCAGATGACGGACATGATGAACCGGGTCAGGGTCCTGGAGGCAGAAAATGCCACAATGAAGATCAAGGTCAATGACCTGGAATACTTTCAAAACGAAGAGTATTACCTGAGCGAAGACAATGACGAAGATGGAGACTATCAGGAGGGCGATGCTTGAATGGGTCCTTTGTCTGTGGAAAAGTGTCATACAGACGAGATTGACTTTAGATGCGATTTATGATTGACGACGGCCCTCCTTTCCTGCTGCACCCGACTGTCGGTTCGGCATTCTGTTTTGGGATATCAATGATGATGTTCTGGGAACTGACAGCAACGCATGCGCTCCGGGGCGCATGGCATGGAAATTAGAAGTATGCAGCACGAATACACTACTTCATGACACAGTGATGGCACCTCCCCTCCCCCTCCCGTGAATAAAGAACTTGTCTCAGTGAAAGACTTTGCAAAGTACCAAGCTCCGACAAGTTTTATCCATTCCTGCTTCTACGACTTAAGGGGTAGATGATGGCGCGGCCTGCATGTCCCTATGAACGGTTTCATCTGGCCACGAGTTTAAGCTCTACAGCCAGCTAATAAGTGATCCAGATAGCTAGCTAGTTACTATCTTCATACCCCTGTGAAATACGTTATCTAGCCACGAGTTTGAGCTCTACATCCAACTAAGAAGTGATTCATATGGTTATGTTGTTATGACGTTCATATCCATTTGAAGTACTTTATCCAGCCACGAGTTCAAGCTCTACGTCCAGCTAAGACGTAATCTGTATGGGTTGTTCAAATCTGTTTGTAGGAGCATGGAATGATTGCAATACCCGCAGGTATTTGTATTCGGAGTAGCTTTGACACACTTTTATTTTCACGGAGTATCACTCACTTAGAAACCTCTACCTTTTTGTGTCATGCGCGTCCCGCCAACTTTGTACGGTAAGCGTAGTCACCCAGACGAAGGAGTTCGTAGTAGGCATAGAGAGTGGTGACCAAATTATCCAATGTCTTTGCCCTATATATGGCTATGGCAGGAAGATCGATCCCACGAAGACAATGCCGTAGCGGTCAAAGAGGTAGGTAGGTACAACGAGGGGAATCCCAACAGATCATCAAAGAATCAAACATCCAATCAAACACCCGCAAAACAATCAACTTCCCAAACAGACGCCACACCACCGACCACCTTCTTCAAACCCCACATTTGCACCCGCAAACCCAAATCCAAAACTTCCTTCTCACAATCTACTTGGCACAACACGCCTTGGCCTCGCCCTTGTCGCCCTCATTGCCGCCATCAAACGCCAGTCGCGAGATGCGATCGACGAGCGAGTTGCCCTGGCGCACGCCCGACGGCACGCTGCAGTAGCTGGGCGGGACGTCGAGGCAAGGGTTGCGGGTGAAGAAGTTGCGGGGCCGCAACAGCAGCGAGAAGGGCTCTGCCGGCATGACGGGGAAGTCCTCGGGCGCCGGGAAGTGCGTGATGCCGAACGTGTGCCACAGCACAATGTCCGTGTCGGCGATGGACGCGTCGGGCTCGGCCGAGAGCCAGGCTGGCAGGCCTTGCGATGGCTCGCCTGACGTCTGCGGCACGTGTCGTCCTGCGGGGTGGATTTGGTCGTCGTTGTCTGCGTGTGCGTGTTAGCATGCGTGCGAGGAGTGAGCTGGGGGGAGTGATGGATCTTACACTTCGTGACGTGGATGGCGTGTCTGGCGAAGCCGGCGCGCTTCCATACCAAACTGTTTTCCTTGGGGAGGAGCGGCGGCACCTCCCTGCTGACCAGCTTGTAGCTGACGGGCTTCTTGCTGTAGGGGTTCAGCTTGCTGGTGTTGCACATCTCCCACGTGCGGCTAGTGTTGCCATCGTAGTCGCTCGTGCCTGTGGCTTGCGTCTCCAGCTTCGTCTTCTTGCAATAGAACGCGTTGCCGTAGTAGTTCTCTTTCGAACCGACTTCGCCGGCGCCGCGCGCGGCGTCCGCAACGAAGACCGTGTTGTTCGGACCATCGATGTTGGGGTCGATGCGCATGCAGAACAAGTGCTGGTGGTTGTGCGCATTCACGCCGGGGTACACTTCTGTGCCGTAGCCCTCCAGGTCCTCGCCATCGTTCATGGGGTACGTATTCAGGATGCCGGTGAGTTTGATCTCGAGCTGGATGGTACCGTCTTGGTGGAAAATCCAGTAGACGCAGTACTCGTAGTTGGCGGCCGTGAAGATTTGCGAGATGATGAGCTTGCGCGCACGCGTCACAGTGCAGGCATCGTCGCGGAAGTCGGTGTGCTTGAATAGGATTCCAGCATCCTCTTCATGGATGCAAATGGCGTTCTTGATGGTCTGAGCCTGACCGGCGCGGTTGACAAAAGCGGCATCCATGTAGTGGATAGCACCCTTGCAGTCGCAGCCCAAAGAGAGACTGTTGGTCATATAACCACCACCGTACTCTCCCAGGTCAAAGGCGTGCTTGCGCTGGTGCGGGTGCTCTGGATTGCCGTAGGGGACCACCATCTCAGCCAGTGATATTCTCCAGAAGATGGGACGCTCGTTTCCCTTGTCGTTGAAAGAGATGTTGGAAAGAACGAGGCCCTCCTTGTAATTGAAGCCAATGTGGAACTTCCACTTTTGCCAGTCGATGATCCTGCCGTCCATCTTGAACGAAACACCTTCCGGCTGCGTGATGTTGATGGGCTTGAGATCCTGGCGGAAACCACCTTCTGCCTCAATAGAGGTAGCGTGGTAGTTGTTTGGCGGTGCCTTGTTCAGCGGTCGCCTTACCTTGGGGATATCGATGTGAATAATCTCTTGCTTGTCGGCGTTGAAGATGGGGCAGAAATCCAGGGGATAAGTGTATTGATTGTCATCCACGTGTGGGCGGTAGTACATCAAAGCTTGCTGCAGGCGGACTCCAGTGCCAAAACGCTCATCATAGCCAATCGTCCAGGCTATCTCACTGTTAGCGTTTATCTCGTGAGTTCCATGGGCACACTTACGATCACAGTGGACCTTGTACATGTCCTCTGGCGGGATACCAATGATTCCGCACTGTTCAATGACCTTGGGGTCTTTCCGTACGACACTTTCGACAATTTGCAAATCCTCCATGGTAATCTGACTTTAATTAGCCTCAAACTCAGTGGTATTCATATGCTGTCGACTCACCAAAGGCTGCACGCCCTCAGTCTGTGCCCAGCTGACAATCCTCTCTTCGTCCAAATCCACCACACCATCATAGACCTTGCTGCCAGGAGCAATGCAGACAACATCGGCTTTTCGGGCAGGCCGAGCGTTCTGCTCGGGATTTGCCAGCCATGCCATCATCTCCTTCTTACGCGGTTCCCAGAGAGTTACAGCATTAAAGAAGACATCGCTGTGGTCCTTGCGGATTATGCCAACCGCCTTCTCAATCTCTACCTCAGACAGCGGATCAAAGGGATGAGGAGGCGCCGTCTGGCCAGTGACGTGCGAGGCCACCTGCTTCAAGCGGTCGAGAACCATTGCGAAGACTGTGGATGGAGGTTAAGGTAGTACACTGAGGTATTAGAGTAAGGAAGGGTATTGGTTTGTTGGTGGAAGATGGAATGGAAGATTGAAGGTTGATATAAGAGACCACATCAGCGGCATCGGATGCCTCTATCTGTTATATACAGATAGACGCAAGCATGCCGACGGCAGATACCCCGCCATGTGGGGTAGGTGGCTTGAAGCCTGCCACGGATGGTCAAAGGATGCGCGTCGTGCGCCGGTCGATAGCGATACACGATAAGCTGGATGCACCTGCACGAGTCACATCCGGGCTTTTTTGACTGAATCCGGCTTAGCCGCTGAGGGATGCACACAGCGGAGCTGGACTCGACGACTCTCTTGAGCTGATGGATGCGATTTGCATGCAGCCGACCAACGCTTATCCTTATGCAGGTTCCGCGATGCTTTTCTCTTGCTCCATGCGCCCTGCCGAGACAGTTGCGGTAAGTCCTCGCGGTTGCCGTCGATCTCGGAACGGCGGGCCCGACGGTAAAGATAGTAGCAATTGCGATGACAACCACAGTTGATGTTGGCGCTTCTCAATGGCGAGAGTGGCAAGAGGGTCTGATAACCTGCAATTGTTGTGGATGGCCTTAATGTAATGCCATTAGCTGACGAGGCTTGTCCCACGCATAGGTACCAGCATGGCTCCGAATCGTTTATCCACCCCGGATGGGTACGAGGTTAAGAGATGGCCATATGACTCGTGGCATACCAACACTCTCAAGAGTTAACCTTTCTTCATCACGCAGGCGTGCACATTGCTTGCGATAAGACAGTTGAAAATCAAGTAGACATTCCGCTACTCTGATTGCTAAACCCGATCCCAACCCGGCAGCCCAAACCCGCCTAAAGCCCCAGCACCAGTCCCAGCACCATCACGCAAAGCCGTCATCGCATTGAAAAGCAAAGCACAGCGCCGAGCAATGCAAGAGACGTGGCCCCGGTTCAGTCACCGCAGGCGCCGCTGTAAAACTCCAGCTTGAGAAAGGGGGTAATCACAAAACACCAAACGCTTGCCCGAGAAATTGCCCAAGTGATAGAAGGAGAATGTGGGATCTTTTATACGAAACAGCCACAACAGAAGAATGGAGAAGATTCATTCAGACACCCGAGAGCTTTCGCCGAAAGAAGCCCTCATTTGGCATACTGAAAGTTACCAAACCCTCCAGGCGTCATGCTGCCAAGGCCATGACCACCAGGTCCCGGCGTTCCGCTAGCCAAACCCGCCGCGTTGGTAATGGGCGTGCTGGGCCCGTCCCTACTCGGCGTAGCACCAGTGTGGAATGCAAGCGCTGCCTGGAATGCACCGTTGATGTTCGACGCATGGCCATGTGCTGCCAGTACTGCTGCCTGCGCCGTAGCCGACGCTGGCGGTCCGACTCCTGTCAATCCCCACATCTGTCCATTCATCTCATCGGGAACGTGACCTTCGAAGACCTTGGCGCGCAGTTGCCAGAAGACGTTGCCTGTGAGCCAGGCATCGGAGCCGGCCTCGTGTTGGGTGCCAACCCGCTGACATCCGAGCTCCTCTGCTAAATCTTGAAGACCCGACTTGGTTCCAACCCCATTCAGGATGGTCATCGCCTGTGCGCTGAGGCTGTTCTGCACCTGAAGTCTTTGAGCGTGGCGCCATAGGAATTTGACGTCGAGCAGGCGCGGGAAGAAAATTTCAACCAGTTTCCGGTACTCCTCCTCGTCGTTAGGTAGTTGCTTGCACCACATGAGTTTGACGAGATATGCGAAATCATAGCCAGAGTGGAAAGATATCCAGTTGACGTCGTCGGACAAGGCAAGGCCAGAGGTGATGAGAAGCGAGCCAAATTCCAACGGATCGATGCCCATTTCAGCGTGCTTTTCGAAATCTGTGCCAGCCTTCTTTAGAACCTGGATCGAGTCCTCGTTGTACATGTCCTCCTCTAGCGAGAACTGGAAGTTGAAGGTCCACGTGCACGGGCACATTATGAGGTTGTTCTGATATCTTCCTTGGGTGACTGATGCTGAATCCACCTGCGCCGGGGGTATTTCACCCTCTGTCGAGAAAAGGGTGATGCCGAGTTGTATTATCTTGAGGAGGTCCACGTTGCAGCGAACGGTCTGGTAGTGGTAGCTGGCTTTGGTGATGAAGTCGCCCATCGGTCTCGCGACAACTCCTGGAAATTCGGTGTCCTTTGACCTGTTAGCATCAACAGGCCCCGCCAAACGTGGACCCTGGACACCATACCATGCTGATATACGGGTACTTGTCCACGAGGCTCCGCAGCATCGCCATCTCTTGCGCAAGGTTATTTTTCCACACGTGCCGTATCCGGGTCCCCATGCCCTTGGTCCCTCCTGACGCTATGCTTGCCGCCTCGTGGTCTCTCTGTTGTTGCAGAGCGGCGCCGTGAGCGAAGCCCATTTGCGCGGCATGGCTTGCCAGCCCGGTGCCGCCCCCTGCAAGGGCGCCGGCGCCTCCGAAGCCACCTGCCATGGCGGCGTTGCTTTGGGCGGGACCGAAGAGGTTCATGTTGCCGTTAGGGTTGGCGGTGCCGAAGGCGGGATGTGCACCGATGTTCTGCCCCTGGAGGCCGGCATTGGCATGCTGGAGATGTGAAGCTTGCTGCAGCGCATGTTGCTGGTTGAGGTGCTGGAAGGGATTCGAGACGTTGTGTGGCGGATACCGGGTCACAGCTGGCGGCATCCTTCCTATCGAGTGTCGAGGCCCAATGCTAGAGTGAGGCAGAGTGAAGCGCGCATACGGTTTGCGTGGGTGAGAACGGGGCGCGGTCCGTTGGGGAGTCAAGATGCGCTCGTCAAGGGATCGGCCAGGGTGGTCTCGTTGTGCGGAGGGTTGATGTGGTAGGAAGCGGGATGCCTTTGCGCGGCTGGTTCCAGGTGATCCGCGAGCGTCCTACTTGGCCCGTGCACGGGCCATTAAGCTACAGCATGACGGACGGCCTTGTCACGAAGTTGTATCTTGACCCTCCTCCTCCAGACACTGCCCGTTAGGTCCCTTTCCCACAACCCCCAGGCACCCGACAGCCGTGAGTTGGCATTCTTCAGTCCACTGCACCGCCCGACTGACGCGCTGCCGCAGCCACACCATGCCCCCACGCGCCAACCTCACCGGCTTCGATCCCAGGAAGTTTGCCGCCTCCGCCGGCTCGCCCGCCAATGATCCGTGGAAGAGATAGTGAGTCGAGTCCGCATAGCCGCTGCGCCGCCGGAGCTGACCCTGGCCACAGCGAGGCCTGGAGGTACACCGGCCCCTTCTCCCGCTGGAACCGCTTCAAGGGCTCCTTCCCTGGCCTCGGCATTGCAACCGTCGCCTTCGCCGTCTACTGCGGCTACGAGGCTCTCTTCCTCAAGGACGACCACCCGCACGAGAAGAAGGGCCACCATGACATGGTTGCGTAAGGGAAAGAGGCTTTGATATTTGGCGCAAAAGGATGGGTTTGATCGGGCTACAGCAACCGAGCCGACTGTACATATGACAGAGCATGGCCCGGTGCGCGCCGTCAAGGGCCATGTCTGAAGAATCGCCCGCCAGGTGGTGATGGATGTAAGAGGAGAGGGGCCCTTGTCGCGCCATCAATCCATTTGAACATGTTTTTGGCACAAATGACCCTGTCCTGCCACGGAGCTTGGTCGCAGCATACATGGCAATGTGCGCAAGTCCACTGTATTGGCTGTTACTCTGGCATTGGCGGTAGAGTAGGCCAATTCCCGCCTGTTGCAAAGACGCGACAAATGACGGTTGGCGAACGGCCGCCATGGCCTCTTAACATGCCCTATTCGATACGTTGCTCGCAAACATGCTGAACTGTACGTCGCCTCTCAATTGACACACAGACGCTTACATTGAAAGAGCTCTGATTTGACGCTGGGTCCATATGATGGAGAGGTCGGCTCGTTCGGCCAAGGCGCGGTCGAATCAGCCCTGACCAGTCGAATGACGATTTTGCAGTCACAGTGAAGTTGCCAAGTCATCTAAGTTGATATCATGTCTATTCGTGGCCACGACCATGCCGTAGGTACAACTTACCTTAATACCTATGCTGCCTCGGGGCGCTCGGGCTGGTTCGGGCGAGACGGAGCGAGTGGAGCGGGAGGAGCAACACCGCCCGAGTCAGCAGTCGCCGCTGCGCCAAAAAAGCCATGACGTTCAACACCAAAGCCTCTCTGCTTCCTTTCTAGCCTTTCCGTCGCTTCCGCACGACATGCACGATCATCCCTTTCGCATACGATGCCCCCAGCCTCTCCCCCGGTAGGCGGCCAGATGTCCACCCCCACGCTGTCGCCCTCCATCGTTGAGTCAGTTGCCGGCTTCTCTGCAGGGGTGGTTGCGACTCTGGTCGTGCATCCGTTCGATGTCTTGAAGACGCGACTGCAGTGTGAGTGCGCACCTGATGGTTGTGTGTACCCTCGTCGCTGAACTGTTCGCCAGTGGACCAGGTGCATCGTCCGCAATGGGGTAACTCTTTCCACCTTCTGCGGAATATTGTGCGCGATGAAGGCAGCTTCAAGGCCCTATATCGCGGCCTGATGCCGAATGTGGTTGGCAATTCGATCAGCTGGGCACTGTATTTCCTCTGGTCAGCTCACGCCATGTTGATAGCCCCAAAGGTGGCAATTACGTTGACGAGCATGTCAGGTATCGCAACCTCAAGGACATGTTCCAAGTCTGGCGCGGCGTCGATAGACTGACGTATTCGGATTATTTCCTCGCTTCTGGAGGGTCGGGTAAGATTTCTACTGCAGCTAACACTGGTGTTTTTCTGCTCATGCACCCTTAGGCCTACTCACGGCGCTCTGCACGAACCCCATATGGGTCATCAAGACGCGTATGCTCTCCACCGGCCGCAACACACCCGGTGCGTATCGTGGCATTTCCCACGGTGTCTCTGAGATCCTCAGGACTGAGGGGTTCGCTGGATTCTACCGCGGCCTTGTCCCTTCTCTGTTTGGTGTTTCGCACGGCGCAATCCAGTTCATGGCGTACGAGCAGTTGAAACACTATAGGGGCTCACAGGTAGGAGGGAAATCAGACCTTAGTAATTGGGACTACCTCTACCTCAGTGCTCTCTCCAAGATGATTGCTGGCAGTATAACCTATCCGTACCAGGTTGTGCGCTCGCGCTTGCAGACGTACAACGCGGATAGGACATACAGTTCGGCCACAGACGTGGTACGCAGGATCTGGAGGAAAGAGGGCATATCAGGTTTCTACAAAGGGTGCGTCTGCTTCTTGTCGACATTCATCGAACACGTGCTAACCGATGCATAGTCTGGGCCCAAACGTTGTGCGCGTGCTTCCCTCAACTTGTGTTACATTTTTGGTTTACGAGAACACCAAATTCTATCTTCCACGACTGTTCGATGCCGAGATGATGCACGGGGTGGATTGAAGGCGTCATCTAGGACTCTCGTGGAACGCTTAAATCCGACTCTGGTGTGCCGTTACCGTGGCTACCATGCGACTTAATGGGACGCTATTCGCAACCAATGTTTACGAACCACCTCTAGGGTGTAAAGATATCCAAGGCAGCCGACACTTTGCAGCAGGAGCATGGCGGGCTGTGTCGCAGCTGCCAATGGCTGGTCCCGCATGGCGACGAGAATGTAAATCAAATCATCAGGCCCAGACCGAAGCCATTATCTGCTGCTACCCTATGGTGCCTTTAACTACACCCCATAATGTCCGGTATCTTCTCGCAGCATACGAACCATGGGAGCTCAACTCCAAAGCCAAGAACAGAGTAGTTAGCCTGCCCAGGCGTCCGCTCAATCACCCCACGATCTCTGAACAATCGTACTGCTTCCCAGAATCCGACCGACACTTCATTTCATCCCTCAACTTCTCCTGCCTCATCGACAACATGTATCACCCGCCGAACCTGTCATTATCCTTTGCTAGTCCCTAATCGGAAATTGACTGCCTGTCACTCGACGGCCATGTTCTTCAAGAAACTATCTCAGCGACTCTGCCACAGAAAAAGGGACCTGCCACAACGATCACGAACTTTCTGGAAAAAGATCCGACAGAAGCTGAGTCTCGGCACCCGCATCTTAAGGAGATGTGGAATCGCTTCAGCTTCGAATGTTTCTGCTGGATCTCTGAGTTGTGCTGCAGCAAAGTTCGAGAAGGCGTTGACGGCGGAGACTTTAAGCGATGTTTTACTCTGGAGCCTTTATTACGATTATGTCGAATCCCCAACACTTTCGACGGATTGGTTCAGCAAATTCTCCCTCAGGTTCGACTTGTGGGTAGAAATCGGCAGATATGTCCACCGCATCCATTACCCTGCCAATAGCGGTCTGCGTATGACATGTACAGAGATGGGGCTTGACTGGGACCGCGACGTTTACTGGCGAGTTGTCCGCCTCTCCGACAGCAAGGCAATGGAATTACCGGAGCTCGCAGTCATGAGCAAGAAAGGCACCGACGAGAACGAACTGGAACCGCGTGGACGATCAGAAGCGTTGGTAGAATTTCTCAGACGCGCGATGGAATTGGCCTACAAGCTCCGCCCCTCTCCCGGCAGCGAGTTTGTCTCCATGCAACATCAAACCATCAAGTCTATGTTCGAGTATCTTCGGTTGTTGACCGATGCTGCATGGGTTTTTGCTGACACCTCGCATGGTGTTTTCCACAGACAGGACGTCTTGCACGCGTATAACGTTGTGCAGCGACCTCGCGAGGTCCCGATCTCTATATATGGTCTTGCTCACCATTTAAACGACGACAAAGAGGAATGGCGAGGCGAAATCATCACCACTGCCAACGCCGACCTTAAAGGGTTCTCAGATTGCACCACAGACATTGGCCTTGACGACCCTCAAAATACATATGTGCCTCTGGGCTCGCTCAAACTTAACGACCGGGCATTAGACACAATGCCACACCTACTTGCGGACAATTCAACGCCATTAAGCTATCACAAAGGACCGCAAAACGGCCACCACGGAAATTCACTACCAGCGCCGTGGCTCGACCTGTCCGAACCCCCTTGGCCCACGCATTTGGAAGGGGGGTCAAACCACAAAAAGAACGTTCAAACTACGTCAAAAGTGCATAAACAGCACTCCGTCCACCAAAAAGTGGCAGGTACGGCTGATACCAACAAACTGCTTGAAAACCCGGTACCTGCAAGAGTAGCATTTAAGATGCCAGAGGCCGAAGGATTGAAAAAGCAGCCAGCATCACCTTGCCAGCTGCAAAATCAACGACTCAACACGCACAAGCTGCCCAAAAACCCTGTACGGGCCACTTCTAAGGTGCCAGAGGTCAAAGGCTTGGAAAATAAGCAGCAACTCCCAAAGCGGTTCACCCATAACAGAGAGCACATATCGCCACGGCCACAAATTCAAGATCTACAACCTCAGAACCAACGTGAACAGATTAACTCCGCACGTCCTCGTTCCCGCAACAGCGGAAGGTCCCGCTTAACTATTGGTTCTGCGGAATGGCTGAGCAACAGAAAGTTTCAAAATATGCAGATGCGCAAGACGCCCGACCACTTCTATCAATCTGATCTCTCCAGTAGTACGCAACCTAGCTCTCCATCACCCCACACTCCTTCTCCTTTTGGTCAGAGTCGTACATACAATCGCGGCCACAGCCACAGCTACAGCCACGCTCGACGTAGCCATCGGCACAGCCAGCACTCTGAGTCTACCACTCCCTTGCACCAGTGTCATCGAAGCCAGACCTCTACCAGGAGCAACTCACAGCTATTTGACAGTCGCGCCGGGTCTAATTGGGTTATGGAACAGTATCTCGCGGACGTGGATTTGATACATCTGACTTCAGGGTGTAACCTCTTACCACCACTTGAGCAGGCGAGGGTGCATCATGAGAATGTAAAACAGCAGCGGCTGTGGCAGCAGAGCCAAGATGATCGCCAGCAACGTCGCTACTGCGAAAATAGCCAACCGGACCGCTATCACCGCTCCAAACACAACAGGCCTGTGCCCGAGCCCGAGCCCGAGCCCGAGCCCAGGATCGGGCCCACGTCCGAAGCCGCAGAACAAAGCCTGCAAGCCAACGCGTCTGCAAAGCGCGCCGGACAGGGCCCAGTGGTAGGAATACGCACAGAGTGGCGCCTCTGATGGAAGGGGCGAAAATCAAATCAAACAAAGAACAAGAGCATTTCAGGATGATGCAGGGGAGTGGTGAAGGAAAGGGAGATTGAGGATATGATTGTGCATGTGTTTGTGCATGCGAGTAGTAGTAGTTGTTGTTGTCGCGCGTCTTTGATGGATGGATCGAGTAGGAATACTCCGTAGGTAGACTTTCGTTAATGTCAAGTCCGCGTTCAACATAAGTAGTTAAGTTGGAGTTTCAGTTGAGTGATGAATCGCGCGAGCCCCAGTGGGGCCTGATCTGCGATGGCGTCCGCACTAGTCAGTCGGCACGTGACGGCTGACAGACGAGCCTCCCTTCTCTCTGTGACTGCGGACGACGCTCCACGACACCCTCCCGCACACAGCCGCCCTTCCATCCACGCGTCAGGCTGGCGCTCCCTCCGAACCCTTCCACAGCTGTGACCTTACGCTCCTGCCAGCCTGCGCTACGCTTCTTTTACCCTCCATCGCCACGCCCGCTTCCATGAGGCTCGAATCTCAGACCCTCTCCACTGGCCCTCACTTTGGCAAATCCAAAATGGAGGACCGCAAGCGCCCGGCAATGGCTGACAGCAGCGACACCGCTCCACCGCCCAAGAGACAGGCCACAGTCTCCAACGGCACCCGCCTGGCCGACCTGGACCCGCTTCAAGATCGCGATCGAGTCATGGAGGTTCGTCGGCCCATCAATGCTTGTTGCCATCGCCACTAAAGACGCCAAACTGACAGTGATTCCGCCTAGGAATACACTAAAGACGCCCTCATCAGACAGAAGAACGAGTACAAGCGGAGGAAGGCTGACCTCGAGGAACGCGTGGCCGATCTGGAGGACCGATCCAAGTACCACGACGACCACTTGCGCATAATTGATCTCTGGTTCACTCAGGTATGAGCCCGACCGTACATTGCAGCCCAGCATGTTTCTAATTGGTTTCCAGCTCGTCGACGAGGTTGCCGTGCTCGCGAACGACAGGCTTCCGACGCAGGGTGATGGTACGTACTCGAACCACCCTCGGCTCTTGGGTCAGCTTAACCCATTAGTAACACAGAGCACAGGAAGTGCACCCTTTCCCAACTCCCTTCTCTTTTCGGACTCGGAAACTTTTCATGAACACCTTTCCTCTCGCACCAGCAAGATCAAGTCAGCGTTATCGGACCTCTTCGCCAGAATACCCACTGCTTCACCAGACGTCCAGGAGCTCCAGAGCCAACTATCCAAGGTCCTTGCTTTAGAAAAAGAGCATGCCGCCGAACTGCAGAAGACGATTGCGGAGAGGGAACAGTACGAGAATCGCTTGCAAAATGCGACGGAACGTTATGTGCTCGCCGAGCGAAAGTACGACCGCGAGCGGAGCAAAGCAGTACAAATGGTAGGGCTGGGAGCTGTTCCGATGTCGACCACGGTCAGAGAGGAATCTTCAAAGGACAAAGCTGACAGTCCTCCGGCTACCAATGGCTCTGTGGATCATTCAGAGATTGAAACTGCACGCAAGGAGGCTAAGGCGATTGCTGAAAAGCGCAAAGCACAATGCGAGCATTTGGCGGCCGAGAACAAGAAGTTGACGGAGGAACTAACAACCTTGAACACTAAGCTCACGGGCTTGACGGATGAAGATTACGCCAAGTCAGATCTGTTTAAGACTCTCAAAGCTCAACACGAGGACGTCATCAAGCGCATTAACCACCTCGAGGCAACTAATGTGCAGCTCCGGGAAGAAGCACAAAGGCTGCATGCAGAACGCACCGCGTATCGTGCTAAGATTGATGCCGAAGTTGTGGAGCGAGTAAGCGAAAGTGAAAGCCAGATCACTAAGTACGAGGGCGATTTGGTGCGTATCCGTCACGCCAGGGACGAGCTGTCTTCGGAGCTGGCGATGAAGAAAGCAGCCCAGGGCGAGACCATGGCCTCTTCGGAACAAATCAAGGAATTGGCAAGTGCAAGGGAGAGCCGAATCACGGCTCTAGAAACCGAAGTCGAACGTTTGCGCTTGCAACTTGGCGAAACAAAGGCAGGCCAGTCGAGTCCAGACTTGGAGAGCCTGTCACCCGAAGAACTTCGGAGCAAGATCACGTCGCTCGAAAAGGAATATGCTCTGCTCAGCAACGAACTACCATCCATGGAAGCGGCTTGGAAGAAAGCACAAGCATTAGCAGCGAAGAAGATTTCCGAGTTGCAAAACTGGGAAGAGCAGGTAGCACGTATCAGCGCAGAGAAGGCCAAAGCAGACCAAAAGTACTTTGCCGCTATGAAATCCAAGGACGCCAGAGAGGCCGAGACGCGCGCTCTGCGAGCACAAAACGCTCGAAGCTCGGAAATCATCACACAACTGAAGGCCTTGGAAAGCGCTAATCATGCCATGAAAGTTAACCTGGAGAAGCAGTTGGCAGAGAGCGGAGAATCCATTGCCAAGCTCTCGGAGCAGTACCGCGCTTTGCAACAAAAGGCTGGGGAGAAGTCGAATACCTCGGAAAGCCTACAGTCCCAGATCACGGAGCTGAAGAACACGCTCAGTTCCAAGGACAGCACGGTGCTGGCCTCGAAGCATTCGCAACGCGAACTTGAGGTTGAGGTAGAGAAGCTGAAGATCCGCCTGAACGAGTCCGAACGGCAGCGCAACAACTGGAAGGACAAGGACAAGAGGGACGACATGAACGAGATGTGGCGGGTAAGTGGAGCATTGTTTTTGTTTTGGCTGTGACGAGTACTAACAAGAAGGCATCAGAACTACGCCCTCTGCCCTGTCTGCCACCAGAACCTCAAGGACGCGTGTATCAAGACATGCGCGCACGTCATGTGCATGCATTGCATCGAGCTACAAGTCAAGAACCGGTCGCGCAAGTGTCCGGTCGACGGGAAGGCCTTTTCGCAAGGTGACGTCATGAAGCTCAACATGTGAGCGTCTGTGTGCTATATTCTCCTCGATTCCACCCTTTCGATTTGTTGGTCATGCCGGAACGGTTTAGGCCTTGACGATGTCGTGTTTCCGAGATACCGAGTCGCTTTTCTTGAAGCTTCTGCTTCCCCAGCATTTCATTGCGCGGAAGCCCTTGGCGCTTTTCGGCTTGAGACATGCGAGGGGAGACGAAGGGCATTTTTCTCGTCTCCTCACGTACCCTTTTTGATCTGTGCGTCATGGTGGAACCTTTTCGGCGCAGTGTTTGCCCCCCTTTGGCGATTTCTCGCGGCATGTGTTGCTGTTGGCTCTTGCAGGGGATGAGGGATTGATGGGAATGACGAGCGGGTTAGGTATTAGCTGGTTTATGCTTCTCAGGGACAGCATGACCATAGACGTGGAACGAATGAAATCAAGGTCTTTACGATGCTCCGACGACTCGCGAGGCCACGTTGAAGCTTGAGCGCGCACTGACAGTGGACCCTCTTGCCTCGACGCCAACCCTAACCCCGCGCTAGCCCGAGCGTCCCGCAGAGCCGCACCTTAAACTCCAGAGAGACGAGATCATCGGCGAACGGTGAACGCAAAACACCCAACCAACCCCGCCGCCATGGCCCGCACAAAGCGCAAGAAGTGGCTCGAGATGGGTCGCGCCAATCGTGTCGCACGCGAAGCCGAAGCCACGCCGCCGTCCAAGAAGCAGAAGAAGTCCAACGACGCCAACCCGACCGCCGAAAACTCCCAGCAGCAGCAGCAGCAGCAGCAGCAGCAGCAGCGAGCCCAACCAACAATCCCCTTCGAGGCCAACGACCGCATTCTCCTCGTCGGCGAAGGCGACTTCAGCTTCGCCCACTCGCTCGTCGAGCACCACGGCGCCGCGGCGCTGCTGGCGACGGCCTTTGACACGCGCGAGACGGTGCTGGAAAAATACCCGCAGGCGGCGCAGACAATGGCGGGCATCGAGGCCGAGGCGCAGCGCGTGCTGTGCGGCGTCGACGCGACCAAGCTGGACGCGCACAAGACGGTGCG
Source organism: Aplosporella prunicola CBS 121167 (assembly GCF_010093885.1). Classification (NCBI taxonomy): domain Eukaryota; kingdom Fungi; phylum Ascomycota; class Dothideomycetes; order Botryosphaeriales; family Aplosporellaceae; genus Aplosporella; species Aplosporella prunicola. The sequence goes on from NW_022983538.1 coordinate 574,329, forward strand.
CCGCGGGCTGCCGGCCGACGGCTACGGCTGGGCCAGCGCCGACGAGATGGCCGAGGGCGCGGGCGCGTGGGACCGCATCGTCTTCAACTTCCCGCATGTGGGCGGCAAGAGCACCGATGTCAATCGCCAGGTGCGGTATAACCAGGGTGCGTCCATCTTCTTCTTACCCCCGCAACCCGACGCTAACCTTCTACACGCAGAACTCCTCGTATCCTTCTTCACGTCCGCCATCCCGCTCCTCGCGCCCACCGGCACCATCGTCGTCACCATCTTCGACGGCGAGCCCTACACGCTGTGGAACGTGCGCGACCTGGCGCGCCACGCCGGCCTGGCCGTCGAGCGCAGCTTCCGCTTCGACGCCGCCGCATACCCGGGCTACGCCCACGCGCGCACCCTCGGCAACGTCGAGGGCCACGGCTCCGCCTGGAAGGGCGAGAATCGGCCCGCCCGCTCGTACGTCTTTTGCTTGCCCGAGGCGAAGCTGGCGGCCGAGGGAGGAGGCGCGAAGAAGAAGAAAGGTGGTGTCGCTAGTGGTGGTAGTGGTGCTGCTGCTGCTGCCGCCGGCAAGGGTGCGAAAGATGCAAAGCAGCAGGGCAAGAAGCGGAAGAAGGGCGGTGAGGACTCATCGGATGATGAGGATTGATTGATTGATTGATTGGCCGTCATAATCGAAAGGCGGCGCCACGGCGTCTTTGGTGATTTCTACCGTCCATCGATGGTTGTTATGTGAAAAAAAGAGGATTGCCGGTCCAATGAATTCAAATGATTACGGAGTTGAACCTTTCTATCGCCATCGGTGACGCCAGGTCCCGGGGAGAATCACCCCTCCTCGTGATCATTCTAACGTATATAATATTCCGCGAAAGCCATTGCCAATTCTGAACGCTGTCCATGACCCAAAAGCCCCCATATTATCCATCCCACCGTCCAGAAACGCCGTCATCTCTATCATTACGAAATAAACACCTTCTTGATCTGCGCCTCCTCGTAGATCTGGTTGGGCACCATGGGGTCCTTGACGTAGCCCTGCTGGGTGCCCATCTTCTCGTTCATCTCCAAGAGGCGCTCGCGGCCGTAGATGCGGCCCGTGGGCAGGACGACGGGGTCGTTCTCGACATGGCTCTTGGTGTGGTGCGCGTAGGGCACGTTGCGGGCCAGCTCGTTGAGCTCGGTGCTGCAGATGGGGCAGACGGACGTGGTCGTGTTGGTGGCGTTGGATGACGACGACGCGTATGCCGAGTGGCAGGAGGGCGTCTTGAGGGCCGAGAGGCCGGCCGACAGGGCGATGTGCAGGAGCGGCCGCGGCGGCAGCGAGTACAGCGTGTTGTGCGTCTTGATGAAGAGCTCGGAGAGGTGCTGCCAGCGCTCGGGGGAGTAGAGCGACTATGACAGAACATTAGCAATTGCCGAGCGTGTGGTTTGTCATTGTGCGAGGTACACGTACCCTGTATGGCTCATGGGGTGTCTCGGGAGGAAAGGCCAGTAAACCGGCTGCCCGTATGGCAAACGATTTGTCCTGGTGCGCCGCAAGATGTTTTCGTGCATGCAACGTGGCATCCATAAGCTTCTTCGTGTCGCCACTACGCACCATTTCGACATATTGTTGCAGCCGGAGCTCGTACTCGAGGTTACTCTGCGAGGCGGTTAGCAAATACACGCACGGATTTGCAAGAGGGAATGCACGGCACTCACCTCGAGCTTCTTCAGGCCCTGCTTGTTGTCGCCGCACCACCCCAGTGCCTCCTGGCAGCGTCCGTTCCTCAGGCTCTCGGCGACGCGATCGCACTGCACGAAGGCCTCGACGTCGACCAGCTCCTCGATGCCCTTCTCTCTCGCCAACACCTTGGCGCTGTCCCCGTAGCCGCTCCGCAGCAAGTAGTCCACCAGCAGCCTGTCCAGGCGCACCTTGCTCCACTCCTCGTACTTGACGTCAGCCAGGCTGCCGATGGCGTACAGGTTGTCGAGGTGCTGGATGCGGGCCCGCGTGGCCTTGTGGATGGTCGTCTCCTCGGAGTGCAGGGCCTCGAGCTTGCGCTTGAGCCCATTCATGCGGTTGAGCATGGTGTCGATGTTGGCGAGGGTGGCGGTGGCGTCGGTGGCCGAGGATGCTGCTGCGGTGGTGGTCGTCTTGAGCTCCTTGAGGACGTGGGTTTGCTCGCGTTCGACGTAGCGCTGGGCGGCTTTGAAGTTTTTCCGCGAGATTTCGTAGGGCATGCGCAGGAGGGGTTGGTCCTGGTTACTGTCAGTGGCTGTCGTGGTGACAGGTGGGGTGGGGGGAGGAGGAGGTTAATGGCGGGAGACTTACGAGCAAGAGGTGTTGCTCTGCGTTGAGCTTTGTGCTGGTGAGTTCGGCCATTGTTTTTTTGGGGCGGGCTACCTATGCGACAGGCTATGCGGCAGGCTTATGCTTGGGGCTGTGGCATGCTTTGTGGGTTGTGGGTGGATGAAGGTCGTCGTACGGCGGCGGGGCGTGCTCCGCCGTGATTGGGTTCCGTCCAGGCACATGTCTCGCCCGGCGAATGACCTCCGCCATCACACGCAACAAGGGCATGTCCTTTTCGTGCCACCCAGCGTGCGTCACCCGTGGTCAGGAGGCAAACGCTTGCTTTGTTTCTATCCTTGATTTTTCAACTACCTGCTAACCTACGCCTTGAAAGCCGACACAATGCTGACCACATCCTCGTCCTCCACGACGTGGCCCAATCCCACCCGCTGCGGGACGTGCCGCGCGCTTGCTCCCCACACCATTGCGTACTTGAATGACTCCTTGATCGTCCGGTGAATCTGGTCGCAAACATCCTCAATCGTCGCCCCGTTGCGGACAATCAGCGCCTCGCTAAAGTCGGGCTCCACGCCCTTCCTCTTCGTGTAGATGCGGATCAAGCGCAGCTCCTTCCAGCACCGGTCAACGACATCCTGGATGCCCAGGTCCAACTCGCAGCTCATGACGACCGTGTGCGGCTCTCTTGCGAGCTTGTCAAGGAAGTCAAGGCTGACGCTATCAATCTTGTTGTAGACGTAGAGACTGAACAGAAGAGTCAGCACTAGACTTGCGCGGGCTTATGGAATCCTTCCTAAGCTTACCATCTGATGTACTTCCTGTGGTCCTTCATGATGACATCGATGAAATCATCAACCGTGACTGACAATAAATCAGCCCATAGTACTGCAACATTGACATGCCAATGACTTACTGTTCTCGTCACGGACGAGCACTTCACAGTTGAGCATCTTGTAGTCGCGCAGAATGTTGCACAGCATCCTGTCATCAACATTCTTGGGCGGAGTTTGGAAAGTGATCTTCATGCCTCCAGCCTTCTTCTGTTTGAGGTAGATGTTGGGCGGTTCCCGATTGAGCCTGATGCCCACCGCCTCCAACTCGGCCTCCAGCAATGCTCTTTGCTCGGCCCGTTTGGTGGCGTCCAAGACCATCAGGATCATGTCGCTAGTCTTTGCTGCAGAAATGACCTGCCGTCCGCGTCCCTTGCCTTCCGCGGCACCCTCGATGATACCGGGAAGATCGAGGATCTGGATTTCGGCACCACCGTAATCCAGGACACCCGGAATGGCAGTCAGAGTGGTGAAAGCGTAGGCTGCGACCTCACTCTTCGTCCTGGTGATCTTGGACAAGAAGGTAGATTTACCCACCGAGGGAAAGCCGACGAGGGCTATACGCGCATCTCCGCTCTTGCTGACATCGAAGCCAGAGCCGCCTCCCGAGCCCGCGCCGCCCGCCGGCTCGAGAAGCTGTGCTCGGAGCCTGGCGAGTTTTCTGCATGCTAGTCAGTATGCACGTTGCAGATAAGAAAGCTCTCAACAAACCCTTTCAGCAGACCAAGGTGGTATTCTGCAAAGAATTAGAATCTGCAGGCGAGATCTTGGGTGGAGGTGTGGAGGTGGGCGTACCAGTCGCCTTGTTCTCTTGCAGCAGTCAGTAAGGATCCAGAGAGGTATGGGCGTGGTGATTTACTCTGCGTCCTCGCCATCTCCGCCTCGATTCTGCGGGGTGTCAGCGGAGGTCATTTTTTTCCCCGCGGGCAAGAAGGCGGCGTACTCCTTGATCTTCTCGGTAATGTTGACCATGATGGCGCGTGTGAGGGGTTGGTTCCCTCAGACCTGAGCTATTAGGGTTGTTGTTCGCGTCGATGGGTGTCGCGCGGGCAGGCAGTCAGCCGTAAGGGACGAAAAAGGCGGCGCCACACCTCCACGCCACACGGCAGTGCCGCACATCTGCCGTGGTCCCTGCTCATCGTCATGTGGTCCCTGCCAGAGCGCGCCTTTCCCTAAACACTCCCTCAAACACCTTCGCCGCCACACCTGTCATGTCTCTTTCTTTCACCTCCTTCTTTTCGCGCTCTTTGCCTGCATTCTTTTGCCTTGAGAGCCATGTCCACCCATAACCAGGTGCTCGACCAGCTCTACGCCAAATACGATGGCGTGATAGCCTCCGGCGAGCGCGTCCCCTTCGTGTATCCATGGGGTGCTTTTGGTGCTCTCCTCGTTCTTCTGTACCTTCTCGTTCCCCATCACAACTCTCCCTTTCTCCGCCTTCTGAGATACCCTGTTTGGGCGTTAAATGCATATATTTCTCTCTACACCATCATGCACTGTCGAGCGCGTAATTCAGCACCAGCATTCGGCGTCGGCCTCATTTCTTCGTGGTCAATACTCTGGACTGCAACAATTATGATCGTCCACGATGCGCAAAACGATTTTCAGAGGATCGAAAGGACCGAAGGCGCCGTGAGTTCCAGTTTGAAGAAAATGCAAAATGGCGGTCCCAAGCAGATGCGAGGGCTGCGTCCCGTCACCACTATCAAGGACATCGACTATGCCGCCGAACAAAAGAGACTAGGGACGAAAGCCGGGCCAACTCACCGGAAGGGCAAGTTTGCCTGGCAACACTACCCTCTTCATCCATTCGCCGAGCGTTTGGACTGGGTGGCAGACGTATTCTGCAACTTCCGCGGAATGGGATGGAACTGGCGAATTTCTGGCCTTGCTCCTCCGCCAGAATGGGTTCAAAAAGAGTTGGCCGAGGAATCGGGAGCTCAAATCTCTGACAAGGACACGCATTTGGGCGCGGATGGGACCCACCGCTATCACACTCGGCGAGAGTGTTTGCGAGCAGCCTTAAAGAGCTTTGTAGTCGGTTATCTGACACTGGATCTTCTCAAGGTAATTGTAACTTTGGATCCTTATTTTTGGGGTCACATTGATTCACCGGCGCCCACTTGGCTGCCAGCTATTGTCAGATCGTCTCCTGTCCTGACTACAATCTGGCGACTTAGCATCAGCTTGGCCGCCGTCAAAACTGCTTTGGTTACCATCTTCAGCATGGGACCATTGTTTTTCGTTGGACTCCTTGGCACTGACTGGATCGGTGCGCGGGGCGAGCCTTGGATGTATCCAGACACGTACGGCAGCTTCAGGATGGTCCTCGACAAAGGGCTAGCTGGGTGGTGGGGCGGTTGGTGGCATCAGACCTTCCGTTTTGCATTCGCAGCTCCCTCAAAGAGAATTATTGCGACACTGGGCATGAATCCAAAGTCGATGCCGGCCCGCACCCTTCAGCTGATCATCGCTTTCACTCTCTCCGGCTGTCTTCACGCTAGCGGCAGTTACACCATGGTCGGCCATACGAATCCTCTCACTGGCCCCTTTTCGTTTTTCTTTTCACAAGCCTTCGGCATAATGCTCCAGACATTTCTGACTGGCATCCTCACCAAGACTGGAATCTTTCAGAAGACACCCAAGCTCATAAGGCAGATTGTCAACTTTTTCTATGTTCATGTCTGGTTTTACTACACAGGGCCGCTGCTATGTGATGACTTTGCAAGAGGTGGACTTTGGTTGTTTGAGCCTGTACCCGTCAGCCCGCTTCGTGCGCTTGGGTTCGGGGATGCAGACTCCAAGTGGTGGTGTTGGGGTATGAGGGAAGGAGCAGATTGGTTTCGATGGCATACTGGAGAGCATTGGTGGCATAGCGGGCTAGCAACTTGAGGATGGGAGGGTAATTTGTCTTGTGCGCTCAACTATAGAGACGGCCGAATTCGTTAGAGACATCTGTCAGATGGGGGAGTTAGAGCCGCAACTGTTCCACATTCCCGTCTACTTGTATTTATTATTTTCCATTTCAGTCAGTTTTCCAAGTTACTTTATATAGACTACATCAAGAAGGTCGATATGAATAATTGGCAGCCTCGTCCCTTCAAAGCATGCATATCCCTCCTTGATTTCAAGTTCATCTGTGACAACAAGAGAGGTTATGGCGATTGCCATGCCTTCAGCAGGGAGAGAGACCCCGGTGAATTAGACTTGGTAGGTGTTCCATGGTCCTCTGCGTCACGTTTCTACCCTGTCTATCGCCGGGCAAGTTACGCAACTCCCTCCCACTCTTGACCCGTCATCGTACCACCATCAACAACGAGCACTCTAGCTTCGTCATGCCGATCTTGGCTGATAACACTAGATGGAGGTTACATCTCCGGTCATACAGCAAGGTACCGTACCGACAATCTTTCTCCTTGGCAACGCGGTCGCACTGCATGCCAAGGTCTCTATCAGATAAGAGTAAAACATGCCTACTGTCGTACTGCCAAAACGGAGCTCGGTAACTCGGTCGGATATCTTTCGTAGATAGATGTAGTGTATAAGAGGAGGTTGTGATTGTCTTCACTACTTCGCATTAGCTTCATCTGTTGACTGTATCTTGGTTTACTGAGATCCGCCCTCACATCATGGCAACCAGTACTCCGCACTCGGATCCACCACGATCCGTCGCTCCTGATGACGTCGACGACAAAAACATCAAGGAGAAGAATGAAGAAGTTTCCGATACCGAGGTCGTCGCCGTCCCATTCGACGGCGATGTCCTCCGCGAGTCGGATTACACGCCGGAGCAGTACAAGAAGCTGCTGAGGAAGATAGACCGGTATCTCTTGCCGCTGATGTGGTTCTGCTATGGCGTGCAGCAAACAGACAAGATATCGCTCAGCACGCAAGCCATCTTCGGCCTGCGCGAGGACACGGGCCTCGTAGGCCAGCAATACTCATGGCTGACGACCATCTTCTACATCGCCTACCTCTGCGGCGAGTTCCCGTCCAACTTCCTGCTGCAGCGCTGGGCGCTGGGTCGGACCTTGAGCATCTACATGTTCTTCTGGGGTAAGTAAAGCAGCCAGCACTCTCTAAGCACGTACCTACCTACTCAGTACTCACCACCACCTCCTCCAACCAGGAATCTGCGTCATCTGCGTCGCCGCAGCGCAGAACTGGTCGCAGCTCATGGCCATCCGCGCGCTGCAGGGCTTCTTCGAATGCACCATCTCGCCGGGCTTCGTGCTCATCGGCAGCACATGGTACCGGACGTCGGAGCACTCGGCGCGCGCCCTGTTCTGGAGCTCTGCCAATGCCGGCTTCTCCATCATCGCCCACCTCGTCATGTATGGCATCGGCTCCCACGCCGAGAAGTACGGCGGACTGGCGCCCTGGCGGTGCATCTCGCTGTTCTTGGGCGCGTCGACCATCTTTCTCTCGCTCTTGTGCTTTGCGCTGCTGGGCAGTCCCACCGAGGTGCGGTGGCTGAGCAAGGATGAGAAGCGTATGGCGTAAGTACCCGTCCTCTATGGTCTGGGGAAGCGTGGCTGATTGACTGATCGCTGTGATGCGCAGGGCGGCCCGTATTCTAAAGAACAAGGCTGGCCGCGATGTCACGGGGATCAAATGGTCGTGGCCACAAACTCTCGAAGCTTTCAAAGACCCCCAGCTTTGGTTCTGTACCGTCAACGCTTTCTTGTCGTCTGTCCCCAACGGGTGGGTTCTCCTTCGGATCCGCCTCGTTGCTGTTGCAGTCTCTGTTAACTCTAGATGCTTCCAGTGGCCTTACTACGTTTGGCAGCATACTGTACAAGTCTTTCGGCTTCACTGAACTGCAAGTTCTCCTGGTTGACATACCGCGTAGTGGTACTCTTCCCCAACTTCTCTCCAGCCCCTTCCTTCCCATCATCAAGTTCCATCCGACCACCCGACATCCATGCTCTTGCCAACATACCTGACACCACGCAGTCGCCTCGCTCTTCATCTTCCTCGCCATCGGCATCTACACCCGCCGCGTCAAGAACCGGCGCATGTACATCATGGCGCTCTCCACGCTCCCACCCTTCATCGGCTTCCTCGCCATGTCCCTCCTCCCCAACACCGACGCCTACAAATGGACCAAATGGGGCATGTACCTGCTCACAGTCCCCTTTGTGCTCTCCCTCTTCCTCGCCTGGACACTGAGTACGCCACTTCCGCTCTCTCCTCCCTCTTTCTTCCCTACACAAAAAAACACACACACACTAACTCCTTCCCTCCCCTCCACCACAACAGTCTCCTCCAACGTCGCCGGCCGCACCAAAAAGACGCTCATCTCATCCGCCACCTTCCTCGGCTACTGCGCCGGCAACATGTGCGGCTCGCAGATCTTCGTCGCCGCCGACGCCCCGCGCTACGTCCCCGGCACCATCGGCTGCGCCGTCTGCTTCGCCACTGAGTGCGCCCTCGTCGTCGCCTGGCGCGCCTACTATGTCTGGCAGAACCGTCGTCGCGACCGCGCTGCCGCTGCGGCGGGGCTGAGTCGCGACGAGCAGGAGCAGATCGGAAGTAGGATGGGCGAGGCCGATGTTACGGATTTGAAGAATCCGCATTTTAGATATACCTTGTAATAATGCGTGTGGTGTGAGACCGAGGGACGCAAACAGCCCGCGGATTTGGTTGATGATGACGACGTTAGGGCGAGGATGCTGCAAATAGTGTTTTGGGGCTGCGGGGTTTGGATGCTGTTTTTAGCTGAATCATACTATCGGGGTGAGATCAGCGCAGCACGATGAATGTGCGGATATCCTACAAGCCTGTTATATTCATGAACATTTTTCCAGGTCATTATTATGTCCTCCCTTTAAAACCATATGGTAGAGACTGAATCGAACCCGAAATCCCCTAGCTCTTCCTTATCTCCTTATAATCGTCACGAGACATGAAACGAATCTACAACTCACATTCATGTACGCGCTATCCCCAGACCCCTTGTCGTTTGTACCAAAGGAAATCTTTAAAAACAAACCAGGCGCGCCGTAGTAAAATTTTACCCACGAAGAGTGTGCAAGTCAAGGAAACGCTAGGAAACAATCAATTACCCTTCAGGATATCATCTCGGTAACCATCCATGGTGGAAGCCATCTTGCCTTGGGCCGCGAGCGGTCCGGTCCTTGCCCTCGACTCTCTTTCACGCACTTACCACATCAATATAAATCGTTGTGGCTATAGTGTGCTCTGGCAGAATAAAAGTCTTTGGACCTGGCGATTCGCTTACGAAAGCTGGATGGCACCACGCCTGCGCTCGCGCATGTGCAGCAGCGCCTGGCTGCCGCAAAATATGAGGAAGGCCTGAACGCCCGTTAGTCACATATCCAATTCGTATGCACTGGGAAAGGGGGCGGTAATGGGACAAAGATAATACAACAAAAGACGGTAAAGGGTGTTTAATCGCCAATGATTGCAGCGAAAGATAAGGAAGTGAAGATAGGGAATACTAACCGCATAGACAGCCACGGCACCAAAAACTGCGCCAGCAACGGCCTTACCATCCTCGGGATCCTCGGTTGATCCCATCATGGTGTGGCTGTTGGACTGTAGGTGAAAGTTCGTTAGCATATTGTTTCCCATAACGCTTAGGCTTGCCCTGCTGCCTCCCGGCCCCGCATCTCCGAGTAGAATGGAGCCAAAACCGCTGCAGAGTCTTCCTAAGCTAGACCATTTCCACTCTCTTGCTTTTTTATCGACTGTCCTTCGTTGCGTGAAGAAGACGCAGGTGGAGCCGGGCGGTAGGCGGCAGGTAGGCGGCCAACAGGAGAGGGCGCAGTGACGAACCTTGAAGAGGGAACCAATGATGGAGAGAAGGACGATAGCGAAGATAGAGATGACAATGCTGCATTGCGAGCAATACGTTAGCGATGATTCTAGCTTTCGTTGGGCGTCAGGCAACTCTCGGAGCTACCCGCGCGTCAACGACCCTCGAGTCTTGTCATGCTACAAGGCAGGCTTGTTTGAGGCGAAGGTGCGAGGATGAGAGCGGAAGCGCGTACCAACTCCATGCGTTCAAGGCGGAGACGACGGGCTTCATGATGGCGGCGGTGGAGGTTCGTGGATGGAGTGATGCGTTGGCGGCGGACTGAGTGGGAGTTTGGGGATTCGGTGGCAGCTACGACAGACGGGCGGTTGGCTGACTAAAGTATATAGCGGGCGAGTCGGGGCGTAGGCGATTGCGGTGAGAGGGTGGCAGATGGAGTTGGGGTGCGGCGGAGCGTGGAATCTAGAGGCCGGCGACGACGCAATCCTTCGGTGGTGTTGATGATCCGCCGCGTTGCGCACATGCCGCTCTGGGCGGCCGGAGACGCGCAACTGGTCGCTGTGTCGCGACCAACTTTCATCTTACCCGTGACACTCTTGAACCATTGTATTTCACCCTACTCATATCCAAGCTTGGATGTCTGCTCCTTGTCCTTGAACTGCTCAATGTAATCCGTCTCGCCATCCACCAGCTTTCGAAGATTCGCCCTTGTACTCCATCGTATATTCCTCGTGACGGTCTGCTCACTGTAACCGCTTCCATGGCCCAAAACATCGCCCCACCTCGACCTGGATCCTACAGGTCGATGAAGCTGGAAAAGCTCCGGCTGGACCGTCAAACACGCGCGACTCGGCCGACCATCTCCTCCATCACACATGGAACGGAGCACCATGTCCGCCGTGTTCACTTCGTGCACGTCAAACTCGTAGAGTAGACGTCGGGCCCCAGGCAGGGAGATCCCGTAGCCAAGAGCGCACGAGTTCATGCGCGCTCTCGACACGACGCGTGTGTGGGCTGGGTACTTACGGACGAGCTCTTCACTGCCGAATTGAATGTCGACGTGCTCTGGCTCGGGCACTGTCTCATCATGGGCAATGATGGCTCGTCCTAATGGAGCGTTACGGTCGCTCGGGCGTGGAAATCGGCAGCCGCAGTGTCCCAACCAAAACAGGTCCCATCGATCAACATCACCGTATGGCGATGTTGAGGGGTTGGTTGTAAAATACTCTCCAACCATGAAATCCTGGGCGTATTGGCTTGTGCTGGGCTGAGGGTAGGTGGGGTCGAGATGCTGGTCCGGCTTGTTGAGTAACGGTTGAACTAGTAGGCGTGACGCGTTTGCAAAGTCCTGCATCTGCGCCTTGATGTGCAGGTCCCAGTCGACACCTTCTTCAAGGACAAGTGCAGACGTTATATTCTGCTCGACAATCCTGTTGAGCATCAGTGACTGAAAGCTTGACTGACAATCAGGGCTCAGTTTAACGTGGAGTTGAACCGCCGCAGATTGCAAGTTTGGTTTATCTCTTGAATAGCTAAGGACATATACAAGAGCTTCATTGTCAAAGGAGTAGTTGATTGAAGATTATTGAGGCTGACATAGTATGCTGGAACGAAGAACAACGAATATACTTACATTCTAGCAACATTTTTATGCGCTCGCCAAACTTCCAGGTCGGCTTCATTAAGATTCGTTTTTGAACCGTCAGGAGACAATATCTTCTCTTCATCCTCAGCGATGCTATTGACATATTCAATATTCAAATCCGTGAAAGCAGCGGACAATGACATTGAATCTCTATGATCAGTCCGCGATGATAATTTTATGACAAAGATCTTCTGGAACTGTACAATTGTCAGTCCTGATTATTGGTTTGGCGAGGAAATGATCTTATACTAACCCCAAGGGTTTGATTAAAAACATTTTGAATGATATCAGATCGAGGTGAGTTGAAAGGCCCTCTGGCCGAAGAAAAGGATAATTGACCAAGATTAATCGACAAGTAGAGCAGCAGCAGTGCAAATCCAACAGCTCTAGCCAGCATACTCGTTATTGGAAAATAGTGTAAAGACATCTAGTCAACCATTAATTCAAACAACCTAACAACCTAAACAGCCAGCGAACAGCGGCGCTTTTCAGTGAGCCTGGCAACTGTGCCGCGTCCCCACACCTCAAGAGAAGCCATATCGGGATCGTCGTGAGTAGTGTCGTGGGTCTCGGAACGCGGCGGCACGGCTCGCGGCACAGGTGCATTGAAATAGGTCAACTGTTCGCATAGCCAATAGCAATCCAGAAAGTAGCGCGCGTTCAAGGATGTCAGGTCCTTGTAACGATTGTGGGTGCGGCACAGTCCGCTTTTTTTGGATGATCCATAGCCGAGTTACTTTAACAAGAGAAAGAATTGAAGATCACTAGAAATGCTTTTTGTGAAGTTGATTAGGGCACGTAGCGCTTGCAACAAAGCTCCACACACTGACGACGCTCATAGGCATCAAGTTCCAACCGATTTTTAGACAGTTCGGTTTTGAGTTCTATAGGGAAGGGAATACCTCCGAGGATGGAAAGCTATCAAAGCCACTCAGAATTGGTAAATAGAACTACACTATAATTGACTTATCTACAACCATTCATAAAACATATCCATAATCCCTATAGAGTAATATTTTTCTCGCTACGATCCATTTTCATATACAGCCAATCCAAAGCCGATCATATAATTTAAAAGGTCTTCGATTTAGTCTTTTCCCGCATGAATAGCGCATATTTACGGACAAAAAGCAAACCAATAAGCCTCCCAAAACTCTACCACTGGATCAAAAGGACAAAACAAGCAGCAAAGAACTCAAACGACCAAAAAACAAAAAACATACAACAGTTGGGATTCGCTAGTGGTCACCCACCTAACTACTAATCAACCGGTTCACAGCTTAAATTTGGCAGAGCGGACGGGATGCCTTGTATTCTGTGACCTATGGTCGTATGTGCTTAAATAGGGTGTTGAATGTGCTTATAAAGAGAGGTTGTGGGGTGGTTGAGCGTTGACGAGACTGAGCAACACCACCTGGGATAAGCGCAATGAATGAACCAATGACAACGATTTACGTGAAAAGAGGGAAATTAACACACGGAAGGTGTTGTTACATTTTAAACCTAGGCCCGTGGAGGCCCGTGGAGCGCGTGTGCATTGAGAAGGGAGGCTATCGTTGGGAAAAATCCTCAGCATCCACTAAGAACACACAACAGTGTAGCACATAGAAGAGCTCGGTATTCATTCAATACCATCTCAGTAGTTGAACATAGCAGATCTTTCTTTCCCAGTCCAGTGACGCCACATGATGCCTCTTCCTCTTTTCATTTCTTTTGCCGGACATGATCACAATTCCGCCTTTTTACATGTAACTGTCTAGTTCCAGACACCCATGTTTTTGACCTCGCAGCCCTCGCCTGACCTCTTAACCAGCGAGCCGATCTGGTAAACCTTCTCACCGGCCTCGGAGAGGACCTTCGTCGCCTCCTCGACATTGCTCTTGTCAACCACCAGCACCATACCAAGGCCGGTGTTCCACGCCCGCGCAAACTCCGCGTCTTCAACGCCGCCCGCCTTCTTCAGCCACCTAAACACATCCTGCACCGGCCACGTGCCGGCATCAACGTCCGCCGCCAGGTGATCGGGCAGCATGCGGGGAATGTTCTCGACAAGACCGCCGCCGGTGATGTGCGCCATACCCTTGAGAAGGTTATGCCTGTATGCTGCGAGGAGCGGCCGGACGTAGATGCGGGTCGGGGTAAGCAGGCTGGCACCGACAGTCTCGCCATTGGCGGACCAAGGAGACTTGTCGTGGAAATTGAGGCCGGCCCGCTCAATGATCTTGCGGATCAGTGAGAAGCCGTTAGAGTGTGGGCCGTCGGATGCCAGACCAAGCAGAACATCGCCCTCAGCCATGGACTTCGTGTCCGGCAGGACTGTGGCGCCGCGGGCGAGCGCGCCAATTGCCGCACCACCAGCATCGTACTCGCCAGCCTGGTAAATGCCAGGCATCTCGGCAGTTTCGCCCCCGACAAGCGTGCAGTTGGCCTGCTTGCAGCCTTCCGCAACACCCTGAACAAACGCCGCGGCAGAGTCGACGTCGAGCTTGGAGCAGGCATAGTAATCCAGGAACATCAAGGGCTCGGCGCCCTGGACGACGAGGTCGTTGACGTTCATGGCAACCAAATCGATACCCACGGTGTCGTGCTTGCTCATCTCAAACGCAATCTTGACCTTGGTGCCAATGCCGTCGATGGCACCAACAAGGATAGGAGACTCCTTGTAGCCAGCGGCTGCCAAGTCAAACATACCACCAAAGCCGCCGATTTCGGCGTCGGCGCCGGCGCGGCGCGTAGACTTGACAGAAGCCTTGATGCGCTGGACCAGCTCGTTGCCCGCGTCGATGCTGACGCCTGCCGAGGCATAGGTCATGGCCTCTTGCTGCTCAGAAGTGGCATTGTGGGTCACGGTGGTACCCTCCTCAGCCGGCTCCAAAAGCTTCCAAATGCATTCAATGTTGTTCTTCTTGAAGTCGTCAATGATATGGTTTGCAATGTTATCAAAGTTGTGCGTAGCCAGGGCGAGAATGGTGGGACCAGCGCCAGACAGACAGATACCGAGGAGACCGGGGTGCGACTTGGGCGTCACGGATTGGAGGATTTCAGTAAGACCAGGGATAAGCGTCTTGCGGTACGGCTGGTGCACCTTGTCCTGCATGCCCTCGTAGATCATGCCAGGGTCTGGCGGGGACTCGCCCAGCGCGGTAGTCAGGAGAGCAATGCGCTGAAGGTTGAAGACCATATCGGCGCGAGAGTACTTCTCTGGAAGGACACCGCGAGCCTTGGCCGTCGAGACCTCAAACTGCGGTATTATAGCAATGCACTTGATCTCCTTTGCCCACTTGAACTTCTTGTAGTGACCAATGTTAAGAGGTGGCTCGGGAGGCTGGAGACCAGTGTCGACACCACCCGCGGGTTCAGGGAGCACCTCGGCCAAGGGGATTTCCTTGCGAGACATGTCGGCGGGGTCGAGCTCGTTAAGGTAGGTGCCGACAAAGCCGCCGTACAGGGCAGCCGCGACGTTGTCCGGATGCCGCTCGATCATCAGGCAGTAGTCGAGCAATCTCGCCTTGGGCAGCCCAAGCTTTCCTACTTCGTTTCCGAGGTTGACACCAGCGACCTGTACAAGTCAGCAACTATATCGCCGCCTGCCGCAACCAGTGCTTGGCTCGCGCCTCTGCAAGAACTTCCATGTGCATACGAAGATGAGCAATGGACGCGTTTCCACGCGCTATATCCCCACTGACATCCACGCTTGCTCAGGCCAAGGGTAGCTGTCATGACGGATTGGGCTTGTCATACCACTGCGGCTCCGCTGCTTCCCAGACCTCTGCCGAGAGGAATGGGGTTTTTGATGTGGACATGGGTGCCGGGGAAGGTCCGTTGACCATGGCACTTGAGGACGTAGAGGGCGGTGCGGGTAATGAGGTTGCGCTCGGGGTCCAGAGGGACCTCCTCGGCGCCCTCGCCCTCGTAGGTGATGCGGCATTTGAGAGGATTCGCGGAGACGGCAGACTCGTCGGGGGTGACGGTGAGCTCGAGGTAGATGGAGAGAGCAAGGCCAATGACATCGAAGCCAGGGCCGATGTTGGCGGAAGAGCAGGGTACTTTGATGAGGGTAGACATGGTTGCTGTGTCGGCGTTAGCGACGACGTTTGGGGGGCTCGGGGAGTGCTGCAGAAAGGCTCACTGGGTTAATCGCTGCGACCGTGAAGAAGCAAAGGTCGCAACGCAAAAGCTGGAGGGAGTGGTGTGGTGGTTCGAGACGCGATCGCGTCGAGTCAAAACGTCAATCAGCCCTACGAGAAAAATGCCCCGCAATCGGAGTTGGCCGCTCGACAATTCTGGTCCGTATGACGCCTGCGGGGACCGACGGCTCTGTCTATAGACCGATCTGTGCGTCTAGCTGCATCGCCATGAAGCCCAGCATCTATTCAGCTCCATGTTCACGTTGACTGCTGCGTGCGCTGCCGCTCACGACCAGGGCGACCCGCAATCGGACCTGCGCCAACTTTTTTTCTGCCGCAGATGGAGGGGTAGCCTGTGCGTCAAACCTCACAACACACGCACACATAAAAAAATACCACAATGGCTGATACCCGCGTCCTGATCGTCGGCAACGGCGGCCGTGAGCACGCCATCTCTTGGAAGCTCTCCCAATCTCCCCGCATCGCTCAGATCTACGTCTGCCCGGGCAACGGCGGCACCAGCCTGCTCAAGAGGACCCAGAACGTCGACTCTGTCAAGGCCGACGACTTTGCCGGACTCGTCCTCTTCGCCAAGGCCAACAATGTGAACCTGCTCATCCCAGGCCCCGAGGCGCCTCTGGTTGCGGGCATCGTCGACCACTTCAACAAGTTCGCGCCTGAAGTCAAGTGCTTTGGTCCCAATGGCGCGGCCGCGCGCATGGAGGGCAGCAAGACCTTCTCCAAGGACTTTATGCACAGGCACAACATCCCCACGGCCGAGTACAAGAACTTCACCGACCACGGCGCGGCATCGGCCTACCTGGACAGCATCAACCACACCGTCGTGATCAAGGCCTCTGGCCTCGCGGCCGGCAAGGGCGTCATCATCCCCCAGTCCAAGGCTGAGGCGCACCAGGCGCTCAAGGAAATCATGCTGGACCGGGAATTTGGCGAAGCTGGTGATGAGGTTGTCATTGAGGAGTTCCTCGAGGGCGACGAGCTGAGCATCCTCAGCTTCAGCGACGGCACCAACATCCAGAGCTTGCCCCCGGCGCAAGACCACAAGAGGATCTTCGATGGCGACCAGGGCCCCAACACCGGTGGTATGGGCACCTACTCGCCTACTCGTATTGCACCCAAGGAGGTTGTCGACGAGATCCACAAGACTATTCTGCAGCCGACGATAGACGGCATGCGCAAGGAGGGTGAGTTGATATCACAAGCGCAAGTTTCTCAGCAAGCCTGCGCAAAATGCGGACCCAAACTAACATCTGCTTGTTGCAGGTTACCCGATGGTTGGCTGCCTCTTCACCGGTCTCATGATGACCAAGAACGGCCCCAAGGTTCTCGAGTATAACACGCGCTTCGGTGACCCGGAGACGCAGTCGCTGCTGCCCCTAATGGATAGCGACCTTGCTGAGGTCTTGCTTGCGTGCGTTGACAACAAGCTGAGCGGCTACGAGATCAAGGTCGGCAGCAAGGCCGCCGCGACCGTCGTCGTAGCCGCAGGCGGCTACCCAGGCAGCTACAAGAAGGGGACGGAAATGAAGCTGGACGAGCTGCCAAACGGTGCGTGGACCACTCCCTCCCCGAGCATAACTACCTCGAACATAAAAAAAAAAAAAAAAAAAAAAAAAAAAAAAAAAAAAAAAACTAACAAAGTCGCAGACACCGTCCACTTCCACGCCGGGACCGCCATGAAGGACAGCACTCTTGTCACTGCCGGCGGCCGTGTCATTGCGTCAACGGCTTGGGCCCCGACGCTGGAAGAAGCGGTGCAGAAGGCGTACAAGGGCGTCGAGGGCATCCACTTCGACGGCATGCAATACCGGAAGGATATTGCCGGCCGCGCCCTCAAATGAGGCAATTTGACGAGCAAGAGGCGGTGGACATAGTTGTGAAGAGGATGTTGAAAAAAGGCCTTGCGTAGTACACCGCCGCGGCGGACACGAAGCTATGAACAACCAGTAGGTACCCTGATGTAGAAGAGAAAAGGAAAGAAAACGGCCCAAAGAAGGCCGATCCAAGGAGCAATTATGACGATAACACTCTGGACACCTTGATGGTTTTGGCGACTTGAAAGACCCAGCACATCGCGTACCCATGAGAGAATACCGAACCTGAACTCTCGTCTATCCACTCCCTCGTACTAATCCTCTCCCCTTTCCCGGACAAAGACCCACACTCACACTAGCTATGCATGCCCTCGTTCCCTCGGCACAAAGCCTTCCATGAACGACCCACGTCTCGTCTTCTCACACACGCTATGGATCATGCTACGCTCTGGCTCATCGCTGTGAGCACAGACGAGGATCCTTGCGGCCTTGCATCGGAAAGTAAGTAGCCGAATCAATATGGCCGTCGAGGCCCTCGAAAACCGCCATGCAAGAGCAACACGATCAAGGGCAAAGTATATCGGATGATAAGTATCTCTCATTAAAGTCTATTACTACATAAATCTAGTTCTTTTTTTTTTTTTTTTTTCAACCATCCATCCACAAGTGGAGACATGTCGTTTGCGTGCCGTACAACTTGTACACTAGCAATATCAGAGTAGGGTATTTGAAATCACCAACGCCACATCATGCTGAGCCGAAGCAGACGCATGCACAAAATATCCGCTGGGCAAACCCCCTATTACCACCAAGCCACCAAAAAATTGCCCAAGCGTAACCTACCGCCGTGCTCTAGTGCTGCTTCTCCAAGCTCTGCAGGCTCACCAACTCGAAGTACCTGCCCTTCTTGGTGATCAGCTCGTTATGCGTACCGGCCTCGACGACCTTGCCGCCGTCGAAAACGTAAATGACGTCGGCCTTTTGGATCGTGCTCAGACGGTGAGCAACAGCAATGGTGGTACGGCCCTTGGCCGCTGCGTCCAAGGCTGCTTGCACGACCTTCTCCGATTCGGAATCGAGAGCCGAGGTTGCCTCGTCGAGCAGCAGGATCTTCGGGTCGCGCAGAAGGGCGCGAGCAATGGCAATGCGCTGCTTCTGTCCACCGGAAAGGAGTGCACCTTTGCTGCCACAAACAGTGTTGAAACCCTCACTGGAAGACACTGTTAGCTATGATCATGAGAGAAAAGTGCCAGAGTAAACTTACGGAAGTGACATGATGAAGTCGTAGATGTTGGCGTCCTTGCAGGCCTTGAAAATAGCTTCTTCCGGTACGTCCCCCTGGTCCGCTCCGAGGAGGATGTTCTCCCGGATGGTGCCCTGGTACAGAGTCGGTTCTTGGCTAACGAGCGCAATGTAACTGCGGTAGTCGTTGACGTTGATAGTCGAGATTTCCTTGCCATCAATGTAGATACCGCCGACCAATGGGTCGTAGAAGCGTTCAAGCAGGGCAATGGTCGTACTCTTACCGCATCCACTAGCTCCAACAAGAGCGACATACTGGCCAGGCTTAACCGTGAGGTCCAGTCCACGCAGTACAGGTTGCTCAGGTCGAGTGGGGTACCTGAAGTGGACTCCCCTGAACTCGACCTCGCCTTCCACGCTCTGGAGCTTGTCGCCGTCTTGAGACCAGGTATCGATCTCTGGTTTGCGGTCGAAAAGTGTCTTGAGTTCCTCGGCAGCGTGCTTGGCTTTGCCCATGTCGGGAGCAAAGCTGAAGATGGTACCGGCAGACTGGGCGCCGAAAGTGATAGAAGAGAAACACAAGAAGAACTGGAAGAGGTTGTATTCCTTCCTCCCAATCAAGGTTCCACCGTACCAGAATCCCAAAGCCGTGCAGAGAAGCATACCAGACTGCGATGCTGCATACAATGCCGACGATTTGAGGATCGAACGCAGATTCTTAGCCGCTTGAGCGTTAAGCTGATCATGGTAGTTTTCCCATACGTCATCCTCACGGGTGAGCGAGGCAACCGTACGGATTGCGGACGTGGCTTCGCAAGCGTAGGAGGCAGACGATTCGTACGCCTTCTTCGCGCGACCTTCAAAGCGGGCCAAGATCCAGAAACGGAGGAAACCACAGGCCAAAAGAACAGGGATTGTCGCAGTACACACAAGACCAAGCTTCCAGCCGATGGCAATACCGAGAGACATCGAGCCGATCAAAGTTGTGATCACGGTCAGGATCGTGCCAAGAGTGGCTCCACTCAGACCCGCCATGCTGGTGGTTTCGGTAGCAAGGAATGAGGTGAGGGCACCGGCGTTGTTCTCGTCGCGGTCGAAGAAGGCAATGTCCTGGCGCAACATCGTTCGGAAAGCCAAGTCGCGAACCCGATGAATTAGAGCCTCGGAGCAAACGGCGAAGCAGAGACCTTGGCCGGTGTAGGATATGAGCTGTGTGATGGCCAGCATCAAATACATCGCACTCCAGAAGTTGGCATCGGACCGAAGTTGACCGTACTCTGACGGAGGCTTGGACAGCGCCGAAATGGATTTGGCGAAGAAAACAGCCTGAGTGGGCTGTCCACCACCAGCAATCACGGACCATACAAGGCCCATGACCATGAGCAACCATTCCTTCTTGTTGAAGCTGGCAATCAGCTTGATGAGCGTCCAAAGTGAGTAACGCGGCCCCTTTTCGTTGCGTTGTCTCTTCTGAAGAGCCAGGCTGGACTCGGATTTGCCTGTTTGGGTCCGGTTCAGTTTTTCCGCTGTGACTGCGTCGTCGGGGTCAACCACTACGCCATCTGTTTCCTTTACTTGTTCATCGTTTCCTTCAATCAGGGTGATATCCTCTTCAGTGTTGCCTTCGTTTGCAGCAGCGATCCTCTGTGCCTCTACAAGGTTGTAGTACGCTCCTCTGCGTTCCAAAAGTTGGTTGTGCGTGCCTTGCTCAACGATACGACCCTGAGTCATGACCACGATCTTATCCGCATCCCTAATAGTCGACAGGCGATGCGCAATAACGATGGTGGTCCGACCTTGAGCAGCTCTGTCGAGTGCCGCTTGCACAATACCCTCACTCTTGGTGTCCAGAGCCGAAGTGGCTTCGTCAAGGAGAAGAATCCTGGGATCACTAACAATCGCTCTAGCAATAGCAATGCGCTGCTTTTGACCACCAGAAAGCAAGAAACCACGTTGACCAACATTGGTCTCGTAGCCTTCAGGCAGTGCTGACACGAAATCATGCGCATTGGACATGCGCGCCGCGTTGTAGACCATCTCGCGAATCTGTTCCTCCGGGAGGGATTCATGAGGAGTGCCGATGAGACCATGCCGAATGTTCTTGTAGATGGTTGTGGCGAAGAGGACAGGCTCCTGCTGAACAAGAGAGATTTGCTGACGCAGCCAGTGTAGGTTAAGATCCTGTACGTTGTGTCCGTCGAGTTCAACGATACCCCCAACAGGATCATAGAAGCGCTCGACAAGCCCCACAATGGTACTTTTTCCAGATCCAGACGCACCGACAAGGGCCGTAGTCTTGCCAGCTTCGACGACGAGGTCTACCCCTTCCATGACAGTAATCTCCGGACGGGACGGGTAGATGTGCTTGACACCTTTGAGTTCCACTCTACCTTCAAGCTTTTCAAGTGTAATGCCTTCCTTGGAGGTCGGATCCAGAGGTGACACTCGGTCGATAGTGCTGAAGATCTTCGCTGCCGCTGCCGTGGCTGTAGTGAAGGATTGCACCCACGGTCCAACGTGTCCCAAAGAGAAAGATCCAATGATAATGGCCATCAGAATCGTCAGTACGTCGGACAATGTCATATCGCCCTTGACGAGGTACCTTGAGCCCATCCAGAAGGCCAGACCGTAGTTGAGGTACATGATCGTCATCATCATTCCCAGCATCCAGGCGAGCGCGGTCTTGGTCTTTCTTCCCCAGCCCTCAGCCACCCTGAGATGCTCGTCGTATTGGCGTGCGAGCTTGTCTTGGGTTCCAAATGCGATGGCGTTTCTGATGGAGCTGAAAACCTCCTCCACAACGGTACCACCAGAAGCATACGATGCCAGGGACTGTTTGTTGTACTTTAAGATGAACTGGGAGCCAATGCCCATGGACACTACAATGGCGAAGATGGTGGAGGTCATGATGAGGGTGAGTTTCCAGTATTTAACGAAAGCAATGATGAAGGCAGTGACAAAGGTCGCCAACGACTGCAGGACGAGTCCGACCTTCTCGGAAATACCATCTTGCACAAGGTTGGAATCGGCTGTGATGCGAGTGGTGATCTCTCCGGAACCGAGCTTGTCAAAGTATCCGATGTTCTGGCGAAGGATAGCGGCCAGATAGGCCTGCCTCATTCTCGATGAAAGCTGCTCTCCCACATAGATCCAGCCGACGGTGTAGATGTAACAGGTCACAAATTCACCAATGCCAAGGTACACAAAGTACAGGACATAGTGGACCAGGTCATCATTGAAATCGCTCGTGGACGTGCTTCCCGAGAGCATGCCTTGGAAGGTGCCTGCTAAGGAACCAAAGACAACGGTCATAAGAGGCAGGACAGCTCCAGCGGCGATGGCGCAGATGGAGGACACAATCATGATGATGTAGTCCTTCCTCGTGGCATACCGATATAGTGTGAAGTAGGTCACCTTGGTGGGCGGGGTCTCCAACTGCCTCTTTAGGATGACCTGTTCATGCTCGGGCAATTGGTCCATGGGGTCCAACTGTTCTTCTTGGACCTTGACCAGCTTCTTGGGATTGGCCGTATGGACGACCTGGTTTTCGCCGGGCACAGGGACCTGGCTGGACAGGGTCTTTTCATTGTCGACGGTAATGTCGTCCAGCTCGGAGGGTGCGTGGCTGGAATGCTTCTCGGAGCCGTCGTGATGATGGATGTCGTTGGCCATGGTGGCGGCGGGGCGGCCGTATTGGCCGGTGCTTGTGTTAGGAAACTGCAGGCGTATTGAAGAATTCGGTAGGGTAGGTAGGGAAAAGCGAGGATGTTGTCAGGCCTAAGGTAGGTAGACTGGAGAGCAGGGAAAATAAGTATGCCAGGCAAATGTGATTAGGGAGGTAAGCTGGCGTCAGGTAGGCCGCCGGTTGTTTATTATGTGGCAGTCTAGAGATAGGGTTATGCACGCTAGTGCACGGCAACCCTGCGATCCGGGAACGCACCAACGCGAAACCGAAGCTCCGCTCGTACCATCTCTAGCCTCTAATTGGTTCCGCCCCCCTCAGCCCACAGACGGCCGGCCGCGCCTCTCGCAACACGTCCCGATTTGGTCTTTTTCACGAGACCCACTAGGCTCCAGCGACAGCTTCGCTTGCTTCCTGATGAGTCTTGCGATTAGTGTTGGGCCAACGAGCTGACGTGTATCTTAGGGGCTGTGTGTGTCTGTGCCGTGTAGATAATCGTGTAGGTAATAACAAGGTTAATGCAATGGAAGGAAGAGGTCACCGCTGGTCGGTGTCGGCGTCGTCGCCGTGGTGGCCGTCTCTTTTTTGTTCTAGAAAACATGCACAGGCAGATCCTCTGGGGCGGGGCAAGGGTATCGGGCCTGGCCCGGCCCCGCTCCGACCGCCGACCGCCGACATAATTCACCGACATGCCGACCCCCGCTCACCCCCACACTAAGGTACTTACAACCCAAGATCATACATCACCTCACTGCCCGTCCTAAAATTGTACACAAAAGCCATCCTCCCTTCGTTCGGTGCTCCCTCGTCTCTCCACACCTGCGCATACTTCCTCAGCATGTCAAGCAAGTCCTGCAAGTACTGGCGTTCAGCCAACGGCACGCTTTGGATGACCCGGCGCCAGCTGTCTGCATCACTGAGCCTCGTCTCTCGAATCAACTCCAGGATTTCGTCCTTTGTCTCAATCGCGGCGATGGGCCCGTTTTCGTACGAACTCAAGAGCTCGCGTGTTCGTGTTTGGGCGGCCTCGACGATGCTCCATTTGTTGGACTTTTTCGACCGATGCTGCGCGAGGAGCACTTGCACATTCGACTTGCGTTCTTCCGACTTGTGCGTTATCTGCTCCGTTTGGTTGCTGAGCCGAGTGAGACGCGCACGGTTGCTCGTGGAGCCTTCGCGGTGTTCGCGATCGCGAATCTCCTGTCGGAGGTAGGAGAGCAGCTCCGAACTACGGAGATCGGTATCGTCTTTGCGCAGCAAGGACTTGACTTTGACATCGGGCTTGCCGGTGTTGATGGCGTCGTGCTTGATAATTACTATCCAGCAATGCTTATCCTCAGAGTAATGCGAGAGAAGCTCTTCCGGCGATCTGGTGTCGATGGCCAGTTCGGCGCTGATGTCATGCGCCCAAAGATCACCGATCATCTTGGCTCCAGTAGATCGGAGAGTAACCGGATCGAAGCTTGCAACGAGAACGTCACATCTACGGGTCGCCCATTTCTCGTGTCCATCATCTTCTTGAGTCCTCTTTAGGAAGCTGTTCTTACTAGGCCCTTTCTGGAACCGAGTCATTGAAGTGACAAGTCTGTCCCAACCCAAGCTCAAGCCTACAGCGTGGCAGCCAGTAAATTGTCCTTGAACCTTCGGTCGGTGCTCTTCAATCAGACGGTCATAACGTCCTCCAGCAGCCAGCACATCCCGCCGCTTGGTATCGAACATGCATTGGAACATGAAGCCACCGGCGTAGAATTTCTCGTTCCAACCATTCAAAGGACTGATGTAGACCTTGCGGCGGACATTGAACTTCTTCATGTAGTTGATGACAGTGCGCATGTGCGCAAATATGGCATGGGTCTTGTCAAGATACTCGGTCCCTTCGAACACCGATTGGATCTTGGCAAATGCCTTCTCTGGTGTATCCCGGAAATCAAATTTGGCGAGTTCATCAAGGGAAGTAGAGGAAACACCAACAGTGGGGGTGCGCAAATCATGACGAATATTCTGCCACGTCCACTGCCGGATGTTAAGTCTGCTGAGAATATCCTTGACTGCACGACGGAGTGGGACGCTGATTCGGCAAAAATCCATGATCAGTTCCAAGAGGTCCGAGTGATTGATATGGAAACAAAGTTGTGCCGCGCCCAGCGAAGGAAACTCGTCAATGACTTCGTCCATAACTTTGATGGTCTCGGCTTCCTTGAGTGCAAGGTCGAGACTGTTGTAAGAGATGATGTCGAAATCAGCCTCTCCGTTGCTGAGAGGCGCGCCTCCGGAATAAGTGTCGCGGTAGACTTGACCAATGGTATACGTTTTCTCCGCCGCGGGCTTGTGTCTAGCGATTGTCCTGGCGTAAGGAAGCGTAAAGTCGTAGGGTAGTTGGACTAGGGTCCCAGAGGCGTCGAAGAGTTGTACGACATTTTGATCCACGTAATGAGCTGATCTCGGGAAAAGTAATTGCCTTCGAGACTTCACAGCGCCATGCCTCCTGAAGACTACTGTAAGCTTATCCTCGACCATAGATTGCAGCATCAAGTCTGTGGCCTTTTGCTCATGGAAACCATTAGACTGCCCCAAATCCCACGCAAAATCCTTAACTTGTTTGTCCTGACCTTGGGCAAAGAGCGCAGACAACATTTTGTGGTAATAAGGCGAATTTGGGTCTGATAGACTTTGAAGAGCCAGACGAACCGTCTCATCTTCAATTTGAAGTGGTAGCTTGCCGCTGCGAAGTAGCTCGGCACTGCTTGGGCGCTCGCTCGGCTTGTGACTGATCAAAGAGCTGATGATACTCCCTTGCAAAGCCTTTTCAGATGCGTTGAATGTCGGTGGTAGATTATGCTCCTTTTCCCGAAGTTGGCGGATGATATGGTCCCTTTCCATAGCTGTTTTCAAAGGATGGCACATTTCAAAGAATATTATGCCGAGGGAATACATGTCAACTTTGTCGTTGTAACTCCCACCAACTCCAGACCTCAGTTCAGGAGCGACATAAAGGGCGGTGCCAACACTGCGCGTCATATCGCCATCTGGATTGCTTATCATGCTACCGGTCATGGCAGCCTTGTCAGCAACCTGGTACTGCCCACTCGTAGCCAGACCAAAGTCGCCAATGCGGGGGTTATTAGCGACATCGATGAAGACGTTATCAGGCTTCAAGTCTCGATGGATTATCCCATGGCCGTGGATATGAGCAAGACCTTCGAGAACCTGCCGGAAGAGGCGCCATGCTTCATCTGGGTCATCGTACAATCCCTTTCTGATCAGATCCCTTAACGTGTGCCGTTCGCAATACTCCATTTGGATGTACAATGTTGACTTGACAGAGCGAGACTTTGAGCTCGATATTGTCCGTTTGAGTTTTAACGGAGACTTACTGTCGATGGTATCGCTTTTGCTGTTACTCTCATCATCTTCATCAGAAAAGCTTTCATCTAACTCATCGTCGCTGATTTCGTCATCATCGTCTTCTTCAGAGACACTCTCTTCCTCGCTATCATTGCCAAACTCGATTTTGGGATAACCACTGGAACTGATGAAGTCAAGACCGCCTGTATTACTGCGGCCGAATTCAATATCTGGTCCGCTAACAGAGACTGCGTTTTCAGTAAAAGCTACTGATTCTTCTTCAGTTTCTAAGGATAGATTCAGTCGTCTGGATTTTTCCAGTAACTCAGCTCAGTGTTTAGGCTTACCGGTGTCAATAGCATTTGAGTAGTCATCCTCTGGCCATGCAGTGTAGTAACGGACAACATACGGATGGTTCAGTCGTGAAAGTAGCATGACTTCAGAAAGCACTTCCGTAAGAGCCGAAGCAGAATTCTGCTTGATCTTTTTGATTGCGTAGATGCGTCCATCGAGCTTGTTGCGAGATTTGACGACCTCTCCGTAACCTCCCTTTCCAAGGCGGCCAGCTTCCACCCACTCATTGGCATACCTAGAAATTGGGCCACTCTTATAACTACCACCCCCATAGCTCGAAGACTCACGTCGCAAGCGACGATCATTGACTGGAAGTGAGCTACTGGAAGGGAGTCGTAACCGTTGGGGAGCCGAGGACTCCAAGAAAATCGGCGCATTGTTGCGCAGGAACTCTGAAGGTATCAGATCAAACGCGGAAGGACGTTTCTTTGGATCCATTTTGAAAAAGTTTCGTATAATATCTTCAAGAGGCTCAGAAACTTGTAGTTTTTCTATCAAATTGTCTGGGGAACTGTAATTCTGCGGTGCATCGAGGCCAAAGAGCATTTGTACAAACACGATACCCAGATCCCAGACATCTGTTTTTCGAGATGGCTTGCCGTTCTTGTCCTGGCTGAGTTCGGAAGGGAGCCAGTATGCGGATCTTGCGGAAGCGAGTTTGGAGACGTTTCGCGAAAGGGTTTTGATATCGTGCAGAGTCTGTTGAAAGCCGCCATCTGCTAGTTTTACAAAAGGTGGACTACCGGATGTGGGTTGGCAAAGTAGTACGTTGGCTGCATGTACCCTCTTGTGTACCACACCATTACGATGAAGGTAATCAAGAGCTTCAAGCAGTTCTATTGTCCATCCACGAACTTTGTCCGCTGGAAAAGATTCTGTAATATGGAACATCTCTGATAGAGAACCCTTGTTGGCAAACTCGGTCAGAACGCTGATATTCCAGTCTTTTCCGTCGACACCTCGGTCGATTTTGAAGTCCAGGATGCCAATAACATGCTCGTGAGAAACTCTTTTTAAGTCTCCCATCAAGTCATCAAAATCTTCAATCAATCGCTTGAGACGTGCTTCGTTGTTGTGATTCTTAACCACTGACCGCTTCAGTATGAGTGGAGCCACAGTTCCGGGAGACAACGTGGCTTGCAGAGAGTAAACGTCCGTCACCGAGCCCTCACGGAATTTTGACATAGGGATTGAGCCCAGTTCGGCCAACAGGTGTGTTGACGATGTGGTTATTGGTTTACTCTTCTTTTTTTGCTCTTTGCGTCTGTTCATTTCCTCGTCAACCATTTGCTTCAGAACGCGGTCCTCTTCGGCCCTCTCTTCTTCCTTCTTCTTGATTTCTTGCTGTTCTTGCTCTTTGGCAAGCCTTTCGGCAGCCGCTTCATGCACCGCGCGCTCTTCCTCCAAACTGGGCATGGCCGCATCCTGCTGTCTGGCCATAAAAGTGTCTTCAAGGACGTCTTGAATTGCGGTTGCAATCTCGTAGATCATGACTTCGCCGAGGAGGTCTTTTGGCTTGTCTTTGACGAGTTTCTCAATCTCCTTCTTGCTCTTTTCACGTAGTCGATTGAATTTTTCGACTTTGAGCAAGGGTGCAGTCTTCGGGTACGTGGCGGTAAATCTCACAGAGAGTAAGACTGTTGTCTCGGCATCCGAGGGAGCTCTCAAGGCGAGGTTGAAGGCTCTGTCGGATGCCTTGCTCCACGCGCCTTTTGTTTCAACTTCTTCATAGTCTTCCATGTAAATGGCCTTCAAGGCTTCGATCTCTTCGTCCTGAGCCTGTGCGTAGTTGGCCAGGGCAACGGCTGCCGGCGACCCAGGCGCAGCAGCAGGACTTTGAACTGGGGGCTTGACATGTTTGGAAGGCGTTGCTGGGGTCACTATCTTATTCCACGGTGCTTTCGGAGGTGCCATGATGGGCTGTGTCGAGGGTTGAGGGGCTAGGCCGGTGGAAACTCGTGAGACCTAGAGGAATGCAGCCGAAGCTGCAGCCCTTCATACTGTGGACATGATGAAAGGAATGTGGGGATTGTCAGGCGCTGTGGATGGTGGGGAAGATGGAACCTAAGCAGGTTGGCAGGCGTAGTGGCGCGTCCTGGCGTCCCTCGGCAGCCGCAAAGCCTTATCGATAAGCGGGCGGTGAGCGACCCGGCGGCGCATGTTGTCTCTAAACAAGCAGTCGCAACCTCCGAGTAAACAAAGCCCCGACATGCGCCTGCCTACCTAGGCCAGCTCCCAACCCACACAACATGTTCAACTGGATCACCGGCGGAGGGAGCTCCGCTCAGGACGAGCAGCGAGGTTCGCGTCTTCCTTTCCCCTGTCCGTTTCTTGCTCGCTCTCCCTGCTAAGGCGAAGCAGAATCCATGGATGCGACATACATCGAACCTCCAGAGACTCCGGCTCCCGTCTTCGCCGTCCGTGCCTTCAAGCATGCCATATTCGGCACGCCTCATCAGACCGAGCCAGTCACCGTCAAGCCGGTGCGCCAAAGCGACAAGCCCTCGACTGCACGCAGAAGCCTAGACAAACAAGACGCACATGACCAAGACGCCTTGCGGGGAATCATGTCGACGCCCGGAACGGCCAAGGGGCGCAAGACTGTTTCTTTTGGTGCGCATGTGGTGGACAACGAAGGAAGGAAATCTACTTTTGCGAAAAGCGGCTTGCCAACCAACTACCCCGGAAAGTTTCCTAGCCCGTGGACTCCGAAAAACCCCACCGATGCATTGCCGGAGACGAGACCGGGCTCGAGCTCCAAGTTGACCGAGAAGCTGTATCAAGTACGGGAGTCGACAAAGGCTGAAGAATCGAAAAAGGAGCTTTCAAGACCAAAGCCAAGAGCAAAGGACGACGGCGATATCACTATTGACGTTATGGAGCCCCGATCCGAGTCCGGGAGATACTGGAAAGAGCAGTTCCAATCATATACAGAAAGAAGTGAGAAGGAGGTCAAGAAGCTGATCACCAAACAGCAGTTGGCCAAAAATTATGCTAAGAAGAAGGACGCCGAGGCTACTGAGCTCGCAGAGAAACTTGAAACTGAGAGAAAGCAGCACAGGCAAAGAGAAAGGGAGCTGGAAGAAAACAACAAAGATTACAAAGAACAATTGAGGGAGGCTATGGCAGAAATCGCTAAGTTAAGAGCCGAAACTGGTACATCGAAACAACGCCTGGCAGGGCACGAGGGATCGAAGACAGGATCTGCCAAATCGGCAGGATCGTCATCAGCATCGAAGGCTCTCCCGGAAACGCGGGCTGCGAATGCTTATGATGACTTCGAGCGTGGCGTGGCTAGCCTGCAATGCATCCAACACGAAGGTACCCCCGTAGCCAACCGCCGCCGCACTTCCAGGGCAAAAGATGGGGCATCCCCAAGGAAGTTGGGTCGTTCTGCAGCCGATGTGCGGACGGACAAAGGCAACGCAGCCGGCTCCCAATCTAAGGCGGCGAATGAACCAGCCATCGATGATACGTGGATGATAGATGACCCACCTGCTACTGTTAATGCAACTGCTTCTGCGTCATCATCAAGAGGTGCCAAGACTGGCAATGTATCCGCAGAAACCAACGCAAGAGTGCCCGCCAGTAGAGCGAAGACAGATAGGTCGCTCCAGCCTCAGGCCAATGTACGGGATTCAGCCGCAATCAGCACAGTACCGAATAGCCTCAGCACTGAGGCAGATCGGAAGAGGCTTGCCATGGAGCGTGTTCAGGCAAAAAGAAGGGAGCGGGAAAAGGATAAAGAGAATGCGAAGACGAACCCAGTATTTTTGCCGTAAGATGGAAGGGAGGGCGTATTGGTCAAAAGTGAGATACAGTGCTAGTTCAGGTTGGGAGGCGTCTGGGAGTGTACATGGCCGGCGACCTGCTGTGGTTTATGCGGTCGGTGCTTGTTTTTATTTTTTGGGGGGGCGTGGGCAATACCATTGTGCATTCATAAATGATGCTCAGTCTATTTGATGACATTGTCCCTTTGGATATCGTTACTGTCGCTAGTGATATATAATGCAATCACACCACAGAGCGAATGGCTAAAAAATGGAACCACGCCCGCTTCACTGGTAGAGCCGTTGGCAGTCTGATGAGATGGCGGATGGGGAACGGCGGCGGGAGCGAATCGATAAGCACGCTAGCGCGCGCAGGGAACAACGGTGCATCCGAGCCATATCGCACGCCTTTCACCCGGCAATATTACCTCAGGACCTCCTCCCCTCGCCAACCCCCGAACATGGACGACTTTGAGCAAAAGTCGACCGCCTTTGTCGATTGGCTGCGCTCCTCGGCTGGCGCAACCGTCTCCGACAAAATCAGCCTCCATGACCTTCGGCATCGGGGTGCCGGACGAGGTGTCAGTGAGTTCCCCTCTTTTGCCCGCTGCCTGCCCTACAAAGCTCATACCTCGCCTCAGTCGCCGCCCAAGATATCCACGAAGGCGAGGTTCTCTTCAGCATACCCCGCAAAGCCGTCCTCAGCGCCGCCAACTCCGCCCTTTCTTCGGCTCTCCCGCAAGTCGTGGACGATGTCGACCCGTGGCAAGCCCTTATCCTGGCCATGATTTACGAGTACTTGCGTGGCTCTGAGACTCCCTGGAAACCCTACTTTGACATCCTGCCTGCCCACTTTGACACCTTGATGTTCTGGAGTGATCAGGAGCTGTCCGAGTTGCAGGCGAGCGCCGTGACCGAGAAAATTGGGAAGGACGACGCAAATGTAACCTTCAGGGAGAACTTGATTCCTCTCATCCGTCGGCATGCCAAGGTGTTTTTCCCTAGCGACAATGGTACCAGCGTAAACGACCATGAGCTTTTGGAGTTGGCACACCGAATGGGGTCCACGATAATGGCTTACGCCTTCGACATCGAACCTGAATCAGCCAACAAGAATGTCGACGAGGAGGGCTACGCATCAGAAGACGAAGACGAAGCACTGCCCAAGGGCATGGTGCCTTTGGCGGACATGCTCAATGCGGATGCTGATAGAAATAATGCCCGTCTACACCATGGTCCTGGGGCCCTGACTATGGAAGCCGTTTCCGATATTAAGGCGGGGGATGAAATCTTTAACGACTATGGAGCCCTGCCGAGAAGTGATTTGCTTCGTAGATATGGCTACGTCACGCCGAATTACGCGCAATACGACGTGGTAGAAGTCTCGACTCAGCTTATAGCTGAGATTGTCCAAGCCGAAGCAAATCTGGCAGACGAAGAGCTCCAGGAAAAGGTAAGCCAAAAGAAAGAAAAGAAAAGAAAAGAAAAAAAAACTATAATTACATTCTGAGTGCTGACTGCTGCCAGCTTGATTATCTCGCGGATCAAGATCTCGTTGAATCCGGCTACGATATTACTGGCATTCCTTCTGAAGAGCCCGAGTCGGCGTTTAGTCCTGAAATGTGCCTGTTGCTTGCCTCATTGGTTCTCCCCAACAAGGACTTCCAAAGAATGAAAAGCAAAGGCAAGCTTCCGAAACCGGACATGACGCCGCAGATGGCTCGGTTATTGGAACAAATTATTGCCAAACGCGCTGCAGAATATCCCACGTCCCTGGAGCAGGATAAAACTCTCGCTGCTACTGATGTGTCTGATATTCGAAAGAGCATGGCTTTGGCAGTAAGAATTGGGGAGAAAGAGATTCTGGAGCAGGCACACGCTCTGCTGCAGAGCATTAGCCAGGGCTCCGAGTCTGCGAAGAGAAGTGCCCCGGGTGGCGATTCCGGTTTTCAGAAGAAGAGAAAAACGGCGTAAACCTCCGAGATCAGCGAACGCAGTCACCATCATGATGCAAGTTGTGCACCCGAGCACTGCAGGAAAAAAAAAAAAAAAAAAAAATCTCAGGTCCGGCAGACTCTAATCGAGTCTATGCTGCTTTTTGGGGATATTATTTCGCCCTCCGTCACATCCGCTCCACCATCGTCGATACTTTACATGTCTCGGGCCTCGCTGCAATGGCTGGTGAACTTCCAAAAGCCCTGTTCGACTCGATCCAGGAATCGTCTCCCCTCAGAAAAAAAGTTGCCTCCGAACCGGTTTCCATTACTGTACATAACAAGCTTCAGCTTACCGGTTCGAGAATCTAAAACGCTGATTCGACAATGGTATATCCTATCGTTATCGTCATTGAAGGCTGGCCGGGAGAGCAATAGGCAATTGAATGCCGAGGGGGTTGATGCGTGGTAAACAGATTTGTGGCGCCTGAATCCGGCACGTCTCTTATTCACCACGCTGCATGCATGAAGAGGCAAACAAAAATCTGGGACAGCAACAGTTGAGCCTGACTTTTCAGCTTGGGCCGTTGGCTATCCGTTGTTGCTGTTGTATCGGATGAGCCATCTGTGCTGATTGCCCCGATTGCATTCCAGCCGCGCCGATGCTCCGGCGCGCTGCAGCTGCTTGTTGCGCATGCGCCGCTTGTGCTGCATGTGCTGCAGCTTCCCTGGACACAGCTCTGTCCATTATGATGCGGTACTTGATGGCTGCGTCAGCGTAGAAGTCGATCGGAATTGTACAATCCTCTTCATCGCTGTCCTGATCATACTTGTACCGTTCCGCTGCACGATCATTGATGTCATCAGTTGCGGGTCGCTTGAGCCCTCGCCTATCGATCATAAGTCGTCCACCCCGGCCCGTTCTTCGCCTAAACGAAGGTCGTCCCTGAAAAGTCTCCTGGGGTGGAGTGGCATAGCGAACCAAAGCGTTGTCACCATGCTTCGGCTCCATATTGCCAGAGTTTGCATTGTCTCCCGAAACCTCCGACGAGATCGATGCAGGAGGAGTCGGCAAATATTGTGTGATGGCAGTGCGAAAAGCAGGCTGGATATTCTCCTCCAAAGGTGGCGTTATTGCTCTCCAGGTGACATCCACGTAATGTTTGTTCCATTCGCGGTGCTTTTCTTTGTTTATCTCGATCGACCGCGTAATCTCATCTTCCCTCTTAGCAATTTGCTCCTCGAGAGTGATGAGATCATTGTCCAGAGGGCGGCCATCCACACGCGAGAGTTGAGGTTTCGATACCATACCAGGCACGCCACGCTGGATGGCACTTGCATCGAGCTTGGGCTTGGGCTTTGGTGCTGGCTGGAGCAACCATCAGTAAGTTCAGTTCTCTTATGAAGCTCGGATTGACAAGCACGCACCTTTTGGTTGATGAGGTCTTCATCTTCGCCTTTGATACCGAGGTTTCTTTTGACCTCCTTAACCTCCATTCTCTTCTCGAAGATAAGCCTGTCATTTGCCAGCTCTTCCCTCCGCAATGCTTCTCGCTGTTTCACTAGGTTCATCAAATTTCTTGCTTCCTCTAGTTCATGTCTCAGTTTCTTGAGCTTTTCAGTCACCTGGGCGTCTCTGCCACGGGTCTTCCGAGCTTGGCGGACCTCGCGCCGCCTAAAACATACGTACGGGTCCGCATCATCTGTGTCAAGGTTGGTCTCAAACTTCAATGAGGGCATCAGATCGCGGTTTCCGCGCTTCAGGCGTTGCTGCTTCCAGTGGTCGTAGACGTCCTTTGCATATTTCCGAGCCGGATCACTAACGGTCTCGTCGAAACTGCTCTCCATTTCCTCGTACGGCAAAACGGGGGTGTTGTCTACAGCGGCGAATGGTTGCTTCTCGTGCGAGATGCGCTCGAAGAAGTCCATTGCCTCCTCGAAATGGTCTTCGGAACATTGGGCCGTTGCGGGTTTCTTCGCGTTCAACGACTTCAAGAATGCATCGTCCTCACTGGTCATGCAATACTGGGTACCGTTGCAGTCTTCTACGGTGGACGAAAAGCGAATGTAGGTGGCTGGCTGCACCCAACGCCGAGGATACAGCTCGTCATACTTCAGCTTGCTGGAAACAGCATCTGGAGTAGGGATGTAGAGCTGCCCGATCTTGCCGCCAACAGCGGCGGCATTGATGACGGCTTGAAGATGGTGTTCCTAAGAGTATGGAGTCAAAATGTTGGACTTTGCGGGGAGAGAGTCGCAAGGTGAGGTGAGTGAGCAGCACGTGACGCAGGTGAGGACTGGAAGCAACTTACGATTTCCTCACCCTTCTCGACGCCGGTCTCGACCTTGGGGATGTGACGCTGGGCCTCGTCGTCGGCGAGGTTCTCAACATCACTTTCGCGCAAGATGTGCAAGTTTTGCTTGGTGGACAGCTTGCGCTGGCGAAAGCGCTGGCCGGCAATGCGTTGCGTCATAATTGATGCGGCTCAAAGGTTTTGGTGGAATCAGGGTTCCATGTGACAAAAAGTGCAGCGCTGCCGTGTGGTGTGGTGAATGAGCGAATGGGCGGGCGTGATGGTCTTGGCAAAAACGCTGCGGCGGCCCGGTCGCGAAAAGGCAGAGGTGAAGCGACAGGCTGCCCGACCCCCTTGCGAATCCCCCGCGGGACGGCACGTGTCGACTCGAGCACGGCAACGCGGTCGACAATGGGCGAGAAGCGTGTCAAATGAAAGCGAAGTCGCTCAAGATGCGTTCTGCCGGGCTCTGGCCAGTTTCATGATGGGTTGTGGTGGAGTTTTCGATGGATGAAGCGGCGTCGCGGTGGCCGGTCGCTGTTGTGCTGGGGGCAGGAAACTGTGTTGGAGCGCCAGACCGCCCGAGCGCAAGGTCACCGCGCCTTTCGGCTACGGCGCGCCAAGATAGCCCCAACGCGACGTTTCTACAATACGTTTGCAAAGGTAGGCACCACATTCCGCCCGCTTCAGCACGGAGCGTCTCGCTGCATCTTCCGCCTCGTCCTGCCCGTCCGTCCGGGAGGGCCTGCAGCCACCGCTACCGCCGCCGCCGCCGCCGCCTGAAGCGTCAGCAGAAACCAAGGACCCATGCCATTCAAACTATGCATTTCATCTGGACAAGAAGCGAACCTTTTGGCCTCTCCACGCCTCTGCTTCTTCCAGGCCTGTCTCTATACGAATAAAGACGCCGCAACGCTGATCTGTCATGACCTCCGTCCTAGTTTGTGACGTTCAGCGTGCCTAGTGATGCTGCTAGTGCATTAACCCGCCCCTGGATGGATGCTCACTCCCCTGGTCCCAGGAGAGACCGCCATGGGCTCATTCTCCTGTGTCGCTTGTGGGCTTGTACATGATGGTCGTGAGGAACTAATTGGGCAGTCAGTCCAACTTTGTTCCTTGTCTCCTCGTTCCAAAGCTACCCAAGCAGGGAAACCCCAAAACCCTACCTTTCGCTTGTACCGCGTTGTCGCGCTAGTTGCCAGCACGTTATGCTTGATGCTGCTCGTGGCAAGATGGTTGAGTACAGTGTGATTCGGCATGTTGAGTACGCTGCTGTCGTCTTTCATTGGCGTACTGCCATTAAGAATGCTCTTGCTAAGCATCACGGGGAGAGAAGGCGGCATTGGAGTCGTGTTCATGACTGCGCTCGCTCGTGCAGCTCGTGACGAATCTTCTTCGGCATCCAGGTCTGCCAGGTAGCGAGGAATAGCACTATGGTACTGTTTAGGGGGCGCGGGGGCTACGGGTATGGGTTTGCTAGTTTCAGGCGCCGGCACAGGCGGCGCTGTCGTGCTTTCTCCCACAGGCCTCAATTCGGGGGTAGGGGGAAGAACCTGAGGAGGATAGACACCCGGTGGAGCACACAATTCAGGTTGTGTGTCAGACTGGGGTTCTTTTCCGGGTACGTTTACGGGCTCGCTTGGTTGGGTCGCGGGAAGATCGTCCGGCGACACCTCGAGATAATTGACTAAGATGTTTGTGAAGTCCACGGCGGTAGGAAGCATAGGGGAAAGCTGCATTTCTCCGTCGACGAGAAACTTGAGATGGTGCGTGCCAGGCTGGAGATTTATGGTGGCGGAGAAGGCGTCTTTATGCATGCTCGGTCCACTATAATTGTCGATGAGTATGTGTGCGATTCGGTCTTCTAAACAATGTCTTTAGGAAGTGCAGGGGAGTGCATGTTTCCAAGGCCGTGGCCCATGTACAAGCAATATCTGTCGACTTACTCTTTGTGTAGCCTGTACTTCCGATTCCATCCAGCAAAAGTGCCCGTCACGTACACCTTTTCGCCTGGGCCGAGCCATTCAATGACGGTGGGTACGGCTGGACGCAGTCCTGCATCTGCATCAAGACTTTCATCGCCCACGTCGTCCTCGTCGGCGGTCGTGTTGCTCAAAACCGACGTTCTTCGTGGCAGAACAACGTCGACGTCTTCGGGGCTGAGTGGGGAGGTGAGGTCTGCTGGGGAGATGATGGGAGAGCCCGGGGTATGCACCTCCTCTTGGATAGGCAGCGGCAGGCGCGGCGGCCGGTTGTACGTTGCGGCCCCCATGTGGTATGAATCTGGTTGCGAGGAGTCGGCGTCAACAGAGGACAGGTCAGGCCGTAAGACAGGCACATCGACGGGGCGAGAGAGGGGGGAGGGCTCGATGGGCGGCGAAGAGGCGGCCGAGCCGGCTTTCCGGTGGGACTGTTCGTTGCCCATCCTTTCCAGAGCGGCAGCGTCTTCGGCCTTCAGCTGTGGGGTAGCTACCGTCTGGGCTCGGCCGCGAGAGCTAGGTCGGAGGGGGCCTCGAGCGGCAGTCGTGGAATGCGCGGTCGCGCTTTCGAGGCTGGCGGAGGGCGGGGCGGCAGTGGCCTTGACGTTGGAGAGGGCCTGGATCGACTCTCGCCGGCGCGGCTCCCTTCTCGCATTGGAGCCAGGCGCGCTGCCGAAGGTTGAGCCTGCCCTTTCATGATAAGCTGGCGACTGCGGCGTGCTGCCGCCGTGCTGGCGGGAAGATGACGACGGCGTGTTTCCCATGGCCGACGGTCAAGCCGGGGCCCGTGTTGCGTCTGCTACTGTGTCTCGGCGGGCAGGGCGTTGAAGCGAACATAGAGAAGTGCGGCGGGCGGTGCAGTGGGGAGCAGCAGTGGGTCTCCCCCAGGCCGACATGGATCGGGCGACGCACCCGCCGCAAGTCGTCACCGTCCCCGACTCCCACCCGCGTCGCATCCAACATCTTTCGCTCTTGGAGGATGCAACTGAAAGGCGCTGGGGCTGCGACGAGACATCAATTGAGTCACCTGGACCCTCCCGGTATGGTGCTTTCCTTTTCGCGCGCGACACATGACCACGCATTTCACTGCCTCTGCCCGTCGTGCATCGGCGCCTCGCTGATGCTGATGCCGTAGCCGTAGCCATGAACCCAGCCGTTGCCTTTCTCTGGGCCGTTCTCTACTATCTCCTAGTCCTCCCTGTCTACGCCCTCCTCCAATTGCTCCTTGTGGCTGTCTCGCCCGTCTGGCACGGCACGCGATTCGTCCTCTTGCCCTTTTTCCATCTCGGCCACTTCATGTCGCAAGCAGCCATGCTGCCGTTCCGCACTTTGGCCAAACTCGAGGTAAGGCAGGGTGCGAGCGCGACCGAGTCTGCACTGCTAACATGGAACAATCAACAGACTCTGTACGTCTATCTTGGCGTTGCTGGTATTGTTGGAATCATCGCGGGCTGTATCCTGTATTTCTTCTCAAGCTTCATTCAGTCAGCACTGAACCTGGAGTCTCCTGACCGCCCTGTTGGGCGAACGCCGGCTGAGTACAGAGCTGCACGACAGAAGAGGAAATCGATGCAAGACTACAATGACCCGGCCGTCTCGATTGGAAACTTCAAGCCGATGAGACAGAGCGGGGTCTTGAGGCAACGGAACTTACTGAGCCAGACCATTCTAGAAGAAGATACTTCGGAATCTTAATGGCTTTTCTGGACAAGTGCCGGCATGCTACGATCACAGTAATAATATTCATCGTGGCCGATTACCACCATTTTATAATCATATTCGGTTAAGAGTATCGCACCGAGGATAGTAGTTATCTGCAGTAGACCTACATACAGTGTGCTCAGAGAAGTCTTGCGCCGTCTATCAAAAAGGGTTCGGAATTTTAATGACCAGGTCTTTCGACCACCCCCTACGGCGTGCCGGTGGTCTTCGCAGCCCTCAATGCCTTGGCGCAATTGCGGCGGTCGAGTGCGTGCATTCGTAATCGCTTTTCATAGATCAGCACATGAAGCGGCTCATCCTCGTGAGACATTGTTTCGGCCCCAAGCCCCATACATTTATCCTGTGACACTCTATGTACTTGAGTGGGGGAGGGTGCTCTCCAGAATTCATCACCGCTGGGGGCTAGCGTGTTGGGACGAATACGATTACGCCGAATTTACGTGGTGGACTCGAAAGTAGTGTCGCAGCGCGGGCAGTGGCGGCGTCACGGAGCCACGCATACGGTACCAACTGAGCGTCAGACCGTGGGGAAGATCAGACAGCGCCGACGGTCAGCCACAGTGTACTCGTACCTGCATGTCGCATGTTTGCCAGCGAGGTTGGGCGTTGGATGCCAGGATGCACAGCCTGGACCCCCGCCAGGGTCCGGCTAACGCAATTTCCCTTCTGCCCACACGCGCTTGCATTGCGTGTGAACCTTGCACAGCCGCCCTCCTTGGCCAGCCTTCTTCTACATCCACTCTTATTTCTGTCCCAAACACCCAGAGCTCCTTCGTTCTCTCTCAACTCCATCACCCCGTTCCATGGCCTCCCACTGAACGGCCGCCTAATACTTTCGACGCTCCTTCCACGGCTTTGCCCCCACTTGAGTGTTTCGACGGCCGTACTCTTTAATACCCCATTTCTACCACGCCACCACAACCATGCGGAGAGGCGTCCTCGTCTTCTTCATCATAAATGTTCTTGTAATCGGTCTCCTCGTCCGCAGCGTCTGGACGCTTCTCTCTCTCCTCGTCGTCGATGGCTCCGAGGATCGAATCTCGCGCGCCGAACTGCCAGCCCCTAATTCTGACGCCATCAGTGAAAGACCGCAATTGATTCCCAAGATCATCCACCAGACCTACATCAACGAGAGCATTCCGCTGCGCTGGCAAGAGGCGCAGCAAAGCTGCATCGACCTGCATGAAGATTACGAATACAAGCTCTGGACGGACAAGAAGGCGCGCGAGTTTATTGCCGCCGAGTACCCATGGTTCCTGGAGACGTTTGATGGCTACGAGTTCCCGATTCAGCGCGCCGATTCGATCCGCTACTTCATCCTGGCGCACTACGGCGGTATCTACATTGATCTCGATGATGGATGCCAGCGTCGCCTTGACCCGCTGCTCTCCTACCCTGCCTGGGTTCGCCGCACTGTCCCAACTGGTATTTCAAACGACGCTATGGGTGCCGTTCCTCGTCACCCGTTTTTCCTGCGCGTGATCGACTCTCTTCCTAAATACAACCGTAACTGGCTGCTTCCATATATCACCGTCATGGGCTCGACCGGTCCACTCTTCCTTAGCATCATTTGGAGGCATTACAACGGTGAGGGTCCTATCGAAGACGACAGAATTCGCGTTCTCTTTGGAGACGAATACAATAACCATCCTTGGAGCTTCTTCACGCATCACCTTGGAAACAGCTGGCATGGTACGGATGTCCAGCTCATCTTCTGGGTTAGTGGTCTTCCCGTTGTAGACGCGTGCGCTCGAATGCTAATGGCTTTCTAGATGGCTCGCCACTGGTTCCTTCTTACCGTTCTGGGCTTTGTCCTCGGTTTCTCTCTGATTGGAGGCATCTGGTGGTTCTACCGCTGCATGTCCCACCAGAGCAGGAGGGGCGGTATCGCACGTTTCCTCCCATTTTCTCGCACAATCCACCACGACGATATCGACTACGAGCTCGTGGCCCGGGACCACAAGGTCTGAGCGCGTCCATTGGTCGCGCCAGATGTTGACGTCATATCCACGTCCGCTTAGGCCAATGGCCTGCGAGGGGAGGCCCAGGAACTCGCAGGCACTCGAATTCCAACCGCTTCTTGCTTACATTTTCTCCCCCTCCCCCTACTTATATAATCTATTTGCTGTTTTTGTGGTGTTTTTTTTTTTTTCAACAGCGCAGTCGCTTCGATGAGCAAGGAGGTCAGACTTTACCCTGGTTGATTGGCGTTAGCAGGCTCGGCTACGAGAATGACAGGGGTACAGCAGTCTTAGTGAACAAGACTTTCAAAGGAGTTCATATGGGGGTTTACGAGTACACACCGCCGAGGGTTGTACAGATGACTTTGATATTTTTTTTTTTTTTTCTTTTTCCTTCTTATGGGAAGGGGCAGGGCTGAGTCGTTATATGTACATGCCTTTGTAATTTGAGCGCGTGGCCCACGACGGTCACGTCGGACGAGCTTTTTTGAAACATTCCGCGCGTGACGGGACTCGGAGAAAGAAGGTCGGGCGGGCCCATGCCGGACGCGGCGGTGGTGATTAACAGGGGTGGCCGGACGCGGTGAGAGACATGGATGCCGCAGCGACCACCTACTACATGCGTAAGTTGTCACGTTTGTGCAGAGCAGTCGGACTCGGGCACGTCGGGAAAGGCACGATGGCCGCGGGAGATTTTCCCGAGATACGAGCGCATCTGGGGGACAGCGGCGACGGGCTGGTGTTGGCATAGGTTGTGGTTGACGGGTTCAGGGATCGAAGGCTCTAGCGTCGGGCGTAGAACCACATGAAACGCCGTGGGAAGCGCCACTGGCAGCGACGCCGTGAGGGCTCAGGGCGTGTGGTTGCTATGCAGTAAAGGGGCCACTAGACCTCTGCCAACAGACCCCTTCCGGCGCCGCGCACCGCACACAAGCCTTTGAATTTGCCGGCCAAGCATCTGAGACCCTCCCTTCACCGTACCGTTCAAGGCGCAAATCCCGGCCTTGGCGCGCCAACCATCTTTCCCCTATCCGCATTTCTGACGTGCAGGGGAGCCGACAACCTGCCAACTTCCCGGCCGCCCCGTCCCTCGCTCACTTGAACATCCCTCCATGAGCTTGCCTTGATCCCTCTCTCTGCTGCTGTCCCGCGGTGCCTTCGCTCCTCTGCCAGCCATGGCGCCTCCGTGAGTCCCCTCCCCCTTGTCGCTCCAATGGCTCCTGCTAACTCTTCTGCAGAAACATGCTCACTTCAGCATGGCGCGACTTTTGGCATACCATGACCTCCAATGACCGCCATGCTTCCCACGACTCTCCTTTCCGCACCGGCCAGCACGTCCCGCTTGCTCAGAGCCGCCATGCTCCCCTCACTTCGGTCGCGACCAGCGCCATGGATTCCAGGCTTGACGTCAACTCGCCATACGCCCAGGACGACCCGAGTGCGAATGGCTTCATGGGCTCGCCTGCCTCCAACTCTCCTTATTCTCCCGGAATGAGGTCCTCAGTGCATGACAACCCAGAGGGCAGAACCGGTGAGATCCAAATGCAGAACTTCAGCGAAGGTCTTCCTCCCCCTCCTCCTGTCGGTCACTCCTGGAAGCGCATCGATCGCTGGGTCGAGGACAACTACGAGGAGCTGTTTGAGAACCTCTGCGAGGGGGCGACGCACAACGATGTCAATGAGCTGGAGCACATGTTGGACTGCACATTGCCGGTCGAACTCCGCGAGTCGCTACAGATCCACGATGGTCAAGAACGCGGCGGTTTACCCACTGGTCTGCTCTTTGGTTGCATGCTCCTGGACTGCGAAGAGATTCTTATGGAATATACCAATTGGCGCAGGGTCAACGACGATTTTATCTCGCAGGCGCCGTCCGTCCAGTCTCCACAAGCGCCCATCAAGGCCTTTGCCGGCCCTTCCTCCTCGTCCACGCCGCCACCGCCTGACTCCAAGGCGGCGAACCCCAACTGGCGCCAAGACCTGATGACGCGCCAAGATTCTCAGCCTCCCAACGCAATCCAGAAGGCTTACATCCACCCGGCCTGGATTCCCCTCGCTCGTGATTGGGGTGGTAACTGTATCGCAGTCGACCTCGCGCCTGGTCCAGCTGGTAGATGGGGA
Source organism: Aplosporella prunicola CBS 121167 (assembly GCF_010093885.1). Classification (NCBI taxonomy): domain Eukaryota; kingdom Fungi; phylum Ascomycota; class Dothideomycetes; order Botryosphaeriales; family Aplosporellaceae; genus Aplosporella; species Aplosporella prunicola. The sequence continues at coordinate 616,232 of NW_022983538.1, forward strand.
CAGATCATTATCTTCGGTCGTGACTATGACTGCAAATACGTCGTCTCCCGCTCTTGGGCCGCTTTCTTGGCCTCTTTCGCCGACGATCTTTGCTCCGACAAGGTCGAAGTGGACGAAGAGATGAAAGAACTTAAACTGAGGGCATTCCCCAACCAGAATGTTGATCCTCCATATCTTGAGGTTCTTCGTTGGCGTACCGACCAAAAGTACGGCCGCAGGGCTCCCAAGAAGCGGCCAACAAGCGGACTGCAGATCAACCCCAATGCCGGTGCAAGCAATGGTATCAGCCCTTATGGAAGCCCTTCCGGTGAGGAAAGGGGCCGCTCCCCACACCGTCTTAGCGGCGGCAAGTCGATCATAGCTCCCAGCCCGCGAAACCCAATTTCCAGCCCCTTGGCGCGAGTAGCAGAAGAGACCCCGCAGGGACCTAAGCTCAATGTTGATGAAGAGAAGCTCCTCTCGCTGGATACACCCCGCCCTAGTCAGGAGCTGAAGGATGCCAATGATGGTGCCGGGAAGTCCAGCATGGACAGTGACAAAGAGAACTCGGACGAGAAGGGCAAAGGCAAGAGCGTCATCTCTTCTGAGGAGATGAAGACGGTTGAAATATAAATTATACGGGTCATGCGCGTAGGCAAGCCTGGTTCTAACGTCCCACACGATGCATGACACCTCTACGCTCATGACCTCCTATCTCAAATCAGCAATGACTATCGGAGTTTTTCATTTTGGTTACTGAGCGAGGATGAATCAAGCGGCGACGAATTTCAGTGGGGACTTTTTCCTCTTGCCTTCTTCCAGGGACCTCTGTACCGCACTCGGCGCAATTGGCTTCCTCTGCTCCTGGGAGCATTCACCTATCCCACACTTGCACCCTCAAATTCTGTCCGCATTCAAGGGGATACTTCGGCGACTTGTAGGCTTCTCCCCTCTCGGGGTCAAGCACTTGCTGCTGTATACCTCAGCGATCCTTCGAGTCCGTCCCTTCCTCCTTTTTGGAATTTTGCTAGACTCAACGCAAACTCGGGTGATATCCAAGCAAGCGAGGTTTTTTATCGTTGTCTTTTTGTTTTTGCTTGCTTGTCATCATCCGTCAGCTCCCTTTGAGAGCATGGCTTTGATGGGATGGTCGGAGCTTTGACAGCTTTTTTCGCTTCGTTCAAACATGCATATGCGGGTTTCTTGTCTTTTTTCTTTTTTTCTTTTTCTTTTTTTCCTTTCTTTTCTTCTTTTCTCCTCGGCCTAATCCCAGATCAAATTATGAACCAAGGATTGGTCAGTTTGGTTGTCGTATCCGAGTTAAGTAGTTAAACAGCTCAAGATTCAAGGGTCCGGCGAACAGCAATGTGGTGCCGGAATTAGGTGTGGGTAATTTGCTGGATGGGATTATTATGGAAATGAAGAATCAAAACTAGACCTTATTTATCAATTCGTAATAGTGTGAGTTATATTTTTCTCAAAGATCTAACATATACATTCGAGCAGTTGGGTACAAATACAAGTACCTGGTTCGAAAGAAAGACTCATTATTGACCATTTCGAAGGAATGCATTAAAGGAGCGCGTCGAGGAAGGCATAAGAGAGTTAGCATTGTCCGATATAATATATGTAATGTTGGCTCCATATGAGGTCCATATGCTACAGGCCTCGCTACATCAAAATAGCCAAGTCGTATTGGTAACCTTCTGGTCGCATAAACTCAGCTAGGGCTAATCTATAAGAAGTAAAATGCTCTAGAAACACATATCTAGCGAATCTATTAACTCTTAAAAAACACGAATATATCCTCAATAGTAAAGGCAAGATCCTAAGGGATTTTCCCTCGAACATCTAAGAAGCAGCTCGTTGTTATTATAGATCACCGCCTAGTACTTTCGTCTTTCAAATCTCCGATACTTTAAGAAGGATTACGCAAAACATATTTAGAGGATGCCTATAGAGTACCTTAGAGAAATATCTTTACTAATCTATATATCAATATAAATCTATAGCACGTAGTTAGTAGACTATCTTAGATATTCCTTAGTATGCTGTAGGAGTAGTTAATTAATGTAGAATAACGCCACCAGGAATGATTACGAGTCTAGCTAGGTAATAAACTATAAGAAATAACTCTACTGCCTTAGATGAACTCAACATTCTGCACCGAGCAGTCCCGAGTCAACAAATATGGTGTTTCGGAGAGACGACGACAGCAGGATGCTAGTAGATAAGGGTATCTAATATCTGATCGCATTGTAAGAACAATCTTCGAGTGTGAACTAGCATGGTGCAAAGGGATGACGGTGTGCTCTCACCCAAGCTCGCTTATGTCTGTGCTCAGCGTCCCGGCGTTCCTGCTTCGTGTCGCGGGAGACAGCTGCCCATGACCGCGACACCGATCCCCGCAATGCTCCCATAGCACCTCTTTCCTCTCGCCAAATTCTCTTCGCGCAAACAGCCCAAGCCAGCGAGATTAGCAGGATGGATATCGTACAAGCCGTCTCCGGCTACATCACCAAGATGGTGTCCGTCGGAGACAGTGCAGCTTCAGGCACTTCAGCAGCCAAGATGAAGATATTGCTGCTTGACAGCGAGACGGTAGGTCTGTCGCCTCCATTGTTCGATATCAACGCGCTTGTCCTGATATTCTTACAAGGTCCCTATCGTTTCGACCGCAACCACGCAATCCGCATTGCTGAACCATGAGGTCTACATTACAGAGTAATTAACCTCCCTCGGCCTCTTGTACGCATCGTCCTGACCTCGTTTTGTAGCCGGCTAGATAGTGAGACCAGAGAAAAGATGCGGCATCTTCGATGCCTTTGCTTTGTCCGTCCGTCCCCGGAATCCATTCAGTTCCTGATTGAGGAGCTGAGGGAACCTAAATATGGAGAATACAACATCTGTATGCCGGTTGGACGAGACAGTAGCCCTATATAAGCACCAAGCTGACATTTCCAGACTTCAGCAACATAATACGGAAATCGTCTTTGGAGAGACTCGCCGAAGCCGACGATCACGAAGTCGTAAGAGCTGTTCAGGAGTACTTCGCCGATTACCTTGTCATCAATCCGGACCTCATGTCTCTTAATCTTGAATATCCCAAGAACAAGATTTGGGGGAACAATCCTGATCTGTGGTACCCGGACTCCTTACAAAGATCAACGGAAGGTATCATAGCTCTGCTTTTATCTTTAAAGAAGAAGCCATTGATACGGTATGAGAAGAACAGCCTGTTGGCAAAAAAGCTGGCGACGGAAGTCCGGTACCAAATGACGCAAGAAGAGCAGCTTTTCGACTTTCGAAAGACAGACACCCCTCCTATCTTACTCATAGTGGACAGGAGAGAGGATCCCGTGACACCTCTGCTCACTCAGTGGACATATCAGGCAATGGTCCACGAACTGTTGGGAATCAAGAACGGACGGGTTGATTTGAGCGATGTGCCTGATATCCGGCCCGAGCTAAAGGTAGGTACGCAAAGTATTGCGTGGTGATTAGACTAATTGTTATAGGAAATCGTCCTATCCCAAGACCAAGACCCTTTTTTTAAGAAAAACATGTACCTCAACTTCGGTGACCTTGGCCAGAATGCCAAAGACTACGTGGAGCAATTTGCGTCAAAGCATCAAGGCAATCTGACTCTAGAATCCATTGCCGACATGAAACGCTTCGTGGAAGATTATCCAGAGTTTCGCAAGTTATCTGGCAATGTCACAAAACATGTCACCCTTGTTGGCGAACTGAGTCGACGGGTCGGTCAAGATCATTTGCTCGATGTCAGCGAGCTGGAGCAAAGTCTGGCTTGCAATGACAATCATTCCAATGATCTCAAGGTAAGGGAGATTGGTCTTGCCATGTTCGAGCATTGCCGTTAACTTCTTCAGACCCTTCAAAATATCATTCAAAACACCGCCATACCTGCAGACAACAAACTCCGCCTTACTGCCATTTACGCGTTGAGATATCACAAGCATCCTTCTAATGCTATTCCCGTTCTTCTTGATCTCCTTGCCGTTGCAGGGAACCTGTCCCGTCACCGGATTGACATGGTCAACAAACTTCTAATGTATCATCAGTCACTGCAATCCATGGCAGCTGGAAGTGGTATCCCTGATCTCTTTCAATCTGGCTCTCTTTTCAGCAGTGCCCAAAATCGTTTCAAAGGTTTGAAAGGTGTTGAGAATGTTTACACCCAACATTCACCGCGTCTCGAAGGCACTCTGCAAGATCTCATTAAGGGACGGTTAAGGGAACAGTTATACCCTTTTGTTGAGGGTGGAGGCGCCACGAGGGACAAGCCTCAAGACATTATCATTTTCATGGTGGGCGGTACAACATATGAAGAAGCGAAGATGGTTGCTCAGGTCAATGCCAGCTCGCCAGGTGTTAGGGTTGTCCTTGGTGGCACTACAGTTCACAACAGCACATCTTTCTTCGAGGAGGTTGAGGATGCCGTGGAATCGTGGCCTGAGCCCGCGCCCACAACAGTGGCTGGTAGACTCAGGAGAGAAATCGGTCGATGAGTGGTTGTTGTGGAGGCGTAACAAGGCGTTAATGGGTTTTATGCATAGCTGGATTGTGGTAAATCCGTACTAGATGATCTCTAATGACTAGTTCATCCACCGCTACACACATGAAGTTCTATGTTCGTTATTTAGTTGTCTACTTTACCCTTACCGCTAACATCTTCCACAATCACTAACGTCCGTTACCTAGAAACGAACCTCATCGTTCAGCGAACCATACCGATCAGAGCATACTATATAGGTTTTTCTACGCTCTAATAGTATAGTTCGCTGAATAATAAGGTTCGTTTGTGCATAAAGGACGTTAATTTATTAAATAATAATTAAACATTAGTAATTTACTAAGATATATATTTTTATCACGAATTTCTTTTTAAGAAATTATATTTAATAATCTAGACTAGATTACTCTAATCTATAAATAAGAAGTAGGATATAGTAGTAAATTAGATTACTTAAATTTATAATAGTATATATTCTAGCTATTTAATAATACTATATATATATTTAATCGCTTTAATTATATTAAAGATAATTAAATAGCTTAGATATATTAAATCTTTAGATTCTTAAATTATTAAATTCTTAAACGGCTATTTCCTAAGATACACATATTTTTTCGAGTATTTTCTAAGATACATATATTATTTTTAAGATAAATAAATATATATATATATCTTAGAGTTTTTTTTCGCAATATACACAGTAATTAATTATAATATATATATATCTCAGATTTTTTTTTTAAAAAAAAAACATATGTATCTTAGAAATTAAATTCGAAAATATGTGTATCTTAGAGTTTTTTTTTTAAAAAAAAAAATTATATATATACATTATTTTTTCTTAAGAATATAATTCGATTTTTAAGAATATAATTTTTGAGAATATATTTTTTTAAAAAAAAATTATTTCGCTTTTTTTTTAAAAAAATATATATTTTTAGGAATATTTTTTAAGAGTATATTTCGCTTTTTTTTTAAAAAAATATATATTTTTAGGAATATTTTTTAAGAGTATATTTCGCTTTTTTAAATGTTAAATTTTTAAGATTATTTTTCGCTTTTTGCTTTTTTTTTAAAAAAAAAAAAATATTATTCTTAAAAAATATAATCTTAAAAAGTATATTCCTAAAATAAAGCGAAATAAATTTTTTAAAAAGATATATTCTTAAAAAAGCAAAACATACTCTTTTAAAAAAAATATTATTATAAAAAATATTCCTAAAACAAAATCGAAATATACTCTATAAAAAAGCAAAATATATTCTTAAAAAATATATTTCTAAGATATATATATCGAAAAAGTCTCTCTGAGATATTTTTTTTTAAATATCTTAGTAAATAACTATTTCTTAAATTCTTATATTTATAAATTCTTATATTCTTAGACTTTTATATCTTTACATTATTAAATTATTAAACTCTTAGATTATATTATATATATCTTAGACTTTTTCGTAATATATATAAATATTTACTATAAAAAAAATATATTCAACTATTTACTAAGATATATAATTTTTTTTAATATAATTTCTATAGCTATTTACCAAGATATGTATAGTATTTCTAAGATATATAAATATATTTATATTAGAGTTTTACGCTATATATATAGTATTTTATTACTAAAAATATATATCTTAGAAATTAGTTTAAATAAACTATATATCTTAGTAATATTTCTTAAGAAATATATTACTATAAGTAATAAATATACTCTTAAAAAAATTTAATATATTCTTAAGAAAGTAAATATACTCTTTAAAAAATTAAATATACTTTTAAAAAAAATCGAATATATTCTTAAAAAATATATATATATATAATCTAAATAAATATATATATATATATATTATAATTACGCTATTATTATCTAATTTAATTAAGTTTAGATTCTTATAACTTAGAATTTATGAAAAATATTTAGTTTCATTAGGATTAATATTCTAGAACTTGAAAATACGCGATTAATTTTATAGTTTAATTATAATTAACATTCTAAAGCTTAGAACTAGATACCTAATATTAGTATATAAATACTAGGACCTTTCTTTTTTTTTTATTATTTAAAAAATCGACTATAGAGCTATTTTTAATTAGAACTAAGTTTTTAACTATAAAAGAGGTAAGAAAACAGGCCTTAATCTATATTAACTAGCGAGGAGAATTATAGAAAATACAATATAATAATTTAAAAATATTGTACTCTATTTACTATAATATAGTAGTAAAGAGCTATCTATTTAAGATACATATCTTAAAAAAAGGTATATTTTTACTTTTTTTTTCTAAAAAAAAAGATATACTTCTATTTCTTTTTTTAAAAAAGAAAATATACTAATATTTATAAAATCTTTTTATTATTAAACGGCTTATAAATTATATATACTCTTAATCTACCTATAAAAATTAGAGATATTTAAATATAACTAAGTTTCTCACTTCCTATAGCTAGAAATTTATTATAGATAACCTAGTAATTTGCCTAGTATAAATTTAATTAAATAAGCGAATTTTATATAGAAAAAAGATTCTATTATATTAGGTAGCCTAGAGAGCTAAAGATTTAATTTCTTTAGATATTTAGGATAACTAAAAGGAAATAATTTAAAAAGTTTAGGTACTACTTTTTATTAAAAGTTTATTTTTATTTAAATATACTAACTATTTTTTAGCCTTTTTTTTATTAAATAAAACTCGAAAAACTATAAGGAAAAGAAGGAGGCCTTACTAAATCTAAATAAAAGAAATTTAGAATTAAAAAAATTCTAGTAAGTTTTTCTTAATAATTATTTAGAAAAATATCTCCTTAAAAAAAAGCGAAAATGAGAGAGAGTATATTCTCTTAAAAAGAAAAGTAAAAATAGGAGTATATTCTCTTAAAAAAGAAATAGGGGTATATCTTCTTTTAAAAAAAAAAGAAATAAGAGTATATTCTCTTTTTTTTTTTTAAAAAAAAAAGTAAAATAGGAGTATATTTTCTTAAAAAAATAAAAAAAAATACTAATATATCTAATAAATAGGTATATATTTATTTCTCTAGACGTATTTTTAGAGGTAGCTATCTTAAATTTACGCGAGTATATTTTAATTAATACTACCTATATAAGAAATTTACTAGAAAACGCGTTTTACTATTTATTAATAGTAATAATATTATATTCTAATAATAATATTATTCTAATTTATTTTAGAATCGCTATAAGTACTAGCTAAAAATAAAGAAAATTAGGTTTAATTTCTTTAATTTCTAGAAAAGTCTCTTAGTTCTACAAAAAAGCGAATTTTCTCAAATAGAAATTAACTAGTTATACTAAATTCTAGTAGAATTACTATTATTTTAGATTAAGGAAAAGAACTAGTTCCTATAGTAGCTAAAATCTACCTAAATACTTAGTATTATTTTTACTAATAGTATATTACTTAAAAGTATTACTACTAGTTTTAGTAGTAATATTACCACTCTTTTTTATAATATAAGTTTTTTTTTAAGAAAATATATTCTAAATATTTAAGTTTTTTAAGAGATATACTAATTAAAAGAGAAAGCTTTACTATAAAACTATCTAATAGGAATTTAATAGAATTCTTTTATAAATTATATAAATCGATATCTTAGCTATAGACTATATTCGCGAAATTCCTATAGATACTTAGTTAAGAGTTTAGGTACTAAAGGAATATCCTAGATTTAGCTAATTCTCTATTCTCTATGTAATAAATCGAATTTAGTTATATTATATAGAGAAATAGTAAGATTAAATCTATATAGTATTTTCATAAATTTAAGATTTACTAATTATACCTAGTAAAAATTTAGTATTAAATTATATATAGTAAGTCTTTTTTTTTAAAGAAGATATACTCTAGTATTTCGCTTTTTAAGAAGATATACTCTAGTATTTCGCTTTTTAAGAAGATATACTCCTATGTCTTTTTTTTAAAAAAAAAGAAGTTATACTCCTATTTCGCTTTTTTTTTTAAGAAAATATACTAATTTATTTATTAGTCTCGGTACTAGATTATCTCTATTTCTAATAGAGAATAGTAAATTAGGCTTATTTCTTAAGAAAGTTCGTAATTTCTTATAAATATTCTTAAAAAAGAATATTCCTATAAAGATTTTATAGAATATAAGCTCTTCTATTAATATACTTACGCTCTAGCTACTACTTAACAACTAGATCCTAAATATTTAATTAATTTTAGCTAGAAAATAAATTCTTTTAGGGTAATTTATTACCCTAAAAGATTTCTTTCTCTAGTACTATTTAATTAGCTAGTATCTAACGATACGTGGCTAAATAAAAAATAGTACTAGAAAGAGAAAGCTAGGGCGACCTCCTACTAAGCGCCTATAAAAAGAAATAGTAGCTAGTCGCTATAATCGCCTAGCTAAAAGGTAATACTAGAAAACTTTTAATTAGTATAGAATTAATCTTAGAAGATCGAATTTTAGGAGTATAAGGAGATAAAATTTAAGTTCTTCTAAAATAGCTAAAGAGAACTAGCCTAACTCCTAAGTTATAACGCTTTTCTAGCTTATATTTAGGTTATATATATTACGAATTTTTTAAAATATAAAAATTTAATAACTACTAATATAAATTAGAGTAATTTACTACTTAGATTTAGCTTAAATTTTTACTTTTTTTATTTTATAACTCTTAAAGCCCGCCCTAATCCGTCTAATTTATATTAGGGAAAACTAAGAAAAATTAAATAAAATTAAATAAACTTATATTTAATTTAATTTACTACTCTACTCTTACGAAAATATAATAGTTATATTATAGATTTAGATTATTTAGAATATAAAATAACTTATAGCTAGCCTTAATTATTAGATATCTAATTTTTATATCGTAGAGTTTCGAAAAATTCCTAATATAGGAAGAAGAAGAAGAGATTAACTTTATATAGTTCTAATTTTAGGCGTTTAGATATTCTATTTATTTATTTATTTATTAGAAATATATTTCGATTTTCTTTTAAAATATATTTAGTTTTTTTCAAGAGTATATTTTAATTTTTTTTAGAGTATACTTTTATTTTTTTAAGAGATATATTTCCTTTTTTTTTAAAAAAAAGAGAATATATTTAATTTTTAAAAGTATATTTATTATTTATAGTAATATATTTTTTTAAAAAAAATATTACTAAGATATATAATTTATTCGAACTAATTTCCAAGATTTATATATTTCTTAAATATATTTCTAAGGTATACGCTTTTTTTTTTTATAAAATTTCTAAGATATATATATTTTTTATAATTTACTATAATATATTTATTTATAAGCGAAATAAATAAGAAAGTATATATCTTAGAGAGACTTTTTTTAATATAAATATTATAGAAGTACTATATATATCTTAAAAATTTTATTAAATATATATATATATATCTCGGTAAATAGCTATTTATATAATTTATAAAAGAATTCTACTAAATTCTTATTAAATAGTTTTATAGTAAAGATTTTTTTAAATTAGTATATCTTTTTAAAAAGAAAAACTCGAATTTTTAGAATATATTTTCTTAAAAAAAGGTATATTACTAAAAAGGCTAGTAATTTTACTACTAAAGCTAGTGGTAATATTTTTTTTAGTAATATACTACTAGTAAAAATAGATTAGAATACTATTATTGGAATCTAATATTATTACTACTAATAAATAGGAAAATATATTTTCTAGTTAATTTCTTATATAGATAGTATTAATTAAAATATACTCGCGTAAATTTAGTATAGCTACCTCTAAAAATATATCTAGAGAAAGAACATTTTACCTATTTATTAGATATATTAGTATTTTTACTTTTTTTTTAAAGAAAATATACTTCTATTTATTTCTTTTTAAGAAATATACCCTATTTTTACTTCTTTTTTTTTAAAGAAAAAGAAATATAATTCTAAATAGTTATTAAAAAAACTTACTAGAATTCTTTTATTTCTAATTTTTTTTTAAATTTAGTAAGATCCTCCTTCTTTTCCTTATAGTTCTTTAAGTCTTTTTTTTTATTTTAAAAAAAGGCTAAAAAAAATAGTTAGTATATTTAAATAAAAGTAAACTTTTAATGAAAAAAATAGTATCTAAATTTTTTTTAAATTTTTTCTTTTTTATTACTCTAAATATTTAAAGGAAATAGAATCTTTATATTTCTAAGCTATCTAATATAGAACCTTTTTTCTATATAAAATTTACTTATTTAATTAAATTTATACTAGGCGAATTACTAGGTTATCTATAATAAATTTCTAGCTATAAGAAGTAAGGAACTTAGTTTAATTTAAATATCTCTAACTTTTATAAGTAGATTACGGGTGTATATAATTTATAAGCCGTTTAATAATAAAAAAATTTAGTAAATATTAGTATACTTCTTTAGAATAAAAAAACTAGAGTATATTTTCTTTTTTTAAAATAAGTAAAAATAGAAGTATAACTCTTTTTTAAAAAAAGAAATAGAAGTATATCTTCTTAAAAAAAAAAAGTAAAAATAAGAGTATTTTTCTTAAAAAAATAAAATTTAAAATATACCTTTCTTTTTTAAGATATATATCTTAAATAGATAGCTATTTACTACTAGATTATAGTAAATATAGTATAATATTTTTAAATTACTACTTATATTTTAATTTCTATAATTCTCTTTACTAGGTAATATAGGATAAGGCCTTTATTCTTACCCCTTCTATAGTTAAAAACTTAGTTTTAACTAAAAATAGCTCTATAGTCGATTTTTTAAATTAAAAAAAGAAGAGAAGTTCCTAGTATTTATAGCCTAATATTAGGCGCCTATCTAAGTAAACTAAATATTATATATCTAGTTCTAAGTTTTAGAATTTAAACTCTAATTTTACTATATAACTATTTATATAATTTTAAACTTTAGAATATAGATTCTCATTAAGCAAAATATTTACGTATAGTTCTAATATATTTTAAGAATTAAAAATTAATTAAATTAAATAATAATATTATAATCCTAATATATATATATATATATTTTTAAAAAATAATATATTTACTTTTTTTTAGAATTATATTCGATTTATTAAGATTTTTTTTTAAGAATATATTCGATTTTTTAAGAATATATATATATATATTTTAAAGAAAACATTCGATTTATTAAGAATATATTTTCTAAGAAAATATTTCTATAGCTATTTACTAAGATACATAATTTTTTTCGTATAATTTCTAAGATATATATATCAAAAAAGCCTCTCTAAGATATGTATATTTTTATGTATTTCGCTTATAAATAAATAAATTATAGTATATTATAAAAAAGCTATATTTCTTAGAGAAAAAAATTAAAAAATAAATATATCTTAGGATTATATCTATAAAAAGTATATATCTTAGAAATGTTTTTTAAATATATATATATATTACTAAAAACGATAAATATACTCTTAAAAAAAAACTTGATTTTTTTTTAAAGAAATATATTCTTAGAAAAAAATTCTTAAATATTTTTTTAAAAAAAAAATCAAAATATACTCCTTATAAAATCTAAAATTTAAGAATATATTTAATTTATTAAGAATATTTTTTTTTAAAGAATATATTCGATTTACTAAGAATAATTTTTTTTAAAGAATATATTTTCTAAAAAAAATTCTAAGACATAAAAATATTTCTAAGATATATAATTTTTTTTTAATATTTATTTCTAAGATATATATGTTTTCGAATTAAACTTCTACTATATATAAATTTCTTAAAATATATTTCTAAGATTTATAATTTTAGTAATAAAATACTATATATATGTAGCGTAAAATTCTAAGATATATATATTTATATATCTTAGTACTCGATATTTATAGTAGTAATATATAGTTTAGTAAAAGCTCTATTATATCTATCTATATTGCCCCCTAGTTAAAGTAAAGGTAGTTTAAAGTTATTAGATAAAGCTTTTAGTAGATGTCTACGTAGTATTGAATGTCTATCTTTTTTTTTTCTTAGAAAAATTTAATATATTTACTAGCAGGTTTGTTATATTTCCAGCTATGCTAACACCACGCTATGATATACGAAAGTAAAAAGCATGCTCGGAGACCATCATTATCAATCAAAATGTCCGCCATAAGTAATTTGGATAGGGGTTAGAACATGACAATCTTATAAGTGTCCTTTCTTGCCATCAATGCAAGAACTTCAAACGAGCCCGGTCGCTCCACCTACGGCGCCTTTTGCTCCACCAACGGCACCTTGGGCCGTATTCGTGACGTTGCTTGTTCTCTTCTTGACACCGTTGACATCGGTAGTCTTGCCAACTTGGTCTTTCACGTTCCCAATGTCGGCATTCTTAGTGACGTCCGAGACGCCTTGCTGCACGCTATCGGTTGAGCCCTTCTTTTCAACCTTCTTCTCTGCCAGTTTTGGGGGCCTCTTCCCAGTTTGGCCATTCGCATGTTTCTCTCCCTGGTCCTGCCCCTCCCGTTTTCTTACGCCGTCCATAAGGAAGCTCATCCTTCCACCCGTGAGGCTGTTCAGCTTGTCACCAATCGCTGTGCCTTCTGCTGCAGGTGAATCACCGCCCTGGTTGAACCACTTCACAATGTAGTATCCACCGAGGCCCCAGAGGAAGAGGAAGCTGGCTCCCATGGTTGTAATGAAGACGGTAGGTAGAATCACAAGGAGGGCAACACCGACCATAAAGGCAGTGAAGAGAAGGGCGGCTAGGAGGCCAACCAGGAGAGCGGCGACAAGGGAAAAAACGAAGACGGTTACGGTAAATACGCCAAACATGACAAGTGGGAAGCCGGTCAGGGCGAAGTTGGTGAGGAGGAAGGCCTGGTTGGACATGAGCAAGCTTTGCATTTGACTATGAAAGGCGGGCGACTCACAGCAAGCTTTGGGTTATTTATAGCAAAGGACTGAAGCCTTGCAAGCATCTCCGCGCGCTTCTCGGGAGGGAAAAGGCTGTCAATGACATTTTGGCCCTTGTCCTTGAAGTCGCCCGCCAGATTTTGAATGGTAGTGAGAATGCCCGACATGATTGGTGGACAATGGGGTTCAGAAGAGAAAGGAAATAAAAAAAAGAAGAAGAATACTCGTGAGAAGCGGCTGGAAGGGAATATTGTCGCCCCTCGGCCTTATAAAAGGACTAGAAAGCAAGATTGCGAGCAGGCATGCTTGGGCTGTGATGACCGTTGGCGTAACGCGCTGCGACGACGATGGCGTCACTAGCCACACATGACTCGCATGTGCCGTGTCTTGGCGGACCCTTCGAAAAAAGTTCCGTCGCGGGCCAACGTCCCGCCTGCTGCACCCGCGCACATCATGGCTGCCGACAAGATGGAGAAGAAGCGGAAGCGCAATGCGGAGAGGACCGACCGCCCAAGCAAAAAGGTCGCCATAGATGCGCCAGCCGGCGTTGTCAAGGTTTCCTATCTTGACGACGACGACGAGCTTGGCCCTGTCATTAGTAGGCGCCTGTCCAAATTTTGAGGGATATGCTGGCTAACCCATCCTCTTAGCTGTGACACCTGGTCTCTCTGCCCCGTCGACCGCTGCCTTCAGGGCGTACAAGAAGCCGTTGAGCGACAAGAGCAAGTCCACGAAGATTCTTCCTTACGAAGTCCTTCTCCAATCCTCGAATCACCCCAAGCTGGATTTCACCGCACGAGAAGAACTGGATGGTAGTGCCGACAGTTTGCTCAAGCACTATGTCGGTGTGTTTGACCCAGTTACCGGCCAACTCCAGGTCATGGAAGCACACAAAGTGGTTTTGCGCAGCACCCTTAGGAGTGAGACTCAGGAGGTGCAGATCGAACGGGAACAAGCTGCAGAGAGGCAGAGGCAGAGCAACTTCAACCTGCGTCAAGAGCTTGGTATGGAATTCGGTACAAAGAAGGCCAAAAAAGCCCTCGCCTCGATCACCGAGAACGCCATTAATCCAAGCAAGGAGGGGGAAGATCCTGTTGCTTCCGCAGTTTTGCAGTCAATGGCAAATGCTACATCCGACATGCCGACACGGGAGGCCTTGCAGGCTGCTGTGGATGAAGGCAAACCGCGCCCTAGAGCAAATCTCGAAGCCACCACTCCAGCCGATGTCTATACTCCCGAATCCCTCATTGGTTTGGAAAACATGCGCTTGATCGAAATCAAGAGCTGGTTAGATGCGGCAGAAAATAGGGAAGATGTGCAGACGCAGAGCCGGTTCGTTGCGCATCGTTTAATGAACATCGCTTCTCAGAAGGATGTGAAGAAGGTTAAAGTCTTGAAGTATATCTTACTTCTTATCGACTTCATGAGTGCTTTAAAGCCAGGTCGTAATGGGTCGAAGAAGCTGCCACAGAGAGACGATCTTGAGAAGAAGACGCACACAAGTGGTGCTCTTCTTGACAGTGTCCGCAGGAGGTTCGCAGACGGAAAGTTAGTGTGCCCTGTCTGATTGAAAATTATTTGAGTTTCATACTGACACTCCTATAGCGAGATGACCAAGTGGCATGTGGACAATTTGATCACCCACATTGCAGCGTTGGCTCTGTATGTTGAAGGTTACGAAGTCGATACGTTTGATCTACGTGAAGATCTTCGCTTGGACAACAAGCAGTACGTCCGAAAACTTCAAACAAAATGCGCGTTCGATGTGTTGCTGACGAACATTAAAGGATCGGACAATATTTCCACGAGATTGGCTGCAGAGTGGGACCCCCCACTGAAAAGCAACGCGAGAATATGAGAATCACTAAAGCCGAAGCTGTCAACCACAAAATCGCAAAGTTAAGGATACCACTCGACTTCCCCAAACAACGTGCTCTTCCTGCAAAGAGGAGATAAGCATTGTATTAGGGGGGTTGCTTCTGGCCTGATGGTTACTGGTTTGAGCGCTGGAGTTATTTTTTTTTAGGAATATGATACCAAACCCCTGGTCATGGTTTAAGAAGTGTCTATGCTTACTACAACGAGGCTTGACAGACAAAAACTCATCCTGAAGATAACATAATCTACTACTGATGAAATACTCAACTTGTTCTCATAGCATGTACTCAGCTTTCCTACTCGTACGAGTACAAGGACTCCTGCCGGCCTGGGCGTTTCCCCAATCGGATTGTTAAAATTTTCTAATCACAATTCTGTCCACTAATATCTCATCATTGACAGCCGAAAACGGTAATCTCGATTCACGCGGCGCAAGAACGATATTGACATGAAGGATCGAGGCTTCCTTGTAGGCGTCACACACAGTGTCATGATGTCATTGATCCAGCAACAACGGATGGAAAGGCATCAGCATGACGGTCACCACTGACCTCATGGTACCTGACTTCTCTTGATAAAGCCCTACAAGTCGCATATGTCTCTTGTTTTACGAACCTGCCATCTCACAAAACATACCATGCTCCGCACTATCAATCGCACGCAAACCCAGGCCTTTAGGACCGTTTCCCTCAGATATTTCAGCCGCAGCTCCACCGCAAGAATGGCCGACAAGAACCCCATCCACGAGACTGCTGAGCAGGCTGGTCAGAAAAAAGGGACGAATCCCTCGAACCCTAGTGTTATCTCCTCGGCCGGTGCCATTGGAAAACAATTCAACCCCGATGGCAACATCGGTCAAATCGGTATGCATCCTGAAGTTTCGTTCTCGCAGACACAACTAACACTTAGATAGGGGAGAAGATTGGCGGTCCTTTCTCGAAAGAGGGTGCCATTGGGTCCCAATTCGATGCCGGCAAGGGTGGAATCGCCGGTACGGTTGAGAAAGCAGTTGATGGTCCCAGCCAAAACAAGAAATGAAGGGAAACCGGACTGAAAGACATGCGGAATGCCTGATGATGGATCTTAGAACACTGTAAATATGACGATTGAACCACAGACGATTGATTTGATTATATGCTTTGTTTATGGCATCCATCCTGTGAATGTTCAAGGGGACACGTACATAAAGTATTCCTAGTACGACTTGTCCAAAAAGGAGAGACATCACAGTAACTTGGTATGAATGTTATTTTCTTCAAGATGGAGGGAAGTCCGCAATTTGCTTTTGATCAACCTGGGCATGGTAAAAAGAGCCTAACCAGAGTAGGAAAAGCAAATGTGTTGAGTTAAACGAAAGGAAAGATGCAAAATGCAAGGTAATGACACCAGAAGACCGGTGCCGTTGAGACCCGTCTAAATAAGGCCCAGCAATAAGACGCTGAACCTAAGTTGCGGTGTCCTCACCAACCGCCTGCTGGTCATCCTCACCGTTTGCCTCTGCATCATCACCAGCATCGGCCTTCTCGTCAGCAGCAGCCAAAGCGGCAACCTTGGCCTCGATGGCAGCCTCGCCGACAATGGCTTCCTCCACAGCAGCTTTCCTTCTAAACACCCTAGCCCAGCGTTCGCCCCACGCTTTGATTAACTGACCCTTTTTCTCGTCCATGTCTTTGCTGCCATCGGCCTCGATGAAGGCATCAGAAGCTCCGGTGGCAAAACCGGTCACAGCATCATCAATTACTGCGAATAGCTGTCTCATGGATTCGCGCTCTTTGACAAGAGTTTCATCAAGCATCTGGACTTGTTCGGCAGGCAAGCCTTTCTGTAATTTGGCAGCGACGATTTGACGAACGCGGTTGGTGACTTTACCAACAGTGCCAGCGACCATTTCAAAGACCCAGCTCTCGGAAAGGGCGGCCCCAGCGCCCAGACGGTCACCCAAAGCCCATTGAACTACACACATCGGGGTTAGGATGGTGTAGTTCAGGAGTTTGTCGACAATGTTGACGGCGACGCCTGGCTGGTGCTGCCAGTACTGGACGACACTAGCAGCAATCTGCTTCCGGGCATCTTCCGAAGCAGGGCCAACCGCGAGGAGGCGCTCCTTGCAGCGTTCAATACAGGAGAGGACGTGAGACAGAGACTTTGAACCGATGTAGCAAATGCAGGTGACGTAAGCGTCCGTCGAGGGGACAAGAACGTCCGCGATGCCGTGTTCAGACGCCTGTGTGTGGATGCTATCGAGAACCCTTTGGATTTCTTCCTCAGGAGCTTTCTTGCGAAGGAGTTGAAGAAGCTCTCTACCCTCAAGTGCGTACGGAGTCTGGTCAGAATCATACTTGAATGGGGGAGTATCCTTCTCCTTGTCTTCTGAAATGAGATCTGGCCAGTCCTGAGGAAGAGTCTCACGGATGCGTTTGGCGAAACTAAGGCGAATTTCCTTGTCGATAGCCCCGTTGATGAATGCCTTGCGCGGATGGATGTCACTACGGTGTACATCATCGGTCCTGGTTTAGTCAGTGGTTAATTGCTCAACGAAATTGTCCTGTCAGAACAACTCACCACTCAGCCCATTTCCAGCGAAAGTCGAAGTTGCTAAGGTGATGAGAGAACCAATCCATGAACCTGAAAGCGAGTTCCATGTCCATCATGTCCAGATGACGGAAAAGGAAGCGAATTGCGCGACCTAGACTCGGCGCAATTGCGCCGGGGGCAAGCTTGCAAGATTCCGTGATCAGAGAGTGATAGTATACCAGTTTGTGCCCCGGCGATGGAAGAGAGACGATTTGGGCAAAAACGGCATCAACTGCAAGATCCTCAGGCTTCCAGGTCGACTGGTCTTCGCCCAGATCTTTGAGCTTATCAAACTGGGTACCGCGCTTAACGAATGTGTTGGGTGCCCAGTAGCAATCCATCTCAAGCAGGTACTTGGCGCAAGCGATACGGTTGAAGTCGAGGATGTTGATGGTGTCTGCGAGAGCATCTCGCAAAAGACATGCCGCAATGTTGTTAGTTTTCGGGACAGTCTCGACATCCTGATCAGCGTAAAGCGAAAAATAGGTCTCCGGAAAGAGTGGTCTAGGGCCCGGGTTGATGTTGGCAGGAACATTAATGGCAGGGAAGGCATGCTTTGTTGCCGTTTCTGCACCCTCGTCTCTTTTAACCGGGTTATAGACTCTGGGGATGCAGGAAAGCTTCCAGCCAGTAGATGACTCGTTCTGCAGTTGCTTTTGTAGGAGTGCAATGATACTCTGGAAGCCAAAGGGTTTCTCCTCGCTATCGCCCGAGTATGGTTCAACCAGGCCTTCCAAGGCATGCGGTGCTGAGGCTACGATATCAGTCTTTTCAAGCATAGCCGCTGCATTCTGTTCGAAACCAGTCGTGGAGGCAAGGACATAGGGGATGGTAAAAAGGATGATCTTGACAAGCTCAAGTCCGACAGTCTGTTGCTCCTTGTTAGCATATGTTCCGCAATATTTCTGGCAGCCGGGAGTCCTCACGTCTTCAGACGAAGCAGCTTGAAGGTCCACGGCCCTGTTGAAAAGCTCATCCAAGACAGTAAACACTCCGTCACCCTCCAAGAGGCCTTGGAGGCAGGCGAAGAAGCGGAGCAGCAGTTTGAAGTTCCTCCAGTTGCCAGCCTCAAGGTCTTCCTGAGCCTTTTTCTGTGCTGAGGCGAGCGTTTCCTCAACTAAATCAGGCTTCGTCTCATTGGCGTAAAGGATAACAGCGGCAACAAACGGAACCTTCAGAGGTTGTTCAAGGACTCTAAACAACGATTGATTAGCGCTTTATGGCGACATGTCTAACACTGGAGAGCTTACAGCTGCACGGCCAGATGGAGGAAACCGACTTTTACGTCTTCTTCTTCCCAATTGTCCGAAACAAGGCGTGCGATATCTTGGGCGTCATCCTCGGCGTTCCTAGCAGGCTGAGGATCATAGTGTCAGTACAACTATGATGCATTGAGGTAGCTGTGATCACCCACCGATTCCGCAATGGCCAGGAGCTGCCTCCGTAGCTTAGAAGCAGTAGGCTCCTCATAGCGGCGGCGCGTCGGACGGCGGTCGTCGCGACGGTCGTCGACGTCGTCATCTGCAGAGGTCGTGGGTCAGTATTTACCATGACAACAGCTCTAGGGTCGCAGCAACCTACCACGCTCGGTACGCTTGCGCTTGTTTCCACCTCTGTTGTAGAAGCGCCCGCTGGGGCGATAGTCCTCCATTGCGAGCGCGTCCCTCCTGCTTGCTGGGCGGTAGAAATTGCCCGGTCGGTCCCAGTCGTGCAAGTGTTGCTGGTAGCGGGCAGGTGCCCTTGCGCCAGCTCCGCGACGTTTTTGCGACGGGCCAATCGGGAGGAGCATCTGCCTGTCCACCGCCTTGGCATCACGTGACTTCACCTCTGGCTGCAGCTGCAGCTTGTGCTCTAGGTCAAACGCAAGCTTGTTATGCTCCCGGCAGCGCGCAGCTTCCTCGAGGATATCTGTCTGCTGGACGACGTCCTCCATCAGGTCCTCACTCTGAATAACGTCCGCGTCCATCTTATCCAAGGCAAATGGTGAAGTGTGACAACTTGTGTTCCCGAATCAAGAGTGGTTGGTGAGTACTAGAGCACTAACGGGGCGGCTGTTGACTGTGGAGGGGTGTGCTCTCGAGGGGAAATAGTGTTGAGGGTTGGTGGCAGCTGTGACGGGTGTAGTAAGGTAGGCAGGACGAAGGCTTCGTTTGCTTGATTAACCTTTTGTAGAAGGTGCCAGCCTGTACGAGGACATCAACGTGAAAGAGGAATGAGCGTAGAGGTGGTGAGAGGCCGGCTAGGTTGTCCAGGGTAAGAGGAATCTACGAGGGCAGGGGAAGCATCCAAGTCTCTTGAGAAACGTTAATGCTACCTAGGTTAGGTAGGCACCCGTTCACCATGGTAGTAGGTCTCTCTGATTGCGCAGCACCTGTTAAGTATACCTTCCATATAGCAAGCAGAATAGTTTTTGTTTTGTTCGTCCAGATCACCCAGCACTGTGCTCCAAGGAGAGGAACCTTTTAACAGAAACCATTGCCGAGTCTTTTGATGCGCTGCGCGGACAGCAATGAACAGACCTTCTCACCCGTTGTCAAGAATCAGCACAACAGCCACTCGCGACTGGATTTCAAGCAGAACTTTGTGAAAGTGACACGGGAAGCGAAGAGGAAAGGAAAGAAAGAGAACAGAAACTGTTGAAATCTACGACCCTCGGTATTTCCTCTCGTCGATGCAACGGGCTGTGAAACTGAAAAACTCAGGTCTGTCCCGCAAGGCGACGATTCAAGACGATATCCCCCGCACCTACCCAACGAGCCGCTGAGAAAGAGCGGAAAATAGAGAGACTAGCAACGAAACCTGCAAACCCGCCTTGAAAGAGAAACACACCCGTGTGAAAGCTCGGAGCTCGAGCCTTTTGTCAACTCCCAATGACCCACCAGTACCCTTCAATTTTGCCTGCATCAGATCCATTTGGAAAGCGGTGCCTGGCAGAGAAGTGACATCTACGCAGCAGCCGTGGCAACGAGGACCGATCAGATTAAAGAAGGCTGCCCGACGAAGGAAACATGATGACATCCGTGATTTTCGAGACAGTCCAGCCGGAAATGGGCCGATGCACGTGCCGAAGCGCCCTGGAGCTTGACGCCGGTAG
This sequence comes from Aplosporella prunicola CBS 121167, assembly GCF_010093885.1. Taxonomy (NCBI): domain Eukaryota; kingdom Fungi; phylum Ascomycota; class Dothideomycetes; order Botryosphaeriales; family Aplosporellaceae; genus Aplosporella; species Aplosporella prunicola. The sequence goes on from NW_022983538.1 coordinate 637,150, forward strand.
ACGATGACAATCGACCCAATGTCTGCCCGTGGACAGGTTACTCCAGGGCATAGAAACAGATGCCTTGCCAAATCAATAAAAGACATAACATGACTTCATGACGCATACGCCCGTCGATCCCTTAGTCCAACCGGGCCATCATCTGGTCTTTCGTCAGGGGCTTAAAGTCGGGAGACTCAATGTCCAATCCTTGCGCCACGAGAGATGGACGCACATGCGGCGGCACGAGCTTGGTGTTGAGGTGGGGAGCGATTGAGAGTTCTTGAAAGCGTTAGCATGAGTATCCCGTGGCCTCGCATTGACTCAAAAAAAAAAAAAAAAAAAAAAAAAAAAAAAAAAAAGACACATACCGTGGTGGGTGAAGTCGAACAGATTTGGCAGCTCCTTCAGCGCGCCGTTCGGGTGGCGGGAATCGGGGAGTCTCGTGTTAGGGTCCCGCAATTCGTCAAAGAACGGATGGACCATGGCGTCAATCGCCGACAGTCTCTGCGTGGGCGTGTACTCAAGCAGCTTAGAGATGAGGTCGATGGCGTTAGGATCAGCCTTGCGGAAAACCTTGGAAATCGGTAAGCATTTGCGGTCGTGTTCTAGAGAGCCAATCGTCTGTACCTTGTTGAACGGGTGCGGCTTGATTTGAGGGAACTTGTGTTCCATGTAGTTGGGGTTCATGGTCCGGATCTGATCCCTGGTGGGCGTGCCCAAAACCTTGATGATCTCCACAAGTTGATCAATGCCAGACTCTCCAGGGAACAAAGGCTGGCCCAGCATCAATTCGGCCATAACGCAGCCGGTCGACCACACATCTGGACAATCCAAGTTAGATGAGCGAACCATGAGGGCATGAAGAGCGGCCGAGATTGCGATGACGTACCGATCTTCGTGGTGTAGTTGGTTGCGCCGAAAATCAGCTCTGGCGCTCTGTAGTACCTCGAACAAATGTACGACACATTCGGCTCGTTCTCAATGAGTATCTTGGCGCTACCGAAATCGCAAAGCTTCAAGATTCCGCTGTTCGGGTCGAGCAAGAGGTTCTGAGGCTTGATGTCGCGGTGACAGATGCCCTGCGAGTGGATGTAGGCGAGAGAGCGGAAGAGTTGGTAGATGTAGAGCTTGACTTCTAGAATGGGCATAACGGTCTTCAGCTTGTTGAAATATCTCGAGGCGCGGTAGACGGTTTCCGGGACGTATTCGAGCACGAGGTTCAGATAGACCTCATCCTTCTGCGGCGATTGGTCAGCTTGCGAATTGGGCCCGAAAAAGAGAGGAAAAACGCGTTTTCAAGGCATACCCGTTCGCCGTTGTTGTAGAAGAAGGCCTTGAGCTCCACAATGTTGGGGTGCCGAACAATGCGCATGATCTGGAGCTCGCGGTTCTGGGGGCAAAAGCGTCAGCAACCATCAAAAGCATTGAAGGGCGTGAGGATTGCCGTGTGCGCACCTTGAAGCGCTTGTCCTGCAGGACCCGCTTGATCGCCGCATCTTCGCCGCTGGGGGAAAGCTTGGTCTGGAAGACGACGCCGAAGGAGCCATTGCCGACGATCTTGCACTGCGTGTAGGCCAGGTCCTTGTACTCGCCGGTCAAGCCATCCTGCACCTTCTCGCGGACGACCTCTGGACGCATGTTAGCCGCGAAAGCACACACACACAGACACACACGATGCGTGGGCCTCGTCCATCCTTACCACCCATGCGTAGGCTGGAGAAAGCCGATGGCCGGTTTTGCGACATGGTGCCGTGCTCGGGAGCCGAGAGTAGGTCGAGGATCGCGGGTTGTTATCGCGAGTACGGAGGGCAGTGGAGGAGGAGTCGGCGAGACGGGCGCGGCGCCTTGTTGATGGTATCCGTACTGGGCGATGAGGCAGGAAGCGAGGCGTTGACCGGTCACGATGGCGGCGCGGGCGGGGGCGAGCGGAGGTGAGGCAGGAGTCGAGCAGCTCGGGACTTGACGTGGGATGGCGCCAAGCAAGAGGGGGGTTTCTGACGGTGATTTCGGCAGTGAAATGACAAGCGGAGTTACTGATGATGCTGCGGGTCTGGAGAGAGAGGTGCGAGGGCCGCGCTAAGCTTTTAGGTCCGCGTGAGCGAGGTCAATCCGGAAAAGTACGTGCAGAGGAGCCCGTGTGCACTTGCGATGGGCGGGCAGGGGCAGTGGCGGAAGCAGGTGCTGGGGAAATGGATGCAGAGAGAAAGGGAGAGGGAGAGAGAGCGAGAGAGAGGTGGTGTTGGTTCGTTCCACTCTTTACGCTGGTCGACCTTGGCCGGGCAGCTTGGTTGGGCCCACGTGACGCGCAGAGAAAGAGAAGCGGGCGCGGGCGGCGGGCGCAGTTGCCAATGACAGCGTCAGCGGCTGGAGGGGTCGAGGGGCGGCACTCGTCACTCTGTTGCGAGCGGAGGATCGCTCGCCCAGGGGCAGCAGCCCAAGAGCGGATTTGCGTCTGGGTGCCTCTTGTCTTGTGATTGCTCCCAAGGCCCTACTACACGTGTCTCCGTTAAACTTGCAACCCCGGCCCACTTTGGGCCATGTGCAGTTCGACGAGCTGCTGGCCGTCGTGTGAGAGTTCACGCATTGCACGTGGTGCAGCATGCAGCCGCCCGTCTGCTGACACGGCGCGCATTGATCGAGGAGGCCTTAGGGGCGGTTATGCCGGCTACCTACTACTACCTTGCCTTCTATCCTCCACTTCCCATTTTCCTAGCTCTGCTCCTCTCCTTTATGCATCATTACTGCATCGTCGCGCCAGCCTCACTTCTCGCGAGGGGTGGCGGCGGCCGCGGCGGCGGGGCCCTCCCATCTTATATTGTACGGCGGCAATCGTGTTACACATTATCTAAGGGCCCATTAAGTTCCACGCGATCGTTTCCGTCGTGCTCGTTAGCTTAATCCGAGACATCATGAACGCAGTCGGATCCCGAGTCTGACACAGACCCACCCGAATCTCCAAGCTGATTGGGATCTGCGCTAGCCTTGCGGCTGTCGTTGCCGCTCTGGCCATCCTCATAAAAGTCGTCAACGCTCTCCCCGCTCCTGAGCGGACTTCTCCGCCTGCTCGAAGCCTGCCCTCCGCCAGCCAACGGCCTGAGATCGCCTTCGCTTGAGTCCATCCAGCTCGCCTGAGCGTCCCGCAAACCACTTGGCGTCGACGGCCCGCTCTGCGTCTGCCGCAACGGCTCCAGCCCGCCGTCGACCGACCCGCTGCGTGACCCGGACGACTTGCTCTCGTCAGACGTCGGCGTTGGCGGTGAGAACTCCAGCGTTGGACTGCGAGGCCCCTCGGGAGAGGCGTCCGACAGGCTCCCGTTACCCAATCCGAAGATGCGGAACCGCTTGCGGCCATCTCCAGACGACGAATTGCGCCGATGTCGGTTTCGAGGCGGGCTGTTGGAAGGGCTGTCGAATTGCAGGCGCAGTGCGCTCTGTGACTTATGCATCATCTGTTGCACAAGCGGTAGTTCCAGGTAACTGCTCCCTGACCGCACAAACAGCACAAGCCCAAGACAGAGCAAAATGAGTGTTGACTGGACAACGGCCATGCGCTTCTGGAAAACTAATTCATCGGCGAGAAGTGTCAGCCGAGCGCTGATGGCCAGCATTTCCCGTTCATGCTGCTCGCGGCGGTTTTCAAGCTCAATCACCGTCGATTGCCAGAGCTGGTCGTACTGTTGGCGCTGCTAGGTATCAGCTCGACGCTCAAATTTTCACGGTGCCAGTAGTCCACTTACGAAGCTAACCAACTCGGCCATGACTGTGTTGTTAAGATGATCCAGAAACTTTTCCGTCTTCCCCAATTGGCGCTTCTCCACCTTCGAAAACGCATCCCTAAGGATACGAGATTGCTCTTCGATGTACTGGAGCGACAAGGTCGAATTCGATTCGAGCATTTGCAGACGTTTGTGGATGGATTTGAAAAAGCTCTCCTGTGTCGTCGGTTGCGCCGCTGGCGGCTGCGTAGCCGCAGATGATCTGCTTGGGTCTGCAGATGGCTGCGAGGCTCTGGAAGATGTAGCACTGTTTCCCTCTGCCGGCAAAGGGGACCTGAAATCCGTTGACTCTGGAGAGGTCACCGTTGTAGATGTGATATTGCTGCCGGGACTGATTGTCGCATCTATGGAACGAGACACGGAATCTGTGGTCATGATAGGAACCGCTGTGGCGGTTCCGTTTTTTGGGCCCCCCACGGCAGTGATTTCCTGCGCGAGGGTTTCGGTACTACTCGGTGGAGTGACGGTGGACTCAGGAACAGTTTCTGGTGTTACGTTGGACGCCGAGGAAGGCTGTTTATCGGCAAAGTTCGTGCTACTTTCTGCAACAGCCGCGTCGATGGATGCAGTAGTACGCTCAGCCATGGACTGAAAATTATCTGCTTGTGTAACCACGTGTTCAGCTGAGTGAGAGCTTGTTGGCCCAGCAGCATGACCCGATTGATTTTCCGAAGTTCCAACTCCGGTGTCAGAGGCTTTGCTCGTCTCGACATCAGGAACATTCTCAGTGACAGTTGCCTTGTCCTGCGGCGAGGCATGGACAGCCTGGATCACCTGTCCCTCCGTTTCGACTACTTCGTCATTGTCGTCTTCACCTCTAGCCGCTTCTTCTTGGTGACGGAACTCTTCCATCATAGTGGTGCCGTGTACTCTGAGCAGGGATACCGGGCAATAGAATTCGTTGCCATAGTGCGAAAGGAACTCGATCCTCAAGTAACGAGCCCATATCAGGGGATTCTCCACCAAGAATGCCTGTATATCTCGACTGTTTCTGGCCTCAAAAATCCCGAGCTCTTTCCATCTTTCCAACTTCACCGGATAACGATCCGAGACGCTGATTCTGAAAGTGCGGAACATCGAGCTGAAAAACTCGAAGTTGGCGAGAACTACAGTATCAACAAGGATGTCATCACACAGTTCGACAATGACAAATTTGTTCTGTGCGGCGCACTCATTGAGCATGTAACTATCCTTGTTCTCAACAAGGAGTGACGATGAACTTTTGCATTGAGGGTTAGTCTTTAACACAGTGGCTGCGCAGTCGAACGAGGCGTAGTTGAAGCGTTCCTTGCATGTCTTTCCGGCATCCTTGCTCCGGGGCCGGTAACTTGGGGGGGCCTCTTTCGTTGCACTGTTCTGGTCAACTGCCTTGGCGCCTTCAGAAGAGACAGCCACTGTGTGCTCGGCCCTGTTGGAATTGCCAAACCCAAAATCTAGTTCGATCTCGGTATCCTCTCCAAAAGAATCCAACTCATTGTTGATATTGACTGGCCTGGGTTTCCGTTCTTGATTGCCGGCAGAAGCGCGGCCTTGCCCAACGTTCTCCGGAGATTGCCCTGCCTTTGCCAGGTTCTGCTTTTTCCATTCTTCGAAGGACAGGAAGTTTGCATTGTCTAAAGGCGAATCGGCCTCGGCCTCAGCTTCAGCCTCCGCGTCAGTGGAGGTGCTCGGTGCAGCCTCCGACGCGGATGTTGCCGTGTCGACGACGACCTCGGAGGATGATGGTGAGTTGGCAGAGACGTCCGGCGCATCCAGGATAGCCTGTGGTGCTCTCGCGGTGCCGTTACTCTTATGTACAATCCCTTGTTCGTCCTCGGTCGTCACTGGTTTTGGATCGGACTCCGATGGCCTGGAATCCGAGTCGGACAAGGGAGTGGCAGACGCGCTTGCCGACCAAGAAGTCTTGAGGCATTGCTGTGGTAGTCTATGAGTGATGTAGTTGATAGTGCGCGATCGGCAGGTTGACGCGGAGGACACGGTGCTTATCGTCGCGGCGGTGGCAGAAGGGGAAGCGGGCTGAGATGTCTCGATGGCGACGTCGGCGGAGGCGACGCTGCGCAGTAGAAGGGCTGCAGTGAGGACATGTCGACCAAGCTTGACCATTGCTTGAACATGTCAGGCCTGCTCTGGGCATGCAGGAAGGGTGCAGAGGAAAGATGTCATAGGCCATAGGTGTTTGGTCCAACATTGGGATCCTTTGCGCCCGGACACCGAGACGCCGGCGATCGCCGCTCAGCCTCAGCCTGTCCGCCAATCAACCTACATTGCACGCCGCCCTTGTGCAGTGCTTGGTCAACTATAGTCATTCCTCGCTATGGCCCTCGTCGGCGCACCCTACCTAACAAACGCAAATGTTTCAGGAAAAAATAACCATGCCGCCGTGGCCAGATTGGATCATGGCCATATACACGCGTCGGCCGCATCAACGACGGCCGTCTTTCAAAAAAGCCACCAGCTAAGAATCTCGCTCTACCCGATCATCTATTCTTCCACGAATAGAAGACACCGCACATGAAGACCCAAGCCCCCCCGTCAGAACGCCATGCAAGCAGGGACAACATAAGTATGTGTCATGCCATAAAAAGGGGTATGCCGCGCTCAAAGGAAGCAATGCATACGTCAAAGAAGTGCAACAGTGCAAACGCGCACCGAATGCATCGAGGAATATTGGAGTGAAGCCCGAAAGTGTGCACCGCCCAAAGGTTTCAGGCGGCTCCGACGCCAGACTCGAGACGAAAAACATTACGTCGTAAGAAGCCCCCAACACTGAAGCCACATGTGTTCGACTACGTGTCTTAGAAGCCTTCGTCACCAGCCCGACAAATGCGGATCTGATCTACCCACTCCGACCGGTTGACCTCCTCGGCAGTGAGCCGGCGATTCGGATTAGGGTCCAGAATGGAGTAGATGACATTTCGGCATTGCCGCTGATACCAATGTCAGTAAAAGCCGTTGACGCAGGCGGTGCCGTGACTTACCCGACGCAGAACCTCAATGGGTCTGTAACCGGACTCTTCCTTGCGATCTTCGAGATATTTGGTATAGAACTCGTCTTCGCTCTTCTTGGCAACACGCCAGAGGTGCCGACCAGTCCGCATGGCCATGTAAATAACTCCGCAAGCCCACACGTCCACAGCCCTTGGATCAAATTCTTCGTCGACGTATTCCTCGGGAGCAATGTAGGGGGCCGAGCCGCAAATACCCGCCGTCATATGCGCTTCTTCTTCCCAAGCCATGCGGAAACACTCGCCATTTCCAAAATCGGTAATTTTGATTGCGCCGTGGTGCGTGAGGAGCAAGTTCTCCGGTTTCAGGTCTCGATGAGCAACGCCCATGCCGTGCAGATAGTCAACGCCGCGCATGAGTTGCTTGAAGAAACAATCAGCCTCAACAACCTCCAGCTGGCCAGCTGCCAGGATGAGCGTGTAGAGGTCGCCACCGGCACAGTACTCCATAACTTCACAAAATTCACCTTTTTCGTCCTGGATAAGGTCCAAAGTATTGATGATGTTGGGATGGTGCATCGAGGAAGATATGCAGAACTCGGACGTCAGGCGCTTGTTGTACTTCTTTTCGGATTCCCCGGGTCTTTGCTTGAATTCCTTGACTGCAAACAACTGCTCTCGCTTCGGGTCCTTGCTATCCGTCTTATGGGCAATCCTGACGATGCCGAATGCACCACGACCGATGATCTCCTGGCATTTCCCGTACTTTTGGACCAAAGTCATTGAGGAACTGGCACCGGTCTTATGATCCAGATTGAATTTCTCCTTGTCATTGCGAATCTGGTCAACCCAACCGGACATAAGACTCAACGGCTGTTCCTCATGATGAGCCTCCTTCTTTTTTCCAAGCATGAGATTTTGGAACATATCCTTCAGTTTTTCCTCGCGCTTCTGGACTTTGAGCTGGTGTTCGTGAGAGCCGTCGTCGTTTAGGCGAAAGCGTCTCGAGATGTTGGCTTGCTGCTGCGCTTCCTTTTTCTTCTCAGAACTGCTCTTGGCTCGGTCCGTAGAGCTGGCAGGCTTCTTTTCGCCAGTCGACGGTTGCCGCTGTGGCTGGGGCCTGGGAGAGACGGGGGCGGAATTATCGCCGTTCGCCACGGCGTTTTCGGGGATCTTCTCGGCAAGTAGGTTGGTCTTGGAGGCATCTCTCGACGAGTCGTCCTTGCGGCCAAACATGCCACTCAGGCGGGAAGTCATGGTGGGTTTCTTTGGCAGGTTGGGTCTGGCGCCGTTGGCCTGTTGCGCAACGCCGCTGGCATCCTTTGGCGGCGGCAGCGCAAAGCTGCCATCCTGCGAATGTAGCGAAGAGGTCGACGTCGAGGGAGCAGGCGAAGGGGAGGGTTTCGAGGTCATGGCCGGCGAGGTCTTTGTGTGCGCCATGGTGAGCGTGTAGTGGATTGCTGGAGTAGGTGGTCTAGGGTCTGCGGGATCGAGCAAGCTCGAAGAGACTGCGCGTCTCGCGGCTGGGGCAGAGCCCAGAAGGTAGGGCTACCGGGCTCGCAAAACGGCGTGTGGTGCGCGTAGGATGCCCCGCTATCGGGTGGTGGGATGTCCCAGAGAGGAGCGCGGGGATCGTGGGGGGCAAAGGGAGTCTTTGAATGGCGGCGTGGAAGGCGAAACCTTGGCAGCCGAGGCTGAGGCGCAGTAGTCGTGGGTGAGCAGCTCACTTTTCGACGACGGACGCTGGCGCTGACAAAAGACGGCCAAGGTCGCACACGGGGCGCCGGGCGACGTCAAAGGCGATCTGCGCACACAACGCTGAAGCGTGAGGGGAAACTTGGAGGGCCTTCAAGCGGGCCACGAGTCCGGGCGGGCTCGTGCTGGCGGTGCGGTATTTTATCAACGCGGAACTGCCAGACCAGAGTCGAGGCGGAAGTGATCTTTCTTTTTGTCTTGCTCTCTTGATTTTTTTATTTTTATTTTTTTTTTTTTTTCCCTCTCTCTTGATTTTTTTTTTATTACATACCGGTACCCGCTTCCACTTCCCTCCAAGCCGGGCCGCGCGGGCACCGCGACCACCCACCATCCGAGCAACCTATACCTAATCCATGCCCCCGCCACGGATACGTCATGTGTTTTCATCATCGCGAGACTCAACATATGGAGCCCCGAGGGCCGTCATCAAGGCAATAATCTCGCTTGCCTCGCACTGCCACCACTTTCTCTGTCCGTCCCCCTCACTCATCTTGCTGCGCCGGCGTGACCTGTGATTAAATGCCTCATCTCAACACCACGCCGCCGGAGCGCGAGCATGCACCCGTCCCGCCGTTCTGGGTGCTGACCAGACCCCCCGGAAGCAGATCGCGGCTTCTGTTCTAACCACCAACCACCATCGCCTGCATCGCCAGATTCCCCAGACTCTCCGCACACGCCAAGTCTCCGTCACACCCCGAGCAGCCCCTGCCATGGCCTGTCGCCCCTTTCGGCCAATCCAGCAGACATTTGCGTCCCGCGCTTGCGCTGGTCGTCTATCACATTCTAGCTCGACCTCGTGCCCGCCAATTCCTACGTGTCCTGTGACAGCATCCGGCGCAGCCTTTTACATTGCCTCTTTTCCTTCTCCCGCACTTTGCGCATGGTCCTTTGCCCTTTGCACCAGCCTGGCAAATCCCGCCATAGCTTGCTTCGGGGCGTCCGTGCCGGATTGCAGTGCATTGAAAATACTCGGATGCTCTCTGATGGACCGATTGCCTTCCACGCGCCGTGTGAGATAGAGCGTTGGCTGCTTCTTGCCCTCTTCCTTCAATATCTTCTCAATCTCCTCTTGATAGGCCGTTTCGTAGACATTGATGTCCACTGCGCTGGGAGATTCGCAGATGATGTGCTGATGGTCGGGCGACAACATCTCCTCATCAGGACCCGCGCATTCGATGTCCAGAAACAAGGTATCTTCGAGTGGATTGTGCGCATGCCCTTTGCCAGTTTCTTGGCGAAACGATGGTTGATCTGCTACCACCTGTTGCTCAGAGATGGTTGGCTCAATCTTCGGCGATTGTGAGGCTGAGTCGCCGGCCTTGCTCTCCCGTGGGGGCATTGACAAATTATCAAGTTGCTCTCCCATGTTCGCGAGCTTTCTCGCGGCGTCTATGTCCCGATGAACGCCTTCTATAGTCAGCACACGCTCCATCGGCTTTCTCTCCTCAGTAGCTAAGCTGTGAGTTCTGGGATGAGTGGTATACGGTCGCATGGAAAGTGGTGGTTGCACCATTCGCGATGCTTGACCGAAAATGCCTTGCATCAAGTCTGGCCTCCTTCTGAACAGCAGCTGCTTGAAGCGTTTGACTGCTTTCATCTTCGCAAAGCGTTAGTGGTTCATCTTAGTTTAAGCAACGTCTTTAGGTACTCACAACAACCAGGAGACGGCCCATATTGCCAGTTATCGCTGCGTTGACTTCCTCGTCTGTCGGCGGTTCTATTATTGCGGCGATGTTCTCCTCCTTTGGAAGCAAACGATCTGTTCCCCTCCGTGTTACCCATGCATGTTCCTAACTCGTCAGCTTATTGTACGATGGGCCAGTTGTAATTTATTACTCACGCGGAGATCGTCCATGCCAATCCGTTTCTCTGGATCTTTTTCCAGGAGTTTGTACATCAGGTCCTTGAAATCCCCGTCACTGTCGCCAAGGTCAAGTTCGTCATTCCTGATTGACTCGTACAGTTCCAGCATGCCGGTTTTCTCGAACGGTATTCTTCCTAAGCGGAGACAATGAAGTGTGACCCCCATAGACCATATGTCCGCCGCTTTTCCAGATACATCGCCATGCTTGGGAATACAGAGTTCCGGAGGCATAAAAGCAGGAGATCCAGCTGACTTTTTGGTTTTCATTTCAGTGTCTTTCTCAAACATCTCTGAAACACCGAAATCGACAATCTTCAGGACATCATCGTCAGTGACCAAACAATTGTCTGGTTTGATATCACGATGGATGATTCCTTGGGCATGCACTAGAAACAAATCTCGTCAGTCCGCCAATGCCAATGGTTATCGTATGGGGAGCACTCACGATACTCTATCCCAAGGATCATGTCACGAAACCAGCACCTGCACTGCTCTTCATTGTACGGATCAGCTCTTTCCTCCAGCCCGACCTTCATTACGACACCCTTCTTGCAGAGTTCGAGCACCATGTACAACGAGTCCTCCTCTGGATCGTCCAAGACTTCAATCAGGGAGACAAGGTTGGGGTGGTTTAGTTTTTTCATAGCCGCAACTTCTTCCCTAATGAGCTCCAAGGAATTGTTGGGCTCACTATTGGAATGGCGATGTAAAGGCGAATTAAAACCGCGTCCGGCAGAAAGTTGGTTTTGCCGTCTGCGTGCAGTAGGGCCTCGAAGCAGGTTGGATTGAGCGCGCTTACGCAGTCGTGACTTTGAGAATTCTTTGACAGCCTATGAGATCGCAGTCAGCCAGATCCTTGCCGGCGGAGTGGTTGTTCAGCGGGATGCCTACGTATTCTTCTCCATATTGGTCGACAGCCAGATGAACTGCGCCAAAAGAACCTCTGCCAATTTCCTGCTTGATAATGTACTGGTTGATTCTGTGCTGGGCGGTCCCGTCGTCCTCGCTGTTGCTATATTCGGACCTAGCATTCAACGTTTCCTACAGTGACGCAGCGTGAGGCCAACGATCTTGAGGATTCGGCGCGCGGAGCATGTGAAAGCGACTGACTTTGACTTCTCTCGTAGTGGAGGCAGCTCGGCGGTGGTGGCGGAGCGGACTCTGGTAGGCGGGCGCGGAGCTATGGACATATCAGAGCGAGGGGGGCGGAGCAGAGGGCAAATTGCTAGCCTACACATATTTGACAGCTGGAGGGCGAGTGTTTTCGGCAGCCTCGGGCACGGCCACGGCGATGTTCTGCGAGGGGAGAAGGCTGGGGATGTCGTCGGCGGAGAGGTGCTGTCGATGCGCGCGGGACATGGTCGCGAGCGAAGGGATTCACGAGAGACGGGGAGGGGAGATAGAGGGTGGAGCGCAGTGATCACAGATCAGCTACAGTTTCCAGCTGCTCATGCCATTTCGCATTGCACGCTCACACCCCACCTTCCTGCACCTACCAGGGTCCTTCTCCAGTCGCGCTCCGTCGCTACTTCTCCGCCTTCCCCGTCCGTCAAGCCTCACCACAACAAGCCATGGTCGTTTACTCCTTTTACATCTTCGACCGCCACAGTACGTCGCATCGCTCCCCCGCCCCTACCCTAGCTAACGCCGCGCCCAGCCGAGTGCATCTACAGCAGGAAATGGACCCCGCGCCCCATCTCCTCGCACTCCAAGACCACCAGGCCGCAGTCGGCCGCCGGTCTGCCCGTCGAGCCCGAGACTCTTGCCAGCACGCGCAAGGCCCTGTCCAAGGAGGATGACGCAAAGCTCATGTTTGGCACCGTCTTCTCCCTCCGGAACATGGTCAGGCAGCTCGGAGGTGAAGACGACCAGTACGTCCTGCCTTGCAAGGCTCTTGGCTCCGGAGCTGATCTATTTGATGCTACAGCTTTCTCTCGTACCGCACCGGCGAATACAAGCTCCACTACTACGAAACCCCAACCCGCCTAAAGTTCGTCATGATCACCGATACCCGGACAAACAACCTCCGCATCGTCCTCCACCAGATATGGGCCAATTTGTATGTCGAGTTTGTCGTCAAGAACCCCCTATCCCCCGTGGAGCATCCAGGTGGAATAGGCGTAGCGAACGAGCTCTTCGAGATGGGGTTGGATAGCTTCATCGTAAGTGCATTCCTCCAATCCTGTGGACGAGCAAAGCTAACCCCTGCGAAAGAACTCGGTGTTCCCCTCATGAGCGACGCTGTTTGATTCTAAATAGTCTCTCAATGGCCTGGATGAACGACTATAAGACCAGGAGATACGGCTCTTCGATTGCATGGAGCGCCACGACCTCAGGTAAACTACCTGATTACTGGTGAACATCGATTAAATCGGCATATGATGTCACGAGGGAACGGAGAACGACCAAACTTTCTTGCGCATTTCAGCGAACAAATCGCAGGCTGTCATGCGCGGGGATGAGTGCTGCCATCGGTTGAGCCAAACCTGGCAACCCGATTAGGGACGATGGAAATGAGGATTTCGAAGCATTGAATTTGGACGCAACTCTCCATTTTCTATCTCGTATTCGGCGAGACATAGATCGTTTGAAGATTACCGGTGCTCTTTCTTTTGGCGTTGCGGCATTCCTTCCATTGATACCAAAGTTTCAAGAGTTTAACGCGAGCAGTGGTATTTTATACCCTCACATCCTGTTCAGGGGCCTCGTATGCTGTTGTCTTTCTAAGTCCGGACAAAACAAGAATCTTGCTGGGAGAAACGAGGGGGTCTGGCAGCGCTTCTAATGGGAATAAACATGGCAGTAGCAAGTTTATCACGGTGCGTAAGCTGAGATTGAGTTTTATTTTATAGAGTTTTTCTCTATACTTACGGACCACTAGGCATGGCTTTGGTACGAAGCGGCTTCACGGAACAGGGTCTTGACCACTAAGGATCCTTGAAGACAATGAAACCTCTCAGCTGATTTCTGAAGCAAATTCATTGGCCTGGAAGAGAGACAACCGTGCCATGTTCATTTATCATTATGGATCTTCATCCGACATGGTGCTTGCAGCTTCCGTGTCCTTTTTGGCCTATCAAATTTCTCTTTTAACTAATGGAGTATAGCCTTGTTCAACAGGGTGCAATATCGCCTGGATAAATTTGACTGTCAGTCACCTTGGATACAGGTAGCATCTGACAGTGTCAAGTATAAAAATAAGTCCTTTAGTCGTTGCAGCAACCCAAACTGACCGTCCCCTCTCCCCTCTTGCTTCTGACTCAGAGCAAGCCTAAGCGGAAAATGGTGAAGAATCTCTAGCCAGTTACCATTCTGTCTGGATTCCTTGTACATCTCGTGAATTTATAACATGTTTTTGTTGCTCAGATTTGTATATGTGTTAACGAGTAGACAGGAGAGCGGAAAGACAACGCTCTTGAAGCACATACGCCAATCGAATAATCATGGCCTCAAGATCGCAGTTATTGTCAATGATATGGCGGAGGTCAATGTGGACGGCGCCCATGTGGCGCGTGTCTCTGAAAAACAAGACAAAGGCAACCTCGTGCAAATGCAGAACGGTTAGTTGAGCTGACATTTGGCTTCGAAAGTTTTGACTCTATTAATCGTCGTATGACACAGGATGTATCTGCTGTACTTTGCGAGGGGTCTTCCTTGTCGAGCTTGCCAACATGGCTTTGGGAAACAAATTCGATTACGTCCTGATTGAGAGCAGCGGGATCAGCGAACCTCAGCAAGTAGCTGAGACTTTTACTGCCGCGCTCACTGCTCAGATGCTGGATATCCCTGAAGAAATCCCGTTGGAGGATAAAAGAATTATAAAGAAAATGTACGTCCAGCTGATTCTTCTCGTTGGTGCTTTCATAGAGATTTGCTGATCCCCGCAGTGCTAGAGAAGGCAGACTTGAAAAGATCGCTAAGATTGATACCATGGTCACCGTTGTCGACGCTTTCCGGTACTTCGCTGAGTTCAACACTGGAGAGTTTCTTACGGACCGCTATGATCGCGAAAAAGTGCCACCAGAAGATGAGAGAACCATTTCTGATCTAATGGCCGATCAGATTGAGTTCGCCAACGTCATCATTATCAACAAGATCGACATGGTTGATGCTGAGACTTTGAGGCGTGTGCGTACTACCATTGCAACACTTAACCCAAAGGCCAAGGTATTGGAGGCAACGCACACGAAGGTTGACGTAAAGGAGATTGTGGGTACAAACATGTTCAACTTCGAGGAGGCCCAGATCATGTCTGGATGGCTGGCAAGTCTCCATGAAATGAGCGTGATTGATTTCAACGGTAAGAAGGTCAAAGAACCAAAGCCGGAGGCATTGGAGTGAGTAAAACCGCTAGTTCTTGTCGCTTCTAGGCAATCGCTAACATCTTATCCTTCCAGGTATGGGATCAATAGCTTTGTCTATTGTGCTCGCAAGCCGTTTGATCCCATGAAGCTCTACAAAGCTCTTGCTGGGAAATTTGTCCTTATCCAGCCCGAAGAGGAAGAAGACGAGGATGAAAACGGCGAACTTGAAGAAATGGAGAATGAGGAGGGTGAGGAGGAGGAAGAAGAAGAAGAGGAGGAGGAGGAGGAATGTGGAGAAGAAGTCGAAACCATTACAGAGGTCGATGACCTAATGCCAGAGCGTAAAGATTCCAAGGGCCAGGAGATGGCCGATGAGATGGAAGAATACCTCAAGAATGTCTCATCTGACCCAAAAGCCATCATTGCAAACAAGGCCAAAGATCCTGTCCTTGGGCCACTCCTCAGGTCAAAAGGTTGGCTATGGTTCGCGACGCGGCCCCGCGAGGCTGGTTCATGGAATACCTCAGGTGCCATGCTTCGTGTTGAGGCGAAGCAGGTCTGGTACTGCGAACAGGACGAGGAGGAATGGGGAGCAGGCGAAGAGATCAAGGCACTCGTTCGGAAAGACTTTGAGGGCGACTGGGGCGATCGGAGACAGGAGATTGTCTTCATCGGTGAGAGTGTGGACAAGAAGCGCATCAGCGAGTTGCTCGACTCTTGTTTGATATGCGACGCTGAGATGAAAAAGTGGGAAAAAATCATGAAGCGCAAAACCTGGAGCCTGGAAAAGAAGATAGAACAGCTTCAGGAGCTTTGGGATGATTCGTACTGGGCCGAATGGATCGAGTCTGAAAGCCAAGACTATGACCACGGCGAAGGGCATAGCCATGATCACAATGGCCACCACTAAAGATCTTAGTTCGCCAGCCGAAGGATTGTGTCGAACAATCTCATTAAATTGAGAGGAGCTTGCTCCGACACCCCTTGGTTTTCAAGTTGTCGTTCCAAGTAGCGTTCAGCATGGCTCGCAAAGCTTCAAAGAGCATATTCTTTCACCGCACAAGATTGAATCGCCCTTGGTGAGCGTACATACCTCCATTGCATTGGAAATAGCATAGCACGCCCTAAAATCGTTTCTTCCCCATCCTGAGCCTCACTAGAGCTCTACCACTGCCCTTGCTCGTGCGGCCAACATAATCTGCATGCTCTGCAATGTTGAAACTGATATGGAATGGAGTAAAATTGCCACCAAATTATTTTGGGCATGACAGTAAGGTAGGTACATGGACCTGGCAAGAAACCTCTACCAAGCACCGTGATCAAACGTTCGCAAAGAAGAACAAAGACCAAAAAAGTGGGCTCAACGTCCTCATCATAATTTCGACGATCTATTGATACCACTCCATTCCTTCAACAACCGCCATTCGCTCACCAAAAATAGCTGTTGCTTCCCTAACATGGGGGCCAAAAACCCCATTTTTAAGCATTCCTCGTCGCCGCGAGCATCGTATCGTAAGAGCGTCATTGTCCCGTAAAGCTTGTCAATTGGGGGTATGACCAGCAGGTTATCTTAGCCGCTTCGGTCCAAAGGTGTTGCATGCAAAGCGACTGGGCGCCTTAGATGTCCTTGGAGGCCTCATCCGCCTGGGAGCGGAGGTTGGCAGCGGTAGAACCGCTCTGGGAGAAGAAGCGGGAGAAGACGGGCTGGATGAAGGAGCGGAAGACAATCTGGGCACCACTGCATTCGAGCGTCAGCAGCCGCGACGAGTTAGGCCTCCAAAAGCGGGCACTTACGAAGTCTGGGGAAGAGCCATCCAGAGGATCAAGACGAACTTGAAGGTGTAGTAGAAGGGGAACCAGTAGACGGCGTTAACCGCGCTCTCGAACACGCTGCGGCTGTCAGTTTCGCACTACTCTAGCAATATGCACGGACCACTTACGTCAAGAAGGCATAGACGACCCAGTACTAATGTGAGTAGTGTTAGTACATATTTGGTTTTGACAGGCAGGGAACGTTTTGCACATGGGGTAAATGCGACATACCGTCAACCACTAAGAGACTGTTAGCATGGTCCGAGTGTCATTGCGATACGTGGCCATAGCATACCTGAGTGTCATCGACCTTGGAAGCGCTGAACAGAGCTTCCAGCGAGTAGTAGCCGGGCAGGGCGAAGCCAGCCACGTTGACAAGGAACTCGCCGGCAATGTTGAAGAAGACGAGGAAGAAGTACAGGGCAGCGAGGCCGAGGACGGCGTAGACCTTGGGGACATTGGTCTGCTTCTCGAAGTTGTTGAGGGCAGGGTACTTGGACAGCTGTGCAGAGTTAGTTGTTAGATGAGTGTAGGCGGGCGCGCGGCGGGCGACGTACCTCCTTGTCGAGCTGGGAGATCTGGTGCTGAGCGCGGTCCTGGAACGACATGATGGTGGTGGTGGTGGGAGGGATGCTGTGCTGTGTTGTGGAGAGAAGAGATGGGTTGCAGGTAAAGTTGGAGGGAGTTGAGGGCTTTGGGGCAGAGAGGACAGACTGATGGAATGGGTTTGTGGGAAGCTGCGAGCGGGAAAGAGGGTCCGATGACGACGGGCGCGGACAGTGCGCGCGTAATGTTGCTAGAGTAAACTTGGGCAAGCACGACTGGTTCCAACGACGACGAGGAATTCGCTTCCCATTTGCCCTTTGTCTCTTTGTGTATGCCCAGTTGCTGCTCGAGCTGCTCAAGCTGCTGCTCCTGCTCCTGCTGCTGCCACCCTTTCTCATCTATCGCGCACGTGATTCCCCGACACAGTCCTCTGGCAACCAAAAACATCCGCCTGCTTGTTTACCCGTACACCAACATCAACACAAACCACCCCAACCCTCGCCCTCCCCTCCCTCTTCCCCCTTCCTGCCTTTGGCTTGCCCGAGTGTCTGCCATCCGCCGCCCTGTCTGTTCCATTCCCCCCGTTGCTGCTGCCACCGCTGCTGTCCCCGCTGCTGCCGCCGCTGCTGCTACTGCCTGCCGCTGTCCACTTGCAGCCTCAGCCTTGGTCGTGCGCGCGACGATTTCTTGGATCGGCATAGCCAGTCAAAAAGACGACCGCCCCGACGGTGATCGGCGCAGCCATACTCTGGTAAGTCTGCGACTCCGCCATTTTGTGGAGCGATAGCCCGGTCCGGCTGGTAAACAGCCAAGACATCGCTCACAAACACATAGCTGACGGCCAGCCACAACAACAGATCCTCCCGCACAAAGTCATGCCAAACATGGCCAACCAGGGCAGGCGATCGCGATCAACCACCTCTGCATCTACCAAGGCAAGCCAGCGCCCGCTGTCGCGAGCATCGACAACCAGCCTGCACTCGGCCACAACCCAGGACCATAGCAACGACTTTGCGACGCAGTACCAACGTAGCCTAAACTCGACGCAGCCCATGGGAGATGGATCGCATGGCCAGATGCAGTACGCAACCATGGACCAAGGCCAAATATTGCACGCTACCGCCCACTCGCTCCCGCATGCCCAGTATCACGGCATCATGCCGGACTCGGTTATGCAGCAGTATCCGCAATCTGCGTCGCAACAAATGATGCCGCAACACTCGCAACAGAGCCACTACTCCCAACCCCCGAATGCCTATATGCATTTGCAGCAGCAGGCGTCTGAGTACGGTGTTTCCGCTACCAATGCTCCTGCCGCCGCAGCGAGCGGCGCTGAGACGGACGACAAGAAAAAGAAGAGCTCGTCGGCAAGCGCAACCAACGACAAGGAGCTGCGGGAAATGTTGACACGGGCTGAGGGACGCACTTTAAAAAATGTGGCAGAAGAGGTCTTGCGGACTGAAAGAACGTCCCGCGCGGAAAAATCAAAGCAGTTGTTTGCCATGCTATGGTAAGAGAGATTATGTAACAATTGAGCTGGTGCTAATCCGTCACAGGTTGAGGCAGACGTGTAAGCATGCAAAAACCTCTGTCCCCAGGAATCGTGTCTACTCTCAGTACGCAGATCGATGCGCCACGGAGCGAGTCCAGCCTCTGAATCCGGCATCATTTGGAAAGCTCGTAAGGGTGATATTCCCAGGCATTGCTACTCGGAGATTGGGTGTTCGTGGAGAGTCAAAATATCACTATGTGGATTTGGCATTGGTAGATGACCCAATTGAGGGCAACGAACTGGAGCGAGCAGGCAGTGCACAAAGCGGCGATTTCATGGGGTTGCGGCAAGGATCCGGTAACCCTCACATTGATTTCAAGTAAGTTTTCCCTCTTGATTGCGTGGATTATGACAATCGCTGAACAATCTTGCCACTCAAAGTACTATGCCACGCCTGCCAGCAGACACTGCCGCATTCCCTACCTCAGATCAGGGAATAGACCCACAACCGAAAACTTACAACACCGGCTCAGCTTCTCGGGGTCGCGTCTTTGCAGAACCGCATGCCCCTGGTTACACCCAATCGAGGCACACTTCAAGCATGTATGAGCAGGAGCTGAAGTTTCCTCCTCCGAACCAAGAGTCATTCCAGGAGAACGACTCAATTGAGCTTCCCAACATCCACGACTACGTTCCACCTAAAACCGACATAGACGCCGCCAACGCATTGACAGCTTTATACCGGACGCATTGCACATCTCTTGTCGATTGTATCCGCTTTTGCAAGGAGAAGCAATTTTTCCGCTTGTTTACCTCCTTTCACGGCACGTTGACTGTACCAGTGCAAAAACTCCTTGCCCATCCAAACATGGCCCCTTGGATTCGGGAGTGCGATTGGTTAATGTACCAGAAGATGATCCGCTTCGTCTCGAGACTTACTCTGCAGGTAACCCCGCCGGTGGTGCTGCATTTCCTCGATAACGTATCCCGAGAACTGCATAAGCACGTCAGCAAAACCTTCCAGGGCCATCCGCTCCACGTCCTCGAGGCAAGGCTTGAACCGGCGACTCTGTTTGCACAACTCCTGCATAGAATGCTTCGCGCCAACCAAGCAGCTCATGCGGCGGCAGCTCTTTTGATGATTGATCAGAACCGAAGCCAAATGTGGCAGGACTGGGTTACCTTTGTCAACCCAAAGAGGATTCTGGAAAGTGAATTGCCGGATTGCGGTTACGAAGAGGTCTACACGATCTTAACTCAAGATGTCAGGAGTCTTCTACAACCTTTGTCGACACCGGTATGGTTGGAAAATGGCACCCATTACCAGGAAGCGGCTCTTTCGACAGCAAAACAGCACGGTGATTCGCCAATAACAAACGAGACGGTCATTGATCGACTGGCCTTTTTTCTCTCTAATTTGCCAACCCGCTTTCCGCAGGCTAGTACTCGAACGTTGCTTCACTGCATCAGCGCAGTGGGAACGGCGGCTTGCCGGGAAATCACTGTTGAGAATGGTGTGAGCTTCTCGCCCTGGTGGATCACCAAGGTGTTCGTTGATGAAATGAGCCTATGGCTGGCTTCGCTTGGGGGATTCCTGGAACATCGTCCTCCGGTGCGCAAAAGCACGTCACCTTCAGCATCTGCTGCGGATTTGGACAGCAGACTCAGCAATGGCGGAGCAGTTCGCGGCAACAGCCAAGGCACCAGACGCTACAGCAGCTTGGGCGCAGACTTCTCCATGGATACTAGCTTCATAAGTAATCAGGGCAAAGACAGTTCCGGGGATGACAGTACGTTGTAGCCGAGACTTGGCCTATCAGATAGGCTATCAGACTTTGACTGACATCAAATGTCATAGTAAATGTCCGCAACGCCCAAGAGCCCTTCAATCAGAACAAATTCCAAAATTTCGCCATGGACCTCGAAAACCAGGATCATGACGACAGCGGTATCGGCATGTCCCTCATGGACGACAACCTTGGCCTATCGAAGACTTACATGGGTGCTAACGACGCCGCCAACTTTATGCACGGAGGGATGAATGTCAGCTAAGAGAGTGCTCAAACAAGCCATGTTGACACCCATTTCCGCATGTGTCACAATGTTGCCAAAGGCCTCAATCATGCGAATACGACCGTTTCCGACTCTACGACTACATCCTCATTGTGTACGATGAGAGAATATTTGTTTAAATACCTAATTTTTGTACATGGACTTGGTGCGTTGGAGGGAGTTTGAACGTACCCAGTCGCAGTGAGGATTTTTTGTTTCTTCCATCTTTGCGAATCTGTTCGCGTAGTTGCTTTGTTCCATGTTACTGCTTTTTAGTCGTGGGCTGGATTCTGTGATACCGTCTGTACTAGGGCAGGTGTTATGGGTGTTTCTCTTTGTTTTCGGATCGCGGCGCAGCTTTGAGGACATTCCTGTCATGCTTGAAAAGGATGGGATTAGGATACCCGGGAAAAGCGCGCGCGCGCGCTGGGGGATATTGGATCTTTTCTGGGCGACTACAGGCCTCAGCCTTATTTACTCGTTGCTCGACAGAGTGGTTCATTGAAGTGATGGCTGGCACATTTAATTTTTGACTGGCGAGGTCGTTTGCGGAAGGCTTGGTACAGTACAAAGACATTGGTCTCAAGTCTGGTGCTTCCAATCCATCAAGTATTCTCCTGCAAGAATTTTGAATATAATACACGGCACGTAGAGTTGACTGACTAGGAGTATGGCGGACAAGAATCGGGGAACGGACAAGGATGCGGTGGAGATCAACGCGGCCCAGGTCCAAAAGTCTCCACCACCAACAAACTTCACCATTCTGCCGTCAACGATAGGCAAACTCCCCCGCTCAACCCGTTGGCCCAGCCCGACGCGCAAACCGCGCAAGCCTTTCAATCTGGGGAAGAATCCGCTCGTGCAACCCGCGCCGCGTGCCGTCCTGGGATCCGCGGATACTCCCACTACCACTACCACCACCATTCCCGCCACGGCACCGCCGCCGCCGCCTTCCTCTGCTGCCGCTCCGGTAAACAAGGAAGGAGAAGGAAAGGAAAAGGCACCAGCCACAGCACCGGCGGCAGGCGAACAGTCCACCACAGCCATGGCAGGCAGACCCGGAAAGATCGTGCCCTTATTCATCGCGTCGATCGGCAACCCGGCGCCGGCCTACGCAAACACACTGCACAGCGCGGGGCACACGGCGCTCGAGCAGATCCGCGTAGTGCGGGGCTTTGCGCCGTTCCGGAAAGACAGCGCGGCGGGGGCGGCGGGGCGGGGCGGGCTGATATCGCGGCAGAGCGACCCGGTGGCGCCGGGCTTCAGCTGGCTGCCGGGGATTCTGGCGCCGGGGTCGAGCAAGACGGATCGGTTGGGGCGGGAGCCGGTGAAGGAGGGCGAGGAGGACTGGACGCTGTGGCAGAGCACCAGCTTGATGAATGTTAGTGGGAAGGGGCTTGGGCAGGCGTACGGCAAGTGGAAGAGGGCGAATAAGGAGGGCCAGTTGGTTGTGCTGCATGATGAGTTGGAGAAGGCGTTGGGGAAGGCGACGTTTAGGAGGGGCGGGAGCGCGCGGTAAGTTTTTCTTCATTTTCTCTTTTCTATTCTTCTTCTACTGCTGCTTCTGCTTTCACTTCTTCATTCTCCTGCGTCCGTCCGCTAGCCGTGTCCGCGGCGGTGGCGCCGTTTATGAAAAAGAAAGAGAGAAAGAGAGAGGGAGAGAGAGATGGAGGGACGGGGCCCAAGTGCTGACCATTGTCTTTTTCTCCCCACGAGCAGCGGCCATAACGGCCTCAAGAGCATCAACGTCCAGCTGAGCAACATGCCCTACGCGCGCATCGGCCTCGGCATCGGCCGCCCCGCCAGCAGGGAGCCCGACGACGTCGCCAAGTACGTTCTCCGCAAGATGACCGACAAGGAGCAGTACGTCATCGAGGGCATGGCGGGCGAGATTATCGAGCTGCTGCGCGAGATTCAAGAAGGGAAGCGATGAGCGGTGGAGCCCGCTTACTAGGTACCTTACCAACCGTCTGGTTTCTTTGCCGCCTCGGCCCTTCGAAATTGCCGAGTTGGGATTCAGCGAGACGCTGCGCTGGATACAGTGGGGGATCTGCGCTCTTATGGCAGGAGTGCTGTTGGGTCCCCCGGACGACTGAGGGATTGGCCTTGTTTCTTCACTGAACTGCTGACTGAACAGCTACTACAAGGAAACGGGCATTTGTAGAGCTAGAGTATGTACACCACACTAGAAAGCTAGGGACTGCGTAGAATAGAGATGGGCAATGGGAGGAAAAGAAGCTATGGAATGTGCTGATGGTTGATGGCACGAGATATTGATAGATGCCAAATATTGAACAACGCCATCTGGAATACGTCAAAGATTCCGTTCAAGGAACTCTGCGCTGCGATGTATAAAAACATTTTTAAAACCCATATCTCCATCAAAGCATTAGCCGTATCCGGCATTGGGTGACGTGAAATATGTAGATTAGAAATAAGGTAAAACAAACCCAACCCCAACGCCAGTATCCATATTTTCGACGTCCGGTCCCCCGCAGTCAAGCTCGATTCCTAGTCAAAGAGCCCGTTGAACCAGAACCAAGAAAAATCCAAACGACCCAAATTACTCGTCACTTAGGTCGTCGCGTGCCCATTAGTCGTCTCCTTGGTAGTGGGCGTTTCGGCTTCCTCGTCCGAAATCAGCCCCTCAAGCTCAAACTCCTCCGCGTCGCGCAATCGCTGTTCCATTGAGCGGGTGTGGGCATGTCCGCGAGCGTGCCCGTTGGGGATGCCGTTAGGGCGGCCACTCTCGGGGTCCGGCTTGGTGGACTCGGGCCAGGCGTAAGTAGCGTAAACATGAAGCAGCATGTTGACGACTGTTCGTGTGTCAGTATTGATAAAGCTGGGAGGACTGACGGGTTACTCACAAAGGTAGAGGAGGAAAGCAATGCTGTAGAGTATGAGAACGTAAGAAACATGCGTAACGTGAGCGTCGGAAAGTAGAGCCATTTGCTCTTCGGTTGCGCCCATGAACAGGAAACCAGAAGCGTAGAGGAGCTATACGATGTCAGTTCAAAGCTGTCCACATACTCGGAGACATTGCAAGAAACGTACGAATGGAGGCAAATGCTGCCAGCTGTGGATGTCCGTGCCGTCATCACTGATGCAAGGTTGGTCCCGCAGTACGAAAGAAATTTCAATAATCCTGGTGATACCGGCTCCCATCAAGGTGTATCCAAAAACGGAGTGCACCATGGTCGATAGAGGCAACGTCTGCGGGTGGGCAGACATGGCGAATCCGGTAAGAAGAATGACAACAGCAGGGATCAAGTTCCTCTTTGGCCTGCCGTCCCTGGTCCTGCTGAGCCAGATACCGACCAGCCCCGCGCACCACCAGACAATCCCCATGGAGGTGTGCTGGAGGTCATTGTGAACCCAGGGGCCGCCCCAGCGGTGCTCGGTGAAAGTGTTCACGCATCCCCAAGCAGCAATCATGAGGGAATCGAAGAACTCCTGGCTCCTTCCGGTGCGCTTCAACCACAGCTGGCCCACAAGCAAGAGGATAGTCATGATGATTCCGTACGCGATGAACGCGCTGCCCATGATGAAGTGTGCAAGGCACTGGCCCATATGATCGTCCCGGCAGAAACCCAAGGCTGTGATGCCGCCGAATAGCATCTGGATCCAGGCGCCCAATGGAAGGAGTTTGCCAATCGCGCCGTGAACGGGGACTATGTACCTCCGAATCGTTCCGTGGATTCCTTTCTCAAGGTGCAGCTTCAAGTAGATTCCAAAGAAAGCTTGGCAGAAGAGGAAGAACATGAGCCAGGGCGCGAAGCTGGCATGGACGTTTGTCGAGAACTGGCGGCCCTTGTGTTTGTGTCCCAGGAAGTAGCCGACTATGGCCATGACGGTGGCAGTCGACTGGATAGGAACGTGCCATCGTGACCGGGTGATCTGGGAGGATTATGAGCGCAAAGTCTGGAGAAGGAGTGTCGAGGACGACGAACACCGAGGACCATGCCCGTGGGGAAGAGGACGCCCCAGGCAAGCGACTGAAGCAGGATATGGACCCATAGCGTCGCGTCCTGCGCGGCGGTTAGCAAGCGCGTCCAATGGGATAGAGGAGCGAGAGGGCGCACTATGGGATCTGGAGAAGTGCCGGCGCCTTCCGGGATCTTGTCCATGTGGTGTTCGTGAGCGGCAGTAGAGGCAGCCATGCAGGCGACGAGGGCCAGGCGCAACGACGGGTTATACATGGTGGCGGCGTGGCCCGCTGTGACGGCAGTGAAACAGCGACAGAGAGTAGGTGGGCGGCAGTCGGCAGGAGACGAAACACGAGGTGGAGGGGTGTTTTCCCAGAAGGATGATCCATTTCTCAGCTCCCAACTCCGGCAGTCCCGTCCAAGGCAGTGACGCGCAACCGACCTCCGTGCGTCTTATCGCCCGCGGGCTGATTGGCACGCCAGGTCGCGCCTCTGCCCGTGCCCTCTCGTTCCCACCATGCAGCACAACGACCGTGACGACGACGCGCGCCTGGTAAGTGTACAGATATTGTACTTTGTCCACCTTCTGCCTGTTGACTCTCGCTCCCCCACTCTCCCAGCGCACCGCCAAGCAGCGCACCGCTGCCCTCGAGGCCCAGCTGGCCGACCTGACGGCCCACCGCGACGACCTCCTCCAGAAACTCACGACCATCCCCTCCGTCGCTGCCACGCTCCCCCAATCCGACGCTTCTACGTCTACTCCTGCCGCCGAGGCTGGCATCCAGGCCGCAAAAGACATCATCAAGGAGCACATCCGTCTTCTGCATGACTACAACGAAATCCGTGACGTAGGTCAGGGCCTCATGGGGATCATTGCGGAGTCGCGAGGCGTGAGGATCAAGGAGGTCCAGGATGAGTTTGGCATGACCCCCAAAGACTGAAAGAGAGAGAGAGAGAGAGAGAGAGCTTGCGACGACGCCAAGGCTGAGCCAGTCTCTGCCCAACATCCGGTTGCTTCGACTCTGGAGCATCAGCTCCGGGAATCACTTGCAAGCCCAATCCTCCTATTCAGCTGCCGAAAAACGGCCGGCCGGTTCTTTCTCTAAGGCTACTACGCTGGTGGCCTAAAGAGCCTTTTGTCATGGACGGGATGCAAACGGTCTACGGATAAAGAGATTTGAGCCTTGCTGATATATTCATGGTCCAGCGTTGCGTTTACAGAAGCTCAAGTCGGCCATGGCTGGATGTTTGCACACTGCCATCGCAGATCTAGCAGAGTAGGTCACGACCGCTAAAGGAGAACGAAGTGCTAGAGATTATATCCTTGATGAAGGAATTCGAAAAGTCCATCGTAGTGTATGCTTCTGGCTACGCAGTGAGCCTGCAGTAGTGTACTTTTGCAAACCGCAACATACGTAAGCAAGGCTGGACTAGCATTGACAAAAAAGACTCCGAGCAAATGCCAGTAGATGCCGCTGCGCCACTCCATGTCAGGCCACCAAAGGCCTGGATCCCAAACGCCGCGCTGCCATGTAGAACCCCGAGAAAAGAAACAAGTCTAGTAGAGAAAAGGATTATGAATCGAAAAGAAAGCAATGCCCACGCGCGGCATTGAAGCTGATTTCCGTGTTGTTCGGCCCACAATAGTGACCGAACTCCGCGAGTTAGAAGCAGAGAGGAAGAGCAGTCCTGGGCTGCCGGTCATTGCTTGCGCTTTTCGTCCTCTTCCTCTTCGTCACCACTCCCAGACTCGTCCATGTCGTCATCGTCGTCAACCTCGAAGTCGTCCATGTCGGAATCCGAGCCACCGAAGGATTCGTCCCCGTCGCTGTCTTCCCACTCCATAAAGATGTCATCTTCCTTCTTCGCTTTGAAGACATCCTGGTCTGTAGGCATAACAAAGCCTTCCGGGATATCTTGCTTGCTGACCTCTACATCTTTCTTGACCATCTCCTTGTACTTGGCCTGGTCGAAGCGCAGCATGACGCTCGCATCAACGTTGGCGGGGGAAGATGTTTCGGCGTCGTCAAGGAGGGACAGAATCGATATCAAGACTGATTCGACGCGCTGAGCAGGTGACCAGCGTTCCGACGCCAGCTCACCCGACATTTCGTCGTCGCCGGGCGGGTGAAGGATGGAGATGCAGAGGCGACCGTCGGGATACACGTTGGGATGCCAGAGGGGACGCAGAAACTTGAAATCTAGGAGTATCGGTCAGATCCCAGGAGAAGGTAGCGCGCGGGGGCGGTTGGGGTGCATCGACTCACCTGGCGGGCTGAAGGGGAAGTTTTTGGGGAAGGTCATTTTTGCCTTGAAGTAGCCGCCGTTGTACGCAGAGTCGGAGTTGAGAACGAGGAGTGCGACGCTCCATTCGAAGACATTGTCGTTGATGAGCTGGACAGGTGTCAGTGTCAGGACGGCGTTGGCGTTGGCGTTGGCAGCAAGGGCGCGCTCACCTCGATGTTGGTCCAAGGCTCCTTTGACAGAGCCTTGTACTCGCTCATGAGAATTCGTTCTGCGCTGGCCATGGTGGAGTGGTCCTGGGAGAGGGAGGCGGTGTCGTGGGAGAGGGATGAAGGTATAGGGCGAGGGGGATGAGAGCGTGACGGGCTGGTGTGACGGACCAACAAGGTATATCCGCAATCGTCAGGCGGCGATGGTCGAGGCGCTGGATAGGGCTGACGGCAAGAGCGGTCCGATGCCGGCTGGACCTCGCGAGGGGCAGCGAGGGGCGAGGTTGGGGTTGTGCTGGAGAAGGGCAGGCGACGGACCTCCGGGTGCCGCCCTCTTAAACGCTTTCATCTTGAGGCGATTCTTTGAGGTCGGTCAAACCCCGAACCAGCTTTTTGCGCCGGCTCTTCCCTCCTTCCGACCGCTGAGTGGCCGGCTTCGTCCTGCAGGGCCATTGTGTGCCTTTTTGGCGGCCAGAACACCGCGCTGAAGTCATGATGCCGTGGTGGATGATGGTGCGAGTGATGTTAGACCTTGCTCGCCCCAGAGCCAACCGTGCAATGGCTATCCCCGGAGAGCCCGCACGCCGCGCCTGATTCGTTTCGACGCCTCTCTTGGCTCCCCGGGGCGGCTATCCGCCGACAGTGATGTTTGCCCGTTCTCAGGTAGCCTCACTCTGTTTTCCCATGGCTTAGTTGGATCCAGCGCAGTATTTGTTGTTCTTTCTTTCCAGTTCTAAGGTCTGTCATAAGGTATCTGCCAACAAACACGACCACGTCAATCAGAGTCATTCAATCATTCACACCTCTTCTTCAAGATCCCGCGTAAAGCGGAAAACTCAATGAAAAGAGTAGTAGTTCGCGTCAGCCCGAGGCAGTGCAATACGAGCGACACTGTGGGAATCGACATGTGCAAGCACAGCGGCCGACCCCCTGGTTCCAAAAACTAGATTAATCACGAATGCTCCCGTAGGAGCGTTTCAGAGATTAAACTGAAAAGAACAGATACTACACTTGATCTAAGCCAAAAGGCAAAGAGAGCTAAAGAGAAAAGAAGAGGAGGTTGTGGAGGGAGGAGGGAGGGTTTTATACCTGCTCTCGCGCCTCGCTTAGTGCGCTTACTCATCCAGGTCTGGTGGGTCATGGTGGGTCCTGCCTTCCCCTTGCGTCACTGCGAGGCTGCAACATCCTGCCTCAGCGGAAAACGCACCCTCCTCATTGGACGCAGCCTAGGCAACAGATTTCTTTAGCCAGGCACAGGCAACAGCGCTTGCTCATCTAGTCGAGTGAAAGCTCTAGGACTGTGTAACTAGGACTGTCTTCTACAGATGGCTATCCCATCTACAATATTTAAATTCGTGGCGACATGATTTATTTACTTTTGCTTCTACAGAATAATACCTGTTTTAGGGGGGATGGCGATAGTAGACCTTTGTCGAATATTTAACAAAGACTTCATTCATATAGACATGCACAATATAATCGCTACACCAGCTTGGCAGTCTACAGTTTACTTTATCAGGACATTGGATAGCTTTTGCGCAAATGAGCCAAGACCCGTTCACGCTTCTTGTATCCCACACCAACAAGTTCTATACAAAAGGCAACAACGCGAAAGAAGATATCATTCTCGCCATAATTCAGCGCAAAAAACTAGTGTGCGCACTGTACTACCACACCATATCATTTCTTTGTACTTGTCGAAACGAACCTCGGGAAATAAGAAACTTCCCCAAATAAAAAGACCCCGTACCTAATAACGCCTTCGCTATGCATCATTCAGTCTGCCTCCAACATTGCCCCATGCATATCTCCCTAGGCCCGGCTCAAAGCTCGATCGCATCCTCGAAGCTGTTACCGGCACCCTTGTATTTCGATCCCATGTTCTCACCCTCTTCACTCTGTTCGTCTTCCTCTCCACTTACGCCAAGCTCATCTTCCTCGACACTTTCGTTACTTTCCAAATCCTCGTCGTCCTCATCCTCCTCGTCGCCTTCATCATCATCGTCCCCTTCGTCATCGTCCTCAGTGCCTTCCTGCTCATCCCATTCCTCGCCGCCGAAGGATTGGTTGCCAAATCTTTCAATTCCCTGGCCATACTGCCGCTCATGCTCAACGCCGTACTCGCTGTCAGCATATCGAGAGGCTGCGTCGTCTTCGACAGACTGCTGGTCATCACCGTTCACCAGAAGAACCTCATCGTCTTCGTCTCCTACTACAGCTTGGATTTCCTGAGGCGTGAGTTCGGGTTTGACAGGAGTTGCTTCGCCAGCAGTCTGTGTCCCGTTGTCTTCGTCATCTGACGAAAGTACCATGATCTCGTCGTCCTGTGTACCGGTACCCGTCGCGTTGTCTATCATAAAGGTGTTTCTACTGGGATTGAAGGAAGCTTTCGGCTGAGCGGGTGCGGAATCCTGGGTTGAGTTTGCGAAACCCTGAGACGATACAGCTCGCTGAAAGAGCGAAGCACTATGTGATGGCTGCTTCAGAGCAGGTTTCCTCGGAGACGCGTCAGGGTGTGATTTAAGCGGCTGAGAATTCGACGCAGCGAGACCGGCCTTTGCCTTCTCCTGCTTGCCCGGTTCCTCCTTGATCTTCTGCTTGGCAGCCAACCAACGCCCACCACCATATTCGGAGCGTGGCAAAAACTTGCTCTCACGGCTCCAATATTTGGGGAGATTGGCCGAGGCGACTGGTGGTTCCGCTTGGGGAAAGTGAGACTGGCGGAAGGAGCTATACGATTGGGCCAGAGGATCAGCCGTCGATGACTGGCTAGCTCGGAAGTCACGACGCTCTTCTTCTTCCCTAGTGCTCCGCATGAATTCAGTGCCCTCGGCGAGAGTTTTTCGGATAGCCTTGAAACGAGCAATCAATGCGTCATCCTCTGCATTGACCTGCTCGCGAGACTTTTCCCGGCTGTAACGGCTTTCCTGGCTATAGCGGCTTGGCGCACTGCTTGGTGTGGCTGCCAGGTGGTGTTCCACAGAAGGCGTGCGGCTCTGACTCGGGCGTTGAGAGGTTGAACGACCCAAGACTGTTCTCTTCTTCTTTTCAGGGGGGCTCAACGACCGACTGGCCCCAGCAGAAGTATTCGGATCTTCTCCTTCATCGTCAATATCACGCTGACGCTTCTTGTTTGATCCGTATACATCGTGATAATTGACACCCATTGCTTTCAGTCGGAAGTATTCAGAACGTGTCGTGCTGATACGGCCAGTGAATGCGCTTTGTTTCGGTATCAGAGGCTGTCCAGTGAGGAAAGACGCACGGTACCGAGTGGGTTGAGCAGGCGGTGGCATAACTGCTGAGCTCTCGCCACGTGGTGATGACCTGGAAATGCTACGACTCGTCTGGCTTGCTGCAAGAGGATCCGTTTGTGTGCGACGATGGCTGCCGGAGATTGAGCCCGACGAAGCTGAGCGAGACAAAGCAAGTGATTGCTTTTGCAAACTAAGCGGGCGCGTAGTCTGACTTCTGTCGTGAGCGTTTTGCTGAGCCAGTTCCTCCATGCTTATGCTGGATCTGAATGAATCGCCAAATCCGTTGTTACCACGTGCTCCGTCTATGGATGACATTCTCTTCCTCTTGCTAACATCCATGCTCTTTCGGAACCCTTGGACATCGGTTTGGATCCTTTCTTCAACGTTCTTCGCCGCCGTAGCTGCAGCGACTGCCGACCGTCGCGCTTTTCGCCTCTCCCTACCACGGCGCCTTAAGTGATTGGACCACCAAATTTCTCTCCACATGCGGAGATACCGCACACCTAGAACGTACTCACGGAATGCATCCGCTGCTTTCAAGTTCTGTTCATGTTCAAATTCCTCGAAGGCATCTATAATAACTGGCTCTGCGATGTGTTCAATAAATTGAGTGAGAAGACCTCGCTTGGGTTCCAGCAGGAGGTCTTTAGTAACCACATCGAGGACCTTGTCAGTTACACTTTCTTTGTAGCTTTTCTTCGGAGGAGCAAGCGAAGCGCTCGGCTGCGCTGGGATGGGCGTTTCTTTTGTTTGCGTCGTTGGCTTGAAGCCGAAATTTGCTGGCTGACGATTGTTATTTTCAGCAGACGCCAAGGGTGCCGAGGGCGCTGATTGGAAAAGTGAAGAGCCAGCGCTTGCTGAACTTCCAACGCTGGAAGATGAAGATAATCCAATAGCCGATGTGGTTGACGTGGGCACATTGGCAGGTACCGAAGACGCTGGTTGGGAGAATAGAGCTCCAGCGCTGGTCGACTTGCCATTAGTGGAGGGACTGAATACAGAACCAGCCGTTTGAGTGGATGTAGTCGCCGATGCGGGCTTTTGAAACAATGTTGACGGAGAACCACCATCTAGTTGGGAAGGTGTAAACCCAAAAGGGTTTGTAGCAGGCTTTTCAGTCTGTTTCGTAGCAGCAGAAGGCTGCTCCGCAGGTTTGGGCGCAGCTAATCCAGTAGCAGAAAATACCGATGTACCAGGTGTTGCTGTCGTTGTTTTGTCCGAGGATGATATGGGTGGGAAGCCGAAGATGGACGATGAAGGAGCAGAGGCCACAGCAGGCTTTTGTGGAAAAGAAAAAGAACTCGAGGGCTCTGAGGATTGCGTGGATTTGTCCTCAAAAGAGAAAGACCCGGGAGGGGTTGTGGATGGAGTGGTATCGTCTTGTCCGGTAAGCTTGGGCTCAAGAGGCTTGTCAAAAGAGAAGGACCCAGGAGGAGTTGTCGTTGGAGTAGTCGTTCCTTGGCCATTGAGCTGGAACGGTGACGATGTCTTGGCAGACTGGGAAACACCCTGTAGGGAGTTTGCTACATTTGTATTGGATGAAGGAGGTGCTACAGGGGTGGCAAAATTGAATGCTGATCCTGGACCAGACGTAGACGCACTGGTACTGAAAGGTGAAGTTGTTGTAGTGGGCCCGGCCGATGTAGCTTTGGGAAACGAAAACAGCGACTCCGCTGATGATGTCGATGCAGCAGCAGCTGGCACACCAAATGTGTTGCCTTGAGTTGTAGTGGGTGCAAATGGGTTGCTGGGAGTTGCTGGCTTGAAGCCAGAGAAACCACTGGCGGGTGAGCCGAATATAGACCCAGAAATACCGGTAGTTGAGGTTGGCTGCGATGCAGCAGCGGGGAAAACCGGCTTTCCGAAGACGTTGTTTTGCGCAGCCGCATTAAATCCTGGTGCTTCAAGACCTGGACCAGCAGGTTTGCCAAAAGAGCCAACCGCCGAAGCGAACGGATTGTTAGTTGCAGAGGCAAAGGAGTTTATGGTAGGTGCTGCCGTGGTCTTTGCTTCAGTATCCGTATCAGATTCTGAATCGCCGGTGACAAATAGTGACTTTTCCTTGGAAACCGGGATAGGTGTTGGCGGATCTTCTGCCATTTCATCACTCTCTTCGATCATGCCGGCGGCTCTCGCGGCTCTTACAGACATTCCGTTGATGACTGCTGAGAATGTCCGTCCATACCTTTTCGTTTCCACAAGGCCGTGAGAAAGAAGTTGATTAGGAATAGCAGAAGGATCCGGAAGTTGTTTGCCCTGGACGGAGGTCAAATCCAAAAACTCGGTGCGGTCTTCCTTTTCAGCAATCCTAAAGCCATAATGTTCCAAGAACATCCGGGTGTCTTCCTCTTCATCGTAACCTAGCACATAAGTCATTTCCTTGAGGGTCCAATCCTCGGTCCTAGTATTGCCGCCGGCGCGATATGACTGCCAGATGTTGTTTAGAACAGTTTGGCGAACAGTGTTGAAGTAAACCTCGGAAACGCAACCCATCAGGTAAGAAATCTGGTCGGATCCGACATAGGCCCAAAATCTCTGGGGGTTCTCCTGCGCCACTGCATGGTTCGTCCGGGGATTGAGCGGGCCCTGTGGGCTCTCAACATTGGCAGCCGCAGCGTAAAGCTTTAATGCTTTTTGCACCCTCTGATCCCGTTGAACCACGGGCGGCCACTCCTGAACCCTATCCTCCATATCCGGAATGTGTGCCCGAATTTGAAATATGATGCAATACGCACGGAACTCGGCTTCGTTGGGTGCCTGGTATTTGCCCCGACTGTCATCGTAATATTGGACGAGAGAGAGTAACGTTCTATCCAGTTGTTCGCGCTCCTGGAACCATTCATAGGCATCGTAAGGTTTCTCGTGCAGCGCGAGCTGATGCATGGAAAGAATGTGAAACCGCGCAATGCGCTCGTAGCACTCAATGGCAATCCGGACATCGGAGGCTTTGCTGACTTGCTGGATCGAGAAGTCATTGCGAATGGCGCGCGTCCGATCCCAAATGAAATGGTGAACGCTGGCGAGTGATGGAGCTTCGTCAATAAGCTCATTGAGTAGATAGTCAACCGTTTTCTATTCCCATCATCTTAGCGTTTGCCCATACGTTCGCATCGGGCGATCTACCTTGAGAATGTGAGGTGGGCGAAGATCCGAGGGAAGCTGTTCGTCAACGCCTGCCGCCGCACGTCGGAATTTCTTGACCATGCGGTGCTCCGCGGGCACCTTGTTGCCGTATCCGTTGCCTACGCTTTCCGGGTCCTATAACCAGTCAGAGCATCCTTGCCGTCTTTGAGTCGCATTATAAACCCACGTATTCAGGTTCCCAAACGTCCTTTTGCACAATGCGCTCCACGCGCTCCCATTCAGCGCACATATCCTGGCACGTTCCAACCGGCGTTATGGCCTCAGCTAGGGTCCGGGGCTTGTCTGGGTCGGCCAGAAAGCCGTTCGCGATCGCGTGTTTGCGTTCCTTCTCCCGGTTGGTTTTGAGCTGGAGTAAAGTCAGAAGCAGGTCGCAAAGCATGTAGAGGAGGTGAAGGGACCGTTTGATATCTCTGCGCGTACGAGCCGCCGGCAGCATCTCCTGCATTGGCACCACGCGGGTTGGCTGGCGCAGTGTTGGGCTTCGGCGGCGCTGAGTTGGACCTGGGTTGTGGTGGCCTCAGTTGCTTGCTCCGGGGACCTGTAGGGACACCTCTGGCCGCCGCGGGCGCTCCCCTCGCGTTGCCCCGTCCTCTCCAGTTCCCGCGCAGCATTTTGCCTTCGTCATCGCTGTGTGTTGCGCCGTTTACTGCCTTGAAACCTCCGCGGCCTCTGCCACGGCCGCGCCCGTTTCCGCGCGCTGACGACATTGCGGTCGCAGCGGTGTCTTCGTCGCGTTTACCGAGCAGTCGTCGTCATTTATCCAGGGGCCTTGGGTGGATTGGTAGATTGCGAGGGTCGCGGAACAAAGTCGGCCGGAAATGGAGGACGTCGAGAGTGCAGTGTCGCGCTTCTTTGTTGAGTGTTGGTTGTTAAAAGCGCGACGGAGCTTGTGAGCTTAACGATCCATGTCATGGCTTGGCAGGCGATCGACGACAATCACGCCGCATTTGGAACAATAGGAGATGCGCCCACTTCACTTCACCCCTCCACCTCCGCCGAGGTCGGGCTTCAAGTTAAATACTGCACAATAATCCCACAGAATCCACACATGTTGTGCCATCATAAGACCGAAAAGTGTATTAGGCCTCCCTTCCCCGCGAGAGGCATCTACTTCTTGCAAGTATACTATGGAAGCCATCTCGGACAGGCAGATAAACCTTGCAAACTCGCTCGCTAACACGCTCGAGACGAACAAACATGAAAAAATATAGCAAAACCCTCCAAGATGAATCTCAAGGTGCTCAAAGACATCAACAATGGGACAACAATGAGAAAAGACGAGACCGCAACCACAGCCACTTGTCGATGCAGCAAAGACATGCAAACACAGCACGCTTTCCGCCCATGCCGAAATCGATCAGAATTCCGTTAGGGGCCAACTCCGAGGATAAATATGGCGCTGACAACCTGCGCTTTTTGACAAAATAAAACAACCCAATTTTGCAGCACGGAACGCTCAATGCAGAATAAAACTCGCCCGCCCAGTTGGTGGTAAAGAAGCGAATCGAAGAATCGAACGTGTGTCGTATCGTCGTCATACTGATACACATGAAAACGCTTCATCAACTTCGTCAATCGGAGATTTCGTGGCGTGGGTCATATTAAGATACCAGGCTGGATGAGAAAAGAGCGTGCCCAGCACTAGGGCATCTGCGAGGCAAATGGGCCGCCTTTAACCGTACTGCTGGTTGTTCATGTTGTAGGCTATGTGCGGATGGCCCAAAGATCCGGTTCGGAAAGCCTGGTTCGAGTACTGTTCATCATATGAAGCCTGGCCCCGCATGCCTTGCATCATCGGCTGGACATTGGCCGTTGATGCGATCTGAGGCATGCAAGGCGAGGTGGCAGAAAGCCCGCCCACCTGACCCCCTGGGCTCTGGTAAGCATGAGAGGGGGACAGTTGGTTTACAGAGCCAAATGAATAATCGACCCGACCAGGGAAGGTCGTTGAAGGCGATGTGTAGGACGTGTTTGAACTTTGCGCCAACGAGGTAGTGGACGCTGGCGAAAATGAAGGATTAGACTGGACCGCTCGCCAATCAGTGTTGTAGCTCGACGGTTGGCTAACGTAACTTGGCTCCCGGCTCATTGCGTATGCAGGATTGTCGGGGAAATTGGCCGGGTTCTTCGTGTCGTAAGCGTATCTCGATACGTCTTCGTAGACCTGTGGCGGCATCATTGGATTCTGCTGATACGCATGTTGCAGATCGCCTGTGCCCGACAGATTCCGTATTTGGCTAAACTGGAAGGCGGCGCTGTCTCCTTGGAAATATTCGTTTACCGGAGGTGGCTCCGGTATTCCATTTGAAAGACCCCATGATGAACTGTTCTGAAGTTCAAGTTGCCTAGTCGACATGCTAAGGTCGTCCAGCTCATTGCCATGCACGGTCAAAGCCGCTTGCTGAACCTCTTGCGATTCGACGGAAGACTCCTGCCGAGCGCGCTTTGGGTTGAAGTTTTGACGACGTTTCTTTGTGGAAAGCGCCTGCTTCGGATATTGCCTCATGACATGCATGGCATCGGCGTCTGATCATGCAGTGTCAGCCAAAGAGCATGGACAAGGAAAGCATTCAACTCACCCAATCCACCCGTCACGTAGTCAGACCAGTTCTGAGCCAGGTCATAGATGTCCTGCAAGAACATGTCGCGCTTGTCCCTGCGTTCATCGCCGTTTTCATTGTCCTGATCAAATCGAAGGACACAATCCTTGGTCGAATGAACCAGGAGTTCAATACCCCCTTCTTTTTCCGCTTGGTACAAGAGTATATGGACACCCAAGACGAGACGATCTGTGGTTCATTAGCAGGTTCCCTCCGACAGGAAGCAAGCGCAACCCATACCCTCTTTCTTGAGATGGTCTGGTTCCTTGTGGCGAACCCTTTCGAGTTCCTTGCATTTCTGGTTGGGGAGCAACCCCCACCAAGGCTGAGGCTCTCTCGGCCACCAGTCTGGCTTGTCCGGGCCCTCTCTCGGTTTAGCACGCTTCGCCTGAGCATTTTTGGCGGCCTTGGTCTTGTCCCGCGACTTGGAATCATCACTGCCGACGTAAGGGAAGTTTGACTGCTTCTTGGGCTCAATGGCCTTGATCCAAGCCTTCAGGATGACCTTGCAGGCCAGCTGCTGCATCTGGTCCAGGCGCAGACCCAAGTTGGCGATTACCTTGTTGCGGTCACTGATGGGGAACCTGTCGGTAGGCGTCTCGGTGGGCTCGGCGTCGGCATTGACGGACCAATCCTCCTGCTCGTCGTCTTCCTCCTCGCGGACACTGAGGTTGCGCGAGGAGGAGCGTTGACGTTTGCGGGGGCGTGGGGCATCCTGTCTGGGGCTCTTTTGCTTTGGCTTGGGCTTTGGTTTGCGCGCGGGCTGATTGGCGAAGGCGGGGACCAGGCTGGCACGCCTGCTCTCATCGGAGCCGTCAGTGGAAAGCTCGTCGACCCACTCAGTTGGGGCTTGGGCGGGCTCGGGTTGGTGAATCACTGCAACGCAGCGTGTCAGCAATCAGGCGCCCCAGTTTTCGGCATGAGCAACGCACCGGGAGCGGGCGGGGCGGGCTCAAGCAGAGCCTTGAGGTCGTGCCAGGCGGAGCTGTGGGCGAGCAGGTGCCTGGCACGGTTGAAGGAGTCGGAGGGCAAGACGAAGGGGCTGCCGCGAGCGTCGAGGGCGAGAACGACGAAGCAGTCGGTGGCTAGCGCAGCAGCTACGGCCTAAGACGCGACGGGTTAGTGGCCGTTGGGTTCAGAAATGCGGGGTCGAGAGAGACGCACGGGCGCGCTGGGGTTCGGGCTGCTAGCGCTCATGGTCGACTTGGAGGAGGGTGTGGCATGATGCTGCCAGCGGGTCGGCAGAGGAGGAGGGAGAACTGCGCCGCTGCCCGCCAAATCGAGCGGATTAAAGCCCATGGCTGCGAGAGAAGCGAGACGTGGAGGTCGCTGAGATTAGCGGGTCGCGATGCAAGCCAGCTCAGCACGAGCGCGCGATCTAGGCCCGAAGCGTCGCCAATGTCCGCTCGTCGCACACTCTGGCGTCTTGTTAGCAGGAGAGCGACGGGCGACGGGCTATCTGACCTACCTACTCGAACTACTCGCTACCGTGCCTGGGCCAACGGCGATGCTAGCGGCTGCCGATCCTCGAAAACGCTCGCGAGCGACGGGGCCAAGGGCTGCGATCGAAAAGGGCTGCCAGCTGCGGAGAAAAAAGGATGCCGACGCGGATGCGAATGACTGTGGCAGCTGATCGCGCCCGGCACGTGGGTGCTGATTGGCGCGGACTTGGATGCCGCGCGGTGAAACGAAACAATCGAGGAAGAACTGGCAGGTGCGAGGGGGACGGACAGCCGACGATAACGAGGCACACCCGGCCTACATATATCCCGCCCATGGCGAGACCCCCCCAAGCATCGTGATACAAAAAACAACACAAAACTGCAGCGCACTGGCGACGGGCCGTGGGGCGGGTGCAGCTACTGCAGCGGCCGTGTGTCTGTGTGGCAAGCCGTTGAGATTCGTGATGAAACATTATTCCCTCGCGAGACTGTCTTTTCTTTTTCTTTTCTTTTTCTCTTCTTTTCCTTTTTTCTTTTTTTAATCGTTTACCATGCTTTTCCCCTTTCCCACCCCCGGCCCGGTGCGTGGGTGCGATCGAAGGGACGGGGGGGAGGGGGTACAGTGGCGATCATGGAGACATCGAGGGGGTGGGAGGGACCCCTCCGCGGATCATCGGCTCACGCACGCCCGCCGTCCGCGCGCCAATCGACGGCGAACCCGATGGCGTCTACGGTCTGTGCCACGAGAGCCCATCATGGCCCGCCGACCAGGACGGCAGATCTGAGACGGCGCGAAGCTCGAGATCTCGTCCGGAAGGACTTCCGTTCGCAATCAATCAACGGCCGCCGTGCGCCCTCGCCTACGCGCTGCCGGCGGGTCAGCCCGCCCCAATAACGCCCGTTCAGCCTTAGGCCGCCGTCCCGCGCGTCCCCGGAAAAGCAACTCACGGCTTTTTCCTGCGAGAAAAGCAACAGTCTGCAGCGCGGCAGTCAGCGGCGTGCAAGCGAGCCCAGGGGGGTTGCCATCATTCGTTCTGTTTGCAATGCTTTGATTGTTTCTTCCCAGCTACTTGCATATTTCCCTCTCTACCTACGTCCATTCATTTCGACATGCCGCAGAGGCATTGTGCAGCCGGACTGCCGTGCTCGCTTGGCCATGCGGCCCGCACGCCACGGCCACTCGAGAGCCGGCGTGGCCCTCGACCGCTAACCGGGCTACTGGCGTCAACCCGCCTACTGCTGTACCACATTCTCCACCGCGCCCAACAAATTCGACTCCCTGACGAGCTCATAGAAAAGTCCCTTTTGCCGCACCAACTCAGCCGGCGTATCAAATTCGGCTACCGTGCCGCGGTCCAGCACCACGATGCGGTCTGAGTCAAGAATAGTGTTGATACGATGGGCGATCGTGATAATCGTCCGGTTGCTGAATACGGGGCTCCGCAAGGTTGCCTGGAGCATGGCGTCCGTTTCAACGTCCACAGCGGCCTGGGATTCGATTAGCACCCTTGACAAACAATGAAGCCAGCATCATACGTACCGTCGCTTCATCGAGGACAAGGATATTGCTGGGTGCAAGCAAGGCACGCGCAAGGGAGACCAACTGCCGCTGGCCTTGGCTGAGGTTGGAGCCTCCCTCGAGAATTTGCGCGTCCAGTTTGCCTGTCATGCCCGCAATGTGGTCCTTCAACCGAGCATGGTCCAAAGCACTCCAAAGCTCCGTGTCATCATGGACATGCCCTGGATCTAGGTTGTCACGGACCGTCCCTTCAAACAACGCAGCATCTTGAGGGATGATGGCAAGCCTGCGTCGTAAATCAAGCAACCCAATGGTGCTTGTATTTAAGTTGTCAATGGCAACATGTCCTTCAGCAGCCTCGATGATGCGGAAAAGGGAAAGTGTGAGCGAGCTCTTTCCTGCACCGGTGCGACCTACAACACCGATCTTCTCACATGGCTTGATGTCCAGATTGATATCCTTAAGCACCAAATCCAGACCCGGCCGATACCTAGTGCTGAAGTTGTTGAAAGTGACCTCACCGTGGGCTGGCCAGCTGATGGGAGGTCTATTCTTGGATATGATCTCAGGTGCCTCGCTAGGCAGCCTAGCATATTCAAGTACTCTTTCCACAGAGACAATGTTTGTTTCAACTTCAACTGTTTGGCGAACGATCCAGTTGAGAGACTGGGTGATCTGCAGCGCATAGGACATGGCCAAACCCACAAGACCGGCCGACAAGCCGCTGCCAGCAGCAACCGAGATGATTGAGAAGCCTGCTGCGGCTAGGATGATGACAGATCCGATGAACTCCAGACGCACAGCAAGCCAACGGTTGGCATTGATGGACGGGAAATAGGCCCGCAAGTTAGCGTCAACTCGCCATTCGTTCTCCAGCGAGAAACGACCCTGTTGTCTATAAGCACGAATAGTGCTGATTCCACTAAGCGATTCTTGGAAATGCGCGTAGATGGGACTTTTGCTGACACTATCCAGGCGCTTGAGCTCCCTCGACGTACGCAGGTAGTATCTCTGAATGTAGAGATACAACGCACCGAGGGGTATGATAAGCGCAACAAAGATAGGGGTCGATGCAGAGATTACGACAAGGGTAAACGCAGCTGTTGACGCTTGTTAGTCCAAAAGTGTTTATACCAACGAACAGATCCGACACTCACCTCTAGCTGAGTTGACGAACAGCATGTTGAAGGTACGTCTGGACCATTGTCAGTAGAGTCACACCAGCAAACGGGGACGAGTCGTTTCCAACGACGAGGATATACTTACGCTAGTACCTCATCCACACGATAGATGTCACTGCCGACATTGTTAGCTTGGGCGACTAGCAACTCTGGCAGCACTACGGGTCCGGGTCTAAGCTGCACATTACACAGTACAGCCTGCGTGCATGACCCCGCTCCTAAAGCCATCGTGCATCGGACATATGCGTTTCAGGCCACGTGCAGATTGGGCTTTTGAACTTACCTGGAAAAGCGGTTCAAGATGCGACCAGCCGGCGTTGTCTCAAAGAAGCTCATTGGCGATCTAAAGATGGCGAATGCCATTCTTTCGTGCAGCTTGCGAGAAGCCTAGAAGGTGGGTAAATGTTAGCTGCAGATCCATTTGCCAGAAACGCTTCCACCACAAGCGACACTCACCTCGATAGAGCAGAAGATCCAAAGAATCAGTGTCTGGATAACCACCAGTGCGGCAGAGCCAAATCCAAAGGCAAAGTAGACGCCAATGTATTTACCAACCTCTTGGTTGCTACCCTTTCTGCCGTTAACTTCGGACCATTGCTTCAGCCAAACGCTGCCACCTAACAAGCATGTAAGCACGAGCCCCGAGCGAATTTCATGTGATCGAAAGAAGTAATGAGAATCTATGCAACTTACCGATCTGGGCCGTTTGAGCACCCATGAGCATTAGAAGGTAGATCACGACAGCAATGAGATTACTCGTCTTTGCGTATTCCGCATAGACGCTCCACTTAACCTTCCCTTGCTCAGCAATTTCCTTCGTTTGCTTGCTCTTCAAGTTGCCGCCCTCCTCGTCATTCAGCTTGCCACGGGGACCACGGAAACTTGCAGTGCTTGCACGACGCAGCTCCAGCGTGTTACTCTTGCGGGCCGGGCCCCCTCCTTGTCTGATTGGGGCCAGCTGAGTGACGCCTTCTTGTGCCTCTTCAGTCTCAAGCTCGTCTTCAGAATTCGGGGTTTCGTCGTAGACAGTCTGCTCGGATTCGTCGCTCCCAACGTTCTCCTCCTCAGAGTCTTGTTCGTGGTGCGCGGTGCGAATGAGGTTGGCGATTTCGCCCTTCATTGCAATTAGTTGCTCGTAAGTGCCTCTTTCGATGATACGGCCCTCGCGCACTAGAGCGATAAAGTTTGCCTCCATCAACACTGGAATTGAATTGGTAGCAAGGACCCTAGTTCTGCTGCTGAGGAGACCGTTGGGACCAAGCACATTGTCAATAATGTGTCTGCCAACGTGTTGATCAACAGCGGAGAGAACATCGTCCAGAAGGTATATGTCAGCACGAGCATAAACGGCCCTTGCTAATGTCAGGCGTGCTTTTTGGCCTCCTGACAACGAAATGCCCCGCTCGCCGACTTCAGTCTGATCACCGTCAGGCAGGGAGGCAAAGTCATCCAACAAGGCACATGCCTTGACCGTGCGATCGTAGAAGTGAGGATCCCATCGGTAGCCAAAAACGATATTCTCCTTGACAGTGGCATTCATGACCCATGCAGACTGTGCAACATATGCCGTCTTGCCACGAACCACAACTTCACCCCTAATTTTCCACAGGTCTCCAAGCAGGGATTGTAGCAATGAGGACTTGCCGGCACCGACACGGCCGACAATACATGAAAGCTCGCCCTTGTTGGCAGAAAAGTTGATGTCTTGAAGTGCCTCCTTTCCTTCTTCCTTGTTCCAGGTAAAAGTAGCATCATGAATGCGGACCGATTCCTCGCCAATTTCTTCCACTGGAGGTTCCCGGGTTACCGCATCATCCTGAAGTTCTTCAGCGCAGAGATAGCCTGTCAGACGGGAAACTGCAACGCTAGCCTCGATGATGGCAGTGATGACCATAGGCAGGATTGAAAGAGGGAACGTCAAGAGGTTGAAGAGAGTCAAGGCGGGGAAGACAATATCTGTCGTAAGAGGCTTGTCATTGGTAAGGACAAAAACCGCGAACGTAGAGCAGGAGACTAGGAAAGGCGTGGTAGACCAAGTAAAGTTGGCAAAGGCTTGCCCGGCGCCGATCTTGCGGAGAGTCTTGAGTTCCTGGTCGTTACGGATGAAATTGAGCTTGTTCATAAAGGCTGTGGTCCAGGCGTAAAGTTTGATGGACTTCATGTTGTTGAGAATTTCCGTCATGAGTCTGGTCCTTGCATCCTTGTTTTTCATCTGCTTCTTTTGGAGGGTTTTCATGATGCGGGCAATGACTCCGTTGACAGGAATCATAATAATCATAGCACCAACGCCTGCAAGCATGCTGAGACCCAGTAACTGGTAGAGCGAAAGCATGCACAGCACAATCTGGAAAGGCGCAGACCAGAGCTGCTGACCATACTGTGCCAAATCTTGTAGGCGTTGTACGTCGACTGCCATGTAATTCACAATGTCGCCAGTCGACCTTGCCGCCCGTCCTTCGTTCGAAAGGCGCATGGATTTAGTGTAAATGGCAGATGTGAGCGATGATTTGACGCGCATGCCGGTTTCGAACGATCTTTGGAAGTATTGGTGGAGACAAGCGGTCTGAGAAACCGAGACAGCGAACATGGCTAGAGCAATGGCTGCACCGCGGACCACAGGCTCTGGAGTATCTGTTCTGTATGAATCAATGAACGAGATCAGCAGCCTAAGCAGCTGCGGCTGGGCGAAGTTCAGGATATCGCTTCCGGTTTTAATGATTGCTCCGCGTATGTATGGCGATCCAAATGCGCGAGCAAGGGCAACCCACAGAGAAGGGTGTTTGTGCTTGGCTTGGTGCTCCCATGCATTGCCAAAAGCATCGGACGTAGCCCGCGTAGTGTCCCGTTTTCGCAGGTTCCATAGGTCGTCCTGGGTCAAGAAATTCTTGTAGCCATATTTCATCATCGGCGTCATCCAGCTGAAGGTAAGGACCGAAAATACATCCGCATACTCGAACGGGCACTCGTCCTCATCCCCGAGCGCATCGTAATCGCTGAGCTGTTTCGGGACCAGCCATTCCAAAATCAACTCTGTCGCTGCCAGACCGAAACTGACACAGAACGTCACAAAATAAGCCAGATGATGTTTTTGGAACCCTTGAGAGATCAAGGACCGCAGCTTCACGCCGAAGGCGACAAGTAACAACAGCCAGTAGAAGAGTACCACGCCATTAGCGTTCCGGGACCTCCAATGCTCGATGTATTGCACATAGAAGACGACACCCAGAGAGAGTATTGTGACGACGGTGGACCAGAATCTGAAATCGCCAGCCCAAACATGCGGATAGTATTCGATTTGAAGCGCGGCTTGGAGGGCATGCGTAACAACAAGGCCCGCGATGACAATCTGCGTAGCAACGGAGGTTAGCGAGCACGCCTGGGCGGAGTGTTTCTTGACGTGTGGCATACCAGCTTTGCATAGAAATGCCAATTCTTCCTCACAGGTTGGGGTGTGCATTTCCTTAATAGATAGTAGACGGCGCTGGCGCCGCCAAAGATTCCCAAGGCGGCAACGGCGGAGATCCAAACGTCCAGAAAACAGGGTGTAAAGTCATATCGATATGGGCTCAGCGGCCCCCATCCCTCGGAATTACCACATAGCGGCTGCTCTCTGCTGGCAGTCGCCCCCAGGTAGCCCGCGGCGGCGAGAGCGGAGGGAGTGAATGGGGTCAGCGGCGTCTGCGAGCCGTCGGTGCCGTGCATTGAAGATGGGGCTGCTATTGGCACTGGCAGCTCTGGGTTCTCCTCTTGTCGTATCTGGAGGAGAGGGTGACAGCGACTGGCGTAGGGGGGGAAAAGATGCGAAGCAAAGGTAAGTAAGCGGCCAAGGACGGGACTGCCTTACGAAGTAATCGGAGCATGTTTTCCCGACCGGACGATCGCCCGTCAATGCGTCACCATCGGCGTTAAATGCTTTTCTCCGTCTTCCCCTGCAGCCGATCACTAATAATTGACCAACCAAGTAGGTAGGCGCACCAGGGGCACACTTATGAAGCACACATCTACTTGTCGGCAAACTCAATGTGCTGAGCACCATCGCCATCCTTCTGTATCTCCGAGCTCCCCATCCTAGTTCCTCCTCCACCAGATGTCATCTCCGCTACCAGGCCCGCGCCTTTCTCCTCCATCTCGGGCTGATCCTTCGGCCCTGGCGCGAACCAGTCACGCGCCGACGCATCCTCAAATGCGAGCTCGTTGCTGTCCTTAGCAGGTGGCGTGTGATAAGGTGGGGGTTGTTCATCCTCCGACAGTTCTTCCCTGAACAACAT
The DNA here is from genome assembly GCF_010093885.1 of Aplosporella prunicola CBS 121167. Lineage (NCBI taxonomy): Eukaryota > Fungi > Ascomycota > Dothideomycetes > Botryosphaeriales > Aplosporellaceae > Aplosporella > Aplosporella prunicola. The sequence goes on from NW_022983538.1 coordinate 681,468, forward strand.
ATTGTCCGTGTTCACAAATTCCTTGAAGAAAATATTCCGGTCAGCATCATTCATCTTGCAGTCCATCTGTCCCCGTCAAAAGCAGAGCTTACCACAAGAGACTGAGGAATATCCTCAAAGGGCTGCTGCAAAGCTCTCTCACTGGCATACACCAACAAGGCCTCTCTGTTCTCCATGGCGGCTGCAGTAAGCACCTGCGCTTCCGAGACAGGCGATTTGGATATGTTCGGCGTGCTCTCGTAGTGGATCCTCCACCATTCCTGCGCATCTTGAAGTGGCCTAGCGGGATCAACGGTGTCACCCTCGCGCTCATTTGAAGCATTTCGAGCTTTCATATACACCACCGCTGGATCGGTGGAAACGCCACAAAGCCGGTATTTGAATTTGGGTGACGTTCCCACAGAGTTATTTGGCTCCTTTAGCAAGTAGGATAGCTGTTCGTAGGCTTTTTGTGCCTGTTCTTCTCGGTCCTTGAGCTCTGCGTTATCAATCAGCCACTAAACAAATATAAGGGACAATAAAGAGGGTCGAGATATGAAGGGTATCATTGAGACAACAACTGTCCTAAAAGCTGAGAATGTACCTTTGAGTTTTTGTTCGATCACTCCGTGGATACGCTCTAGTTCCTTGAGCGCCCACTCATCTCTAATGTCTTGATTAGACTTTGTCTGATTGCCGTTGTCGCTTTCAGTGCTGTCTTGTGCATCTCGTGGTCTGAAAGCATCCATGGCAACTCGAAGAAGCAACAGAGCATCTCCCGTCTTTGCCTTGTAGTTGAATCGAGAAATTTTCTGATACTTTTCTTGCATGCGCGTAATTTGCTGTTTGATCTCGGCGCGCTGAGACCTCATTGATTTCGCTCTTGGCTCATGTTCCCTCAAATACCTGTCCGCATAAAATGAAGACGGGACGCTAATGTTCAGTCCGGTAGCAGTGATATCAGGCTGCTTGACAATGATCACAAAAATCTCAGCCATTGACTGAATTGACGCATGGATGTCTTTGGTGCCATCCGGATCATTGCCCCAAAGATTTTCATCAAGGAGATCATAGAGCGATACGGCCTGACCATTGGCCCCGTTCTCTAAGCAAGGCGTCAAGCAACTGAAGGGTTGACTAGAAGTTTCACCCGATAGGACTTGTTCTGCAGTTGACTCGAAGAGTTTATCAAATCCAGCTTCGGGACGGAGACGGGTTGCGGCAGTCTTCCAAGCTTCCAGGAACTTCACAACGTCTCCATCGTATCCAGCATTGCTGTTCATCGGCATGTTTTGGAAATAGTCCGCCTTAGAAAGAGCTTCAACACTGCCGTATGAGCGTTCAGTGTAATCAAGAAAAGCAATAAGTCGCTGTGTCTCGTGAATTATGTCCGATTGTTGGTTGGACTGTTGTTCGTCATCGAGATTGATGGTCTGGGGAAAGGCAATGGGTGTTCCTTGCCACCACTGCGGTTCTTGCCCGTACCTCGGAAGAACGTGCTCTTTAAGGAGAAAAGCATTGTGTGCCAGTGGAATGTTGCTCAGAATGGAAATCAAGGACGGGAGGTAGTCCTGAGAAGGTAATGGCTTCATAAAAGCTGGTTCTCCTGGGTTCCGTCTGCGCTGGATTGGTAGTGGGTCAGGGATCGTATTTACCACGGTTGTTAGTGCCCACTGGTTGGTGTCATAATGGTCCCTGTTAGCAGGGCCAAACTGGACACCGCTACCTCCAACCACGCCTGTTTCCTGGTCCCATCGTTGGTTTTGGTAACTCCGATTCGCGCCTTTCCAACAGTTAGCGCTTCTGTTCACGGCCCGTTTCAGCCCAGCCCATGAGCGCACCTAAAGTCTGAGAATCCCCCATGGCCGAATCATGTATGCTGTTGCTAGGCGTGTTTGGCCGAGTGGCTGCGGTGCTGTTGGGGTATTGGCCCTGAGAGTCGTCTGCGCGATCGATTTGGAAGGCTGATGCCAGGAGTCAGCGTGAGCTCAAGCCCTGATTGGAAAGGTGGGACTCACAGGGTACTCCGGCGTACTGACTATTTCCTCCATCGCGATCTTGTGAGAATAGTGCCTCATCGTAATTTTCTGCGGCGTAACGATTGGGGTTCTGCTCGTAGTTGTTGATCGCATTTTCCAGGTTGTAGCTCGCATCCTATGGGCTAGCTGAGTCTGCAGTCCTTTTCTTCTCTCGGACGTTTTAATACGAACCTTGATGAAGCGACTGGCGATCGGCCGCTCTGGACGAGTATTTGTGAAGATCCCGGCGAGTTCAAGGAACTGGTCGATGTCTTCCTGCGACGGCTCGGCCATGTTGCAAAATGGAATTGGTGAATAGGCTAAGCGAGGATAGCAGGCCACATGAGGGAGATCCAGGCGACCTTGCGACAGCTGTATTTACGAAAGCATTGCTTGGAGCAGGAGTGAGCGACGGTGTTGGATGCAAACACCCCCACAGAACCTGGAAGCTGTCGCAAGCTCACTCAGCCCTATGATGACGCTCGTGCCACGCTAAACTCAAAAAAGCAACGTCAGTGGATGCCTTAGGCTGTACGCATATCCTACCCTAGCTACTTTATCAGTGCCTTAACCGCATTAAATTAAGTTAAAACAGACTTAGCTCTTCTGTAAGATAATTGATGATATAAAGGTATAGAAATGCCGAGGCGTTGTCAAGTGGATGCTTTCATTTCCTTTGTAGAACTGTATCACGCTATATACTTATACAGGTTTGGCACCACGTGGGCTGGAAAAAATAGAGTAGAAAGACTAACCGGGGTCGTTTTTTTTTTATTACGACCCAGTCGTAAATCATGCTTTTGCATTAAGTATACAGTAGACCCCAACGCGGCAGTTCAAGCCGTGGAATGCAACATCCTCGATACTTCATGTAGTCGAATAAATGTTGAACATTTACTGGTTTTCCTCCGATGCATCATCGACTTGTGGACCTTCTTCCTCGCGTCGCTTCGACTTAGAGTTCGACCCGGCGGCAGGCTCGAAGATGACTGGCTCCTTCCCTTTCTGTATACTATCCATCCAATCTCTCCAGGCGCGGCCTTGATGGCTGAGATCCCTCAAGATACGCCTGTAGTAGTCGAGCACTCTTTCCTCGTCCTGCTCCCCCTCGTCCATCAAGGTTTCAAGAAGCTTCTTGCGTCTGGACTTGCAAGCCTGGTAAAATTTACGAGTCGTTGCCGGCGACATTTCGTCGAACTGATATTCAACGCCCCATACTTCGCCTGCACCAAGATGGTTCAGCCGAGAGACTCTTTTTCCGTCATGCTTGTTACAAATTTTAAGCTTCCAACCAGCCAAAGGACGTGACACGTCAATTTCGGTGGCTGTCTCTGATTCGGAGGCTGCCTCCGGTTTCGAAGCATCTGATGTGGTGTCTGCTTCAGCTAGCGCTTCGGCACCTTCGTCAGCCTCAATGGGCGTGTCCAGAGTGAAAGTGTTGATGTCTGCCTCTGGCAAATTGTGCGGCTCGGTGAGGGTCGATTCGTGCTGGTAATTATCTTCGGCGGCGGAGATGTCTGGCATTGCCACATCACCGTTTGAAAATTCCTTCGCCACGTCGTCCACCGACGATTCCTCAGCCTGACCGTTGGTATCATGATCATTTTCAAATGCGTTCTCATCATGCTCCGCGGAGGCAACCTCTTCGGTCTCAGCATCGTCAAGGCCAAGCACACGTCTCTCCCATTCTTCAATCCGTGCTTTGTTGCCGTTTTGGATGGCATCGGCTTCCTCATCCGTTACCGGCTCTGCAAAAACGTACATGAAGTTGGATTTTGTCTCGCGTGTTTCAAAATGTAAGCGGATAGTCTGAAAATGCCGTTAGCCTCATGAAAAATTACTTTCCTTTTTTTTGATAAAAAGAAACTCACGGTCTCGGGGAATCTTTCTGTAGCCTTGTTCAGAGCCTTGTTCATTAGGTCTATGCTCAATTTGAACTCAGCATCTCCCAGACGGCGAGCATCATTTTCAATGACACCATGCAGAGCTTTGTCCATCTCATCAATGCTGATGTATTGGAAACCAAAGACTCGTTCAACATTGTGGAATGCGACGAAGATGCCATCCATCCTGCCCATCCGAGCTTGAAGAGAATACTTGAGCATGGTGGATCTCATCATGTCATAGTACTCGCGCTCAAATGATTCCCATTTGCCAAGCTCGGACCGGATTTGGTAGCCCATGCCTTCCTCATATTGCGAAACATCCATGCGAATGGATACAACAGCTCGCGTTTTCAAGTCAAACATACCAGTTCCAGGGAGACGGCTATCGTAAGCATCAAGCTGCGAGCGCATGAGCATGTCACCCATGGTTGTGTAATGGTAAGCTTCCGGTTCATTGCGCTCCTCCTCAGTGATCCGGTTCTGGCTTTTCCGCCTGTACCGTTCGTATTCATCAGTGGGCAGCGTCAAAAGCTTCTCCATCGATTTGCCCAGCATGCTTAGGATGTTTGCCGAATCGAATTCTTTGTCAGCATCGATGGCGTAAGTGCCATTTTTCCATCGGAGAAAAATAGGAGCAGGAAGTCGATTGATTTTGGTAAACGTCTGGAGCGTCTCCGGGAAGCCCTTTGAAAGCATTGAGATGCTGATCGGTCTCCATTGGGACAGAAGGAAGTGGAAATGGGCCAAGGCCGCCGTCATACTTGAGGTAGATCCAACATATTTTTTGCCCTCCTGCCGCGCAATTCGGGAGAGAACCTCGTCTTGGGAAGAAGTGATGTATCGCGACAGGGAATTGAAATCAAAGTCGGCGACGGGCATGATCTTTTGAAGGTAGGGGTCAAAGTTGTAGACATGAGTTCTTGTGTCTTGCAGAGCATACACGCCAGGGTTGAATAATGCCCTGTCTAACCCGTAGGCTAGATGTGGAACGGGCGGCTGAGGAACATCGAGTGGGTGTAGTGCAAGTTCGTCGGAGTGCACGATTTCAGCCTCGGGCCCGAGAAGCTCGGTCGATGCAACAGTTGGGGCTTTGAGCGCCTCTTTGATGGTGACTTTGCCAGCTATGTCGGCAAAGACCTCGCTCAAAGTCCTCGTTGTATCAGTCCGTTTCCTTCCCTTGGGCGGGAGCGGGTTGTTAGCCGCTTCAACCAGCACATCCGTGTTGCTATTCTCTTGGCGCGTTTCATTGAGGGCATCTTGCTTCTGCGCTGCTTTCAGTGCATCGCGCCTTATCTTCCGCCTCTGCCATTTGGACAATTTGGCCGGCTCGGCGCCTGGCGTCTTCGCAGGCTTGGCATTCTTTTTCGCAGCCTTCTTTGCCAGTTTTTTCCCCTTTGCGGTGGGCTCATTGGCCTTCTTGGTTCCGAGATAGCGGACCTTGGTCGAGGGTTGAGCGTCGTCTTCGGGTGGAGAGGCAGAGGCAGGCTCGGCGGGCGCGTGAAGGCGACGGGTGGCGGGCTTGGGCAGGGCCGGGCGGAGCAGCTGGTGGCGCAAGCATGGCAGGCAGACGTAGGGTTGCGCCTGTCGCAGCAGCTGTGCACTGGCGCGACAAAGCATTGGGCGCAGCGAGAGCGAGAGAGCGAGCGAGGCGCGAGAGATTCGTGCTTGTCTCGGCAGTAGATGATGATGGCCGGGCGAGGAGCTCAGGAAAATTCAGGCGCTAGCAAGGATAAGCGCGCAATGCTCGGGGACGGACCTGGCGGACAGGCGTGCCGGGGCACAGATCGTGATCGCCGACTAAAGCCCCCTTCAGTGACGCAAACCCGCTCGCTCAAGCCGGGAACAGACGCGCTCAGTGCTGCATAACGTCGTCCACACCTCACCTCACCCTATTTCGCTACTGCCCCGTCTCCCCATGCTATGCCCGCTGCCTTTTTCTCTCCTTCGATGGCGATGGTCAGCCTGACCAAGGCAGCGGCGAACTCCTCTCTCCACTTTGTTATGCCCGCAGATCCTGCTCTGCCTCCAATTGCTTGCTCTCGGCGCCCAGCCGCTCGAACTGACTGAGACGCCGCACCCGTCGACTCCACCCCATCCGCCATGCAAAAGTCCACCGCCTCGCGTCGACGCAGCTTCTTCGGCGGTGCCCTCGCCAGGAGCCCGCTCACCGCGCTCACTCCCATCCACGACGACGCAATGGAAAAGCATCCGCCGCACACCCTGCAAAAGCGTCGGAGAGGCTCTCTCCTCGACATCGTCACCAACCACAGCGCCGTGGCTCTCGATGCCCCCCAGCTAGACTCGCCCTCCTTGTCGCCCGTCCGCCCCGGCATGGACACAAAGGGAAACCGCCTGCGCAATCCCACACGGTTCGGCTCCTGGAAGTCTGGCAAGTCGGGCTCCGACGACCCAGACGACGAACCCCTCAGCGCCGTCTCAAGCAAAGCCCCGTCTGTGAACTGGGGCGAGTTTGGCGACCTGGGTCTACGCTCCAGAAACGTCCTCTTGCACGGCGAAGTCCAGACGAGCAGCACGCTTTTCAGGCGAAAAAAGGAATACCTGGTCCTGACGGAAACGCACGTTGTGCGCTTCAAAACCCAGCAGAAGGCCTCGGAAACTTTCAGCGAGATATGGTCTCCGCTGAATCGAAGTGCTTCTTCGAAGCATCAGTCGCGTCCCTCGGTCGGATCGATACAGGACTTCCAATCATGCGCCTCGGAAAACTCGGGGGAGCGAAATGTTGGCACTCCGCTTCGGCAGGTCATCGCCATCTACCAGCTCGTCGACGACCGACCATACTTTGCTTTCGAAATCACCTACATGGATGAGGAGTCCAACCATCCGTACGCCATGACTCTGCAATTTGGTTCGCCTGAGGACATGACCAAGTGGCTTACTGCAATAAAAGCCGCAGCAAACCGTGTTCGCAGTTTGGACGAGAACACCATATCGGAGAACAATACACGCCTTGCCGCTAGGATCGTCGAACGTGAGGGTGATTATGACCCGCGCAACTTTGCGCTGTACAAGGTCGTGCAGCGACCATCCCACAAGCCAGGCTTGGCGTCTTCATCCTCCGATGACCTTACCAAAATATCGAATTCCGTCTGCTTTCTTGCCGTGGGGATCCACAAAATACATCTGATACCCATATTCAAATCACGCCAACGCTCATCGAGCCCAAATCTCATGATGTATCCGTCAGAGGCGTCCTTCGGCATTCTCACGCTCACCTCGGTGCGACTTAGTGAGATCGATGACACGTTTGAACTGGTGTTCCGGACGCCGTTGCAGAAGCCGAAGGTACTGCTTATGGCTTCCTTGGCAGCTGGAGACATTGCCGTGCGGCTGCACCATGTTGAGCATTTCTTGCGTCCAGAATGGGAACCGCGGCCATACGTATTCTTGGTCCCGAATGCGGTTAAAGAGGAAATAGTGTCCACCACTATTACGGACAAGATTGACGAAAATTCCTTAGTTCGTACTCTGTGCGCTTATTGTATCGCATACAATATTCCCCCGGAGAGAATACGGTATACAATCACATATCCCGAGGATGACTTCCCATGTTTCCAGCTTCTGCCCCCAGAAGGTCGGAGAAGGAGCGGCTATGGAGCTCTGGAGTTGCTAGCCGTGATGCGCACTCTTCGCTACAACGAATCCTTCGGCACAATATCATTTGCGGGCATCAGCCTAGATGTATTGAATGAGCTCCATGATCGTTACGGTTCTGACCATTTGTGCACGAAGACGAAGAGAGGTACCCCGATTAATTTAAGCATGGAAGAGCTTTCGAAGTCCTGCCTTTTGGTTCAAGAAATCAGGGCTCTGGCAGTCACGAGCAGGAGGCTTCGCCGAATGAACTTCAGCAAATGTATCACCAGGGAACCAGCAGACTTTGTCGATGAGAACAAGGGGAAAGACGTCGGTTGCGGGATCGTGGAAGCGCTCTTCCCTCTCTGCAAGTACCAAACAACAAATGTTGATTGGATAATTCTCAATGAGATAACACTGGGCGAGACGGACCTCGAATACCTCATCGCAGCAGCCGCCGAGAGGCACTGTCACTTACGCGCCCTCGAACTGAGCAAGTGCGGTCTCAATGAGCGGAAAATGTCCCTCCTTTTGGACGCGCTACGAACACAGGAAAATACTTTGGAAGCCATCGACATCTCCAAGAACACTGCACGTCTGGTCCCATCTATTTTCGATCCCCAACTTAGTGTTTTTGGCTACATACGAATCCTGAACCTCTGTGGCGTCGGCCACACCGCTGGACCGGAGCCGTTACTAACCGCGGAAACTTTGCTCTCATGGAGACTGCAGGAACTCAATCTGAGCGGAACACAGCTCAATCACGCGACGATAGAGGCAATTGCGACTTATCTCAAAAGCCCGAAATCTGATTCGCTACACAAGTTGCGCGTTGACCGCACCTGCATCACCGGCAGGCAGATTGCACATCTCATGCGGTCAATGACCAGATACCCCGGCATGGCTCGGGAACTCCACATGGATATCAGCGAGAACTACATCGAAAAGTTCCACTTTGAGTTTGCCGCAGCAATCAGTGACGGATACGCACCTATGCATCTCACTATCGAGCTCATCGACTACGATGACGAGTCACACTTCGCAGAACTTGCCCTGGCGATTGCAAAGAACAATACCATCAGACGCTTGGATGTCACCAAGGTCTCATTACCGAGCGATGCTTCGGAGGGGACTTGTGATGCTCTCGAAAAGATGTTCAAAGATAACAAAACGCTGATTGCGCTGGACATGTCAGGTGAGGACTCAAAGCTGGAAACAGCTAAATTCGGCGTCGGTATAAACAAAGCATTGTGTGGCCTCAAGTACAACAATACGTTGAGGGAACTCCACATTAAAAACCAAGGGCTCGGCCTTCAAGGGGCAAGTACTTTGGCCGACGTCCTAAAGGACAACACCTCTCTCATATCACTGCATTGCGAAAACAACAACATACCACTGCAAGGCTTTACGGACCTCGTCAATGCACTTCATAACAACACAACCATTCAATGGTTGCCATCCATGGATGATAGTCGATACGAAAACCTCCGGCAAACTGAAATGGCAATCAGAAACATGCGAGGCGAGACTCTCAGCAATACTCCCGCAAAACATACCTCCGTTCGAAGCAAGCTCGCAAACAAAATTGGTGGTAAAGCGTCAGTGGAAAAGCCGGCGGTCATACCGATATCGGATCAGGATGCTCGTGCCGCTGTGAGCTTGGTTGAGGAGAGTTGGGAGCGGCAAGCACATCGCTTGAACATTTACCTTCAGCGCAACGTCAACATCGCTGCTGGAATCCCAACACCTATTGACATTGAAGAAGAGCTGCCCGAGCGGCCGGACCGACCATTTAGCATGGGCAAGCTTATTGAACAGGTGCAAATTGACAGCACGCCAACCATCGAGAAGCAGGCCATACTTGGCGCCCTCGACTTTGAAGACGACCATGTCGATGACCGTAGCCAACTGGACCAGCATAGCCAACATTTTGTTGCTCAGCAAATCAGCGAATCAGATCCTTTCGTGGATATGGATCCAATGGTGGTGTCGTTGGCGAAGGAACTCGACGTCTCGCTCGGAGATGCCCAGACATTGCTCGACTTGAATGCGGCCCCGAGACTCATGAGGCAAATTTCGCCGCATTCGCCAACATCCCCCAAATCGCCACGGACCCCGCGCGAGATCAAGCCGCGCGAGGCTATCCCTCACCGGTGATGAACATTCATACAACACTGCAACCTCCTGGCTTTCGAAGGGAAAGCAGGCTCCCCCTTGTTCGAACCAGGACGTTTGTGGATAGAAGCGACAGCTCTTCACACAGCATACCCTCGGGCGTTGTATACCAACCATGCTTGTTTCTTTTTTTGATTGTTTTGGTTCTTTGAGCCGGGAAAGTCCTCTGGAACATAGGACTTGGGCTTAGTCTACGGTGTACGGCATTTGCTTTCCCCTTTGTTTCTTGACTTGGTGTTTTCGTCACACAAGCAACGAATTGACGGATCTAATGAGGGGTTATTTATTTCTGGGATCTCTTTTTACTACACTCCTGTGTATCTAGTTGTCTTTCGGACAAAGTCGCTGGTCTTTCATTCGCTTCTCATCTCCTTTGTTCTGACTATTGAGCTCCTGCCTGGTCAGGAGCACGGATGGAAACGATTTGCACGACGTTAAGGGTAGAACGACCAACACAACAACACGCAATACATACTGATACCAACTAGACTTTGGCTTGCATTTTCGGGAGAAAGGATACAGGGATGTTCTCTCTAGCATTCTCGCTCGACAGCTCGAAGACGCAGGAAACCGGTTCTCTAGCCGGGTGCCCAAAAAGAAGGAAGGCATGGTGGCATGATGGCTTCGTAGACGGGCTCAAGGCCTCCTGCACCGTCGTCCACGGGGGTGACGCAGCTCATCAGGCGGCCCACGGCACCGTGCCACGAAGACGCACGTCTGCCTGAGCTGAAGGACACAGACGGGCAAGCGATTGGCGGCAGAGGCGCGGCGACGTGCATAAACGTGCAGCCTCGAAGGGCGAAATTGCATGCCATGTTCAATGTTGGAGGAGAGTTGCTGCTTTGGGCAGGGTGCAGGGAAGCGAGAGCGGGCTGTGGTTGGGACGGAGGTCAGATGCGAGAAGCGGCGGTGGTGCGAAAAGGGCGAGAATGGGCGCTTGCGCACCTGCTGATACGTAGAGTATGTACAAATAGAGTTGAGGTTGTTGCTCGAGGACTCATTCGTCGTGACGTCAAACTACCGAAGATGCCGCCCGATGCCGCGACGCCGACACACGGCCATGTCAACCCGCTCCTCCATCTGCCACAAGTCTTGCTATCCGACAGGCTGCATTCAACGTGACATTTCAACATGCGGACTCATGCCTCTTTGGAGAAGGATGAGGAGATCAACAGCGCCGCCTGGGTTGCTGCCAGAGGTGCCGCCGTCGGCGCTGCTAGGGTATGTGCCGTGTTTTCTATACATTTTCATGGCTGGGTATTTTCCTATGTCCTATGTCCTATGTCCTTGACCTTTTCCTTGTCGTCTCCCTGTTTCTCAATAGGCTAGTCGTCCATGTCAAGTCAAGTATCTCCCGTCTTCCTTCTCCAAAATTCCGGTTTCCCCTCACATCGGATCCGTCCCACCCAGTTTCGTACCTCCACACCATCCATCCACCCCGCACATAGATACGTGTAGCCCGTCCCGTCACCCTCGCAGAGAGCCAATGGCTAACACGCCACCTCCCACCGCAGTGGGGAATCTACTCCGCGGTGCTCGCTGGCGCCGGCTGGGCCTTCAGTCCCATCTACCGCGGCCTGACCATCCAATTCAAAGCGTACGTCGGCCACGCGCCCACCCCCTGAGCAACACCACACCACTATGCCAGCTGGCACCACGTCGCATGGCACCCGTCCCCCCTCTGCAGAAATAACCCCTCTCAACCCCGCTGCTCGCCACCGCCCCCGCCTCCGCCGCCACCACCGCCTTCGGCCACCCCGACTAACCACTCACTCCCCACCCAGCTTCATCCAAATGAGCGGCATGATCGTCGGCAGGTACGTCTCCTCCCAACCACTTCAAGTCAACCAACAACCCCTCTCGCCCTTTTACCCCGTCCCAACCTCGCAGCCAACCAACCAACCATCCCTCCCCCGCTAACCCACCCTCCAGCATGGTGGAGGCAGACCGCCGCCTCGTGGCGCACGAGCAGTACATGCGCGCGCAGAAGCGGCTCGCGCGCGACGCCGAGGTGTGGCGGCGGTACGAGGCGGAGCTGGCAGCGCTGGAGGGCCCGCCTGCAGCCACGCCGGGCGGCGCGTCCACCGAGGCGGCGGCGGCGACAATGACAGCTGAGGCGTCCAAGCAGCAGCAGCAGCAGCGGTAAAAGCGAGGGTATTGGATGCGGCTGCGTGTACGTGTGGGGATTCTGTTTGCCGGGCTGGCGTGGCGCGTAGACGTGTGCTCGTGGTTAAAAACGCGCGGGTTTGGGTTGGCATGGCTTGATGCGTGGCTGGCTGCGCGCACTTGGGTGATGGGGATTGGCGATTGACACACCCGTGCCTGTCTGCCGGGTTTGATGCGCGTGCGTGCGTGCGAGATTGTGGGGTTTCGAGAAACTGCTCATCGATGATCATGATGAATGGGATGGCTGTGCGTCGAAGCTAAGATCAGTCAGATCTTCGAATAGGAGAGAGATGTGCGTGTGTGCGTGCGTGCTGACGGCGTCGCTCATCATGCCTGGCTGATCGATCTTCATACCGGTTGTATGTGCAACGCTTACTATCACTGAACTCTCAAATCACGCGCGTGGAGGCTCAAGACAGACAGGCACCTAACACTTCTCTTTAACTTATCCCAGCCTAACCTAACCTAACCTAACCTAACCTACTCAGTCCTACCAAAGCCCACCCCCCACCCACCGAATCCCACTGCCTGAAGTAGTACGTAGTACCATCTGTTTGGCTCAACTTAACACCGGGAAGAGTTTTCTATCGCGGACTTGCTTGACTGAAATATACTTTGGAACAAGAGGGAAAAAAAATAAAATAAAATAAAAAATAAAGGAATTAGGATGGACTTTTAAATGTCCGCCTTCCTTTGCTCTCATCCCTGAAACAACCTTCCCACTATGGCAGGTAGGTTGATTGATAAAACAATAATCAGAAAGAGGAAAGAGAAAAAAACGCCGACGCCCCGCTTCATATCTGCATAAGACCCAACAAATCAAAAAGATAAAAGCCCTCACTTTAGGCGTGAAGCCGAGAGAGGAAGAGAGATATAGGGGAATCAGAAGAGGGCAAGGCAAAGAATCTCCAGCCTCAAACCTTCAACCTCACTTTCCTCTTCTTAACCAAGACAACACCATCGATCCACTACCGCTACCACTATTACCACCACCAAACCTCAACTCACCCCATCTACAGAACCTCCTTCAGCTTCTGCTTTTGGTCGGCGCTCAAGCTTGTGGGGAACCGGATCTTGACGCCGACGACGAAGTCGCCGCGCTCGCCGGGCTTCTTGCTCTTGGGCATGCCGAGGCCGGGGTAGCGCTCTTCCCATGTGGGGGCCGTCGGGCCCGCCGAGCTGACGCCAACTTGTTTGCCGTCGATCGTCTGCACGGTACGTTTCCAGCCTGTCAGGGCTTCTTTGAGGTCGATTTCGACACTGGCGCGGATGTCGTCGCCTTCGCGCGAGAAGAGAGGGTGTTTTTTCTATTGGATGAGGCGTTAGCGTCACTGTTCGTTCATATAGCACCATTTACCGCGGCGATGGCACGGCGCCTGGGGAAACCTGGGTCCTTACCTCTTCGACGACGAAGTGCAGGTCTTGCGTGCCGCCTTCGACCTGGTCGCCGACATCTGAGAACTTGATCTTGCTGCCAGCCTTGAGGCCCTTCTTGATGGGCACCTCAAGAATACGGTCTTGCAGGCTCTGCTTGCCCGTCGACTGGTCGTACGTCTTGCGCTTAATCTTCATCTTCTTCGTCGTGCCATTGAACAGCTCCTCCAAGCTAACCGGCAGCGGCTTCTCCACGACCGTCACCTCCGGCGTCGCCGCCCTTCTGCCAGCACCACTTGTCGTCGACCTCCGCACACCGGGGCGTCCGCCCGCACCGCCGCTTGGGAACCCGCCAGGCATGCCGCCGAAGCCGCCAAAGCCGCCGAAGCCGTCGTCGTCGTCCATGCCGCCCATGCCGCCCATACCACCGCCAGCGTTACGCATAAAGTCCGCGAATATGTTCTCTGCGTTGGAGAACTGGAATCCGCCGCCGGGCCCGCCGCCTGTCGAGAAGCGGAACGTCCGCGCCCCGCCGCCACCAGGCATCCCGCCTGGGAAGCCGCCTGGGAAGCCGCCCGGGAAGCCCTCGGCTCCGCCTGCGAAGCCTTCTGCTCCATCTGGTGGTGGTGCGCCGCCCCGCAGTAGGAACTCCAGGCCGAACTGGTCGTATGTCTTGCGCTTCTCGGGGTCGGACAGGATTTCGTACGCTTGCGAGCATTCTGTGCAGTGACACATGGTGTAAGTCTTATGGATAGAGAGACACAATGGGAAAATGGGAAGAAGGACAGGTGGGGCGGGCAAAGTTTAGACGTAGCTGTGTCGGAGCTTTCACTTGCCTTTGAACTTCTCAGAGGCATTGGGGTTGTCCTTGTTCTTGTCGGGATGCCACTTCAGGGCCGATTTGCGGTATGCTTTCTTGATCTCATCTTGTGACGCAGAGGGGCTAATGCCTGGGGGAAACAATGTCAGCGGAAGCAGTTCATACAAACATGCTGGGGTGTCTTACCCAAGGAATCGTAAAGCTTGGTCTCTTTGACCATTGTGGCTGGTGTACCGGGTTGCGGAGTGGGTGGGTGAGCGCAGTAGCGCGAAACGGGAGCAAGAGTTAAAGAGTAGTGTGAAACTGCAGCGGTCGAGAGAGAGTGGGCGGGAGAGTAGGTAGGAAGAAGCTGGGCTGGGCTGGTCTCGTGTTGTTTCTGGCTTGTTCTGAAGGGCGCGTCTCCCCACAGGTTCGACTGACGTACATAGCCGCCAATATCGATAATCGAAGTTTCCAGCATCTTCGACCATTACTTGGCCGCCTCAGGCATCAGCTTCACGTCACCCGCCCTGTGCATCTATTATCATGTCACTGCTAACTTGCACGCACCCAAGGTACTCGAGTACCCGCAACCGTTGTCGAGAGAAATTCGCTTTTCGTATTCAAAGGCTGATGAACAAGCCCGGTCCCAGCCTATCCCATAATGCGCCATCGTAACCCGGTAAACTCCACCCACAGGTATGATACAGCTCAGCGTAGCCTTCCAAGAAAAAGCTGCTATGCGTATTCCGCCAAAGCAAAATGCTCTACACCGCCATCCTTCACGTGACTATATCCTCCCCCAACTATGCGATGCATTGCCATGCCCTTAGTCGCTGTCATCGTCCTTTTCCGACTTCAGCGACTTGCGCTTCTCCTTCTTCTCCTTCTTCTCCGCCTTCCTGCGCTTGCGCTCAGCCCGCTCCTCGGCCGTCTCGCCCTCGTGCTTGCTCTTCCTCTTCTTGCTGTCGGCCTCGGCATCGCCGTTGACAGAGGCCGGAGCATCGGGAAGCTCCTCATTGTCCGGAGCGACGGGGGGAGCGGACAGAACGTCTTGCTTAGAGGTCGTCTCAGCAAGCGGCTGCGCAGCGGCGTCGGCCGTGGCCGTGAGGTCCGTGTACTCCTGCTTCCACTTGGCGGGGGTGTTCTCGTTGGTGCGGCCGTACTTGTCCAGCTTGCCGGACGCCTTGAGCTGCTTCTTCTCCGTAGCGACGGGGCCCAGTCCCCAGCGCTTGGGGTACAGGTCGCGCTCCATAATGACACGCTTGATCTTGGCAACGACACCGTGGTCACAGGTCGAAAGCTCGACAGTGGACATCATGGCGATACCAAGAGCAATGGCTTCACCCTTGGTGGTCATGAGGATAACCTCCTCGTGGACCTCAATGCCAGACTCTGCAAAACCATTGTCAGAAATTTACCGTAACACATAGTTTGACAGTTAAAAACTTACCGTAGCGGAGAAGACCGGGAATCATGAGCTTGGCACCGTAGCAGACCGCGTTGACAGCGCTGTCCTTGACGACAATGCGCTTGTAGGAAGTGAGCAGAGTCTCAAGAGGAGAGACAACCTTGCGGATGTAGGACTCATCCATGTTGTTGTCCTGGAGGTACTGCGCGTCAAGAACATCATGGAGAGTAACCATGTTGTCCTGCTCGCTCATCGCACCGGACCTGACACGGCGCAGCTCCTGCATGTGCGCGCCAACACCGAGCAACAGACCCAAGTGAACGCAAAGGGTACGGATATAAGTACCGGCCTCGCAGCTGACCCAGAAGACACCAAGGTGGCGCTCGTTGTCGAACTCGTAGAGCTTGGACTCGTGGATGGTACGGATACGGAGCTGACGCTTGACGGCCGAGATGAGGGGAGGGCGCTGGAACAGAGCACCGGTGAGGGTCTCGAGAGCACGCGCAAATTGAGCCTCGCCACCGGGGATCTTGTCGTGGAGGCGGATAACGCAGACATACTCCTTACCGGCACCCTGCTGCGACTTGACGAGACGGGTGGCGCGGTCGATGCAGACAATGAGACAGCCAGTGACCTTGGGGTCAAGGGTACCGCTGTGACCAGTCTTCTCCACACGCAGGATCCTCTTAATCCACGCGACGACCTCGTGGGAGGAGGGGTTCGAGGGCTTGTCGAGGTTGATGACACCGGAAGAGATGTAGCTCTTCAGGTCGCGCTTGTGAGGAGCGCATCCGTTGGGGATGGGGACGAAGTGACCGCTGCGAACCAGCAGGTTGTTGTAGTTCTTCAGCAGGAGGGGCCACTCGCTGCTGTCGACCGGAGGCGCGTTGGCCTGCGGCTTGATGGTGTAGTCCGCATCCTGGGCAGGGACTATGGCGGCCATTGTGAAAGGCTGGAGGAGTTTTCTGGCAGTCCCTTCCTGTAAATTAGATGCTGGACGTCGCTGTTGCCGCTGCGAAAGAGGTGCAGTTGGCAATGGAAAGTCGCTTCCCGGTGCGAAAAGGTGAGAGCTCGAATCTTTTTTTCGTCTGCGGGCCCGTGCGGTGCAGAGCGGTCGGTTAGCCTTGCTTGGCCACAGCCACAGCCATGAACTGAACCACCACAAAGAGGCTTTAGGTGTCTAGGAATACATAGATAGTTCCATACGTCTCTCGCCTGAATCGCCTTCCGACTGCATGGTTTGGCCAGCTGCTGCATGGCAAGCGGATGTGAGCGTGTCTCTTACTCACCAAGCTGCACACACAAACGCACTCCACACAACATCACACTGCAAAGACGCAAAGACACTCTCTCACGCGTCTAAGATTCGGAGACTACCAGTGGATGCCTATATACAGGAAGTCATCTTATCTTTTTCTCAGCCGCCTCGCAGCTTCCAGATTTTTGCTGGCACTCCTACGACCATCTGCTCCCGGTCGAGCCAATTTCCCTGTGTGGAAGGTCATCACGTGATTGACGCGCATCAAAGGCCAAGAAAGCTCTGACCGTGTTTACATCTCCGTTGCTCTGCCATCCACTGCTTTTAAAGGGCAAACCAACACGCGTAATTCTCCCACCAAAAGTTTGCGCAAACTGCATGACCCCACCCACCCAAGCTTCTCCAAGCAAACGCAGGCTTACGGCATCACACAGCTGCCCTGACGTAGTCCGCTCCCCGCAACAACCTAACCTACTTCCACTACGACCTTTCCACAACAATCCCAGCAACGATGGCCACCCCGGACTCCGAGCTGGAGTATCTCTCTCCAGACTTCGATCCCGCCTCAATCACCGTACCCCGGTTGCGTTCTATTCTTGTCGCCCACAGCGTCAGCTACCCTTCGTCAGCGAAGAAGCCAGAGCTTATCGCGCTCTTCAACGAACATGTCGTCCCGCAGGCCAGGAAGGTCCTTAATGCGCGTTCAAAGACAAAGCGCTCCGAGCATGGCATTGTCGACATGTCAAGTAGAGAGAGCAGCGTGGCTTCCGGGGATACTGAGAGCGATGCGACTTCTGTAGCGCCACCGGAGACTGTGCGCCGCAGCACTAGGAGAACAACCAGATCCCAGTCAGTCGCGGAGGACCCGGATGCGACACCCAGGGCTAGTGCCAGAGTTGGAAGAACGCCAGCCAAGCGCACGTCAAGCAAGCACGCACGCGCATCGGAGCCTGAAGTGGATGAACCTCCGCCTAGGAAGTCAAGACAATCGATATCCGCAACACCCTCAGTAGCTTCTTCGATACGCCCTTCCGCTACCCCTTCGATCAAACAAGAGCCTTTGGATGAGGAAAGCCCTTTCACTCAAGATAACCCATTTCAGAGTGGAAGCTCACCGATGGTCGAGCCTCATACTGTGGAACGGGAACGGCGCAGGAGAACACTCGGCCTCGCTGAGAGTAAGGACAAGAGAAAGAGCGTCTCGACCAGGCGTAGGGCTGAGTACATCAGCGCCGACCAAGAACAGCAGCAACAGCAGGGCATGGTAGTGCCTTCGTCGAAGACTTTCGAGGCACCCGTAACGCGCCGCCGGAGCAAGAAGGATCCTACGCCCGAGCCGGAGCCCGAGTACGAGCCGGAACCAGAATTCGAACTCGAGCAAGAAGATGGAGTGGACATCGGTGAAGAATTCACGCCCGAGGAACAACTGGAGCTCGTCCGGGAACGTGCCAGATCAGGACAAGTGGACATCTTACCGCCGCGGAAGAAGACAAAGACAAAGGAGTCATCAAGTGCTTTTAAGACTGCGCCATGGGCTATCTTGGTAGCCTTACTCGGTGGCTACGCGACTTGGTGGCGACAAGAGAAGCTGCAAGTCGGCTACTGCGGTGTTGGGAGGCCTTCCATTGTGGAAGTCCATGGTCTCGAAATTCCCGAGTTCGCCCAACAGTTTGTCCCCCAGTGCGAGCCCTGTCCGCAGCACGCTTACTGCTATCCCGAACTGAAGACCGTTTGTGAAGATGACTTCATCCTTCGGCCACATCCGCTTTCCCTTGGCGGCATCACGCCATTGGCGCCGACTTGTGAGCCCGATGGTGAAAAGGCACGCAAGGTCAAGGCGGTAGCAGATCGCGCAGTCGAAGAATTGCGCGAGAGGAATGCCAAGTACGAGTGCGGTGACTTGGTGGACGAGGAAACCGGAAGGCACTTGACAACGGCCGATATCAACGAACAGGATCTCAAGGAAGAGATGTCTACTAAGCGTCGACGCGGCATGTCTCAGAGTGAGTTCGATGATCTCTGGGTTCACGCTATTGGCGAAATCACCGGAAGGGACGAGATAACAAGCGGCGTTGATGGGTAAGTGACCTCATTCTCATTGATTTCTCAACAAACCAAATGGAAGTACTGAATCAACTAACCAGATTCTCCGTCGCCCATACAGACGCACAGGCAACCACACGCTCGCTAGCAACTCCCTCGCCCGCATCTCCTTCGCCTGCGCGGCCCGACGATCCGTCCGCCTCGCGCTGGCAAGACATCTTTGGAAACTTGTAGTGCTGCTCGCCATGTTTGGCACCTTCCTCTACGGCAAGCACTCCATCACCAGCAGCCGCGCCATGGAAGATCGCGCCAAGCAGCTCGCATCGTACGCGCTAGACCGACTGGCGCACCAGGCGGCTCTGCATGCATTCGACTCGCGCGCGTATCCCGAACCGTATATTAGCATGGGCCAGCTTAGAGACGACATTCTTCGCAGTGATTTCAGCGCCAAGAGGCGGCAGCGCCTGTGGGAGCGTGTGCAGAAAAAGGTGGAGGGCAATAGTAACATTAGACCGAGTGTGCGGGAGAACAGGAGCGGCGATGTTAGCAGGGTGTGGGAGTGGATTGGGGCTATCGCAGCCATTGAGGATTCCAGCGCGTTCAAGCGCAGTGGCAGCGGTGAGAGGTCCAGGTTGAGCATGGGATCTCCGCCCACGGTGAAGGAAGAAATGAAGGAAATGGTGCACTGGGATGAGGGCAGGCCGGTCTATTGAAGGGCATTGACATTCGGGACGGATCGTTGCGGGTTGGCTTTACTTTTTTGCTTATGCTTGATTAGGAGCTAGTAGTATATGATACCTAGGAAGTCACCATCTCTCCTTACTCTGCCTACTCTCCTCCCAGCCGACGTCCAGGCCCACGCTGGTTCGACCAGCTGGTACCCGTAGAGCGAGCCTCTCCCGCCGGGGCTTGCGCCATGCCGTATCCCCTCTTCTGAGCCTCGGGCCGCACGCCGCCGCCTCCGAACCACTCCTTGACAAAGCGGGGTGTGAAGATGACGTTCCTGCCGCCGCCGAACGTGGGCCAGATGCGCGTGAGGAAGTCGTACAGGTGCGAGGAGAGGATGCCGGCGCCCTGGTGCATGGTGGGGGCCGGGCCGGCCATGACGAACGTGACCAACAGCATGAGGTATGGGAGGTACTTTGCCGGGACGTTGATGACGAAGAAGGTGACGGACCGTTCGGGGTTGTCCTGCGCGAACGTGTACATGATTGCCATGATCAAGGGCGACAGGAACAGGGCTCCGCCGAGTATGTAACCAGCTACGGCCTGAGCGTAAAGTCAGTCAGTCACTGAACGTATACAGCCCCCACAGACGCGTCACTTTGGCAGTGGTGATGATGATAATGCGAGTCGTCACGAAAGAGGAAAGTATGTAGGGAGCCAAAACCACCTATGCGAAACGGACATTCGCTAGGTTTTCTCAAATGACTTTCCCACCATGCCTACACCGCACACGCACCTTTTGAATTATGCGAATGATGGTGCGTGCGAAGTGCAGGGGCGATCTTCCCCGGTTCCAGGAACCGCTTCAGCTAAAAAAGGCTGGGCGGGCAGATAATCCGGGGTTGCCAATAGCAGGCAGAGAAACATGATGAACAGGAAGTGATGCATGCACGTGCAGACTTACAATGATGACGAGGCCATTGAAGATGATGTAGGTGAAGAAGTCACCGTGGCCTGTGAAGCGGGGCGAGCCGAGCTCTAGCTGGCTGCCATACATGTACAGGAAGTACGGATCAAATATGATACCAAGCCCCTGGCCGGTGAGCAGGAAGCTCGTGACCAGCCTCCATAGCTGCGGCGGAACGGCCAGCACCTTGGATGGGATGAAGGGCAGAGGATAGTAGGGGACGAGGCCGCTGTACGCAAGCACCGAAGTGATGAGAGAGCCTGCGACGAGAGTTCTAAGGAAAGGCGGAAAGTCAGCCAAGGCTCAAGTGTCGAGTGTAGTGAATGTATGTACGTACCTTGTCACGGGCGGCCACGACCAGAAGACGTCCATTGTTGTTGTTGGTGTGGTTAGTTCAGATCAATGGGTGTGTAGTGTGTAGTGTGTGGGTTGACAGGTTGACAGAGTCGAGCCGCGCGACCACCTTTGAAGGCGGGCTGATCTATGGCTGCCTGGAGGGGACAAGAAGGAAGGTGGCCTTTGGCGCGCGCGAGCTTGCAGAAAAATAGCTGCGACGGAGGAACGAAGGGCCGAGCTTGGTGGGCGCCACATTCAGCCGCCGTAAAGCGGTGGGCGGCGGGGGGGGGACCAGCGATGACGGAGCTGTGGCTCCCCACCATACAAATCTCTGAGTCGACCAGACGACCACTTCTTGTCCAATTCCACCTGCCAAAGTGAGTAACCCCACGCCCCATTGTCAACAGTCGTTAGACTAGCCGTCAATCGTCTGCCGTGCTTAAAAGTCCCGCACTCTCGTTGACCGCAGTTCTCCACAGACTTTTTTGACTTTTGGAACTCATCATCAAAATGGATGCTATGCTCCCCACCGCTGGCGCGAGCCAGTCAATTCTTCTGCTTGGCTCTGGCTTCGGTGAGTTCTGGTCCCATTGATGTAAAGCTCCGTGCTGACATAGGGCACAGTTGCCCGTCCCACCGCCGAGATCTTGAGCGAGTCCGGCTTCAACGTGAGTAAACAATAACATCAACAACAATTGCATCGTTCATTTGCTAACTTGATCAGGTCACCGTTGGTAAGTTCCATCACTCTGTTCCTAGGTTAAACATTTGCCAACGTGAACATCAGCTTGCCGTACCATCGAGAACGCCAAGAAGTTCTCTGAGGGCATCAAGAACGCCACCCCCATCTCCCTCGACGTCTCTGATGCCACCGCTCTTGACGCCCAGGTTGGCAAGCACGCCTTGGTGTGTTTTCCCCCATGTATCCGGATTTCGGCCATCCCGTGCTGACCATTGTAGACCATCTCTCTGATCCCTTACACCCACCACGCCACCGTCATCAAGTCGGCCATCCGCAACGTAAGTATCTGTATGAGTATGACTCATGCAGCAGTGATCTAACAACCCTACAGAAGAAGCATGTTGTCACTACCTCTTACGTCTCTCCTGCTATGATGGAGCTTGACGCCGAGGCTAAGGAGGCCGGCATCACCGTCATGAACGAGATTGGTCTTGACCCCGGTATCGACCACCTGTACGCCGTCAAGACCATTGACGAGGTCCACAAGGCTGGTGGCCGCATCAAGTCTTTCCTCTCCTACTGCGGTGGTCTGCCCGCCCCCGAGAACTCTGACAACCCTCTGGGCTACAAGTTCTCTTGGAGCTCCCGTGGTGTCCTGCTGGCCCTCCGTAACGCCGCCAAGTTCTACCAGGACGGCAAGATTGTCGACATTGAGTCCAAGGAGCTGATGGCCACCGCCAAGCCCTACTACATCTACCCCGGCTATGCTTTCGTCGCCTACCCCAACCGTGACAGCACTCCCTACCGTGAGCGCTACAGCATCCCCGAAGCCGACACCATCATCCGTGGTACCCTCCGCTACCAGGGCTTCCCCGAGTTCATCAAGACGCTCGTCGACATGGGCTTCCTGTCCGACGAGGAGGTCGAGTACCTCAAGCCCGGCTCCACCCCTCTGGCCTGGCGCGAGGTGACCAAGCGCGTCCTTGGCGCCACCTCGGACGCTGACGCGGACCTCGTCTGGGCCGTCTCGTCCAAGGCCTCGTTCGCCAACAACGACGAGAAGAACCGCATCATCGACGGCCTGCGCTGGATCGGCATGCTCAGCAGCGACCCCGTGGAACCGCGCGGCAACCCGCTCGACACGCTGTGCGCGACGCTGGAGAAGAAGATGCAGTACGAGAAGGGCGAGCGCGACATGGTGATGCTGCAGCACAAGTTCGGCATTGAGAACGCCGACGGCACCACCGAGACGCGCACGTCGACGCTCGTCGAGTACGGCAAGCCCGAGGGCTCGGGCGGCTACTCGGCCATGGCCCGCCTGGTCGGCGTGCCGTGCGCCGTCGCCGTCAAGCTGGTGCTCGACGGCAAGATTGCCGACAAGGGTATTCTTGCGCCCATGACGCCTGCCATCAACGACCCGCTCATCAAGGAGCTCAAGGAGAAGTATGGCATCGAGTGCATTGAGAAGACTGTTGGTTAAATAGCAATGTGTCTCTGCGCTAGAGTAGCTGCGTCGTGAGGCGCGGGAATGAAAAAATAGGTATGAATGTTACGTAGTTGGAAGACGAAATGAACGCTCGTAGGAGCAATGGCTCGCACTGCGGTATTTTGGATTGAATTGGTGATTTGAGGCTCGTGATCCTTCCTCCTCTCCCGCTGTGCCCTTTTTCAACTCGCACTTTCTGGACGCCTGTGCCCAGCTGTGCGTACCTCTGTTTATGCGTCTTCTCCCACTGTATACGGGCATGCACGTATAGAAACGCATTCACGGTTCCCATTCACCACCCATTCATCCATTCATTCACTCCACCCAACTCGCCTCGCTCGCCTCACAGCGCACAAGCACACGGCTCTTGGTCTAACCTTGGTCTTGACCTGGCATGGCACGCAAGGCACGCAGAGGGTATGGATACTCTCCTGGAGTTGGACGGGCTTGGCATGGTTGCTTGAGGCTTGGGTGGGCTGGTTCTTGGCTTGATAGCTTTTTAGTTGGTTCGCTGCCTCACTCGCCGCCCTCTTGCTGCAACGCGGGCGGCTCGTCTTGCTGCTCGGCCCCTAGCGGGAAGCTCAGGTGCTTCCAGTCTTCAATCTGCAACACAACAGGTTAGCCACGCCGTGTTTCTTCGTCTCCCATATTTCCCTCCCAAAGGGCCATTCACCTCCTCGATGATGCTCCTCAAGCGGTCACGAATGCTCTCGACGGCATAGGTGCCGAGCAGCAGGCGCAGCGGCGGGTACGAGCAATGGCCCAGCTGCCAGACGAGCTCGGCGCTCTTGACGGCGCTGGTGGGCTGGCGGTCGTTGAGCCAGCGGATGGTGCGGCTGGCATGGCCGGCGGGGGCACTGGGCCCGGCGTAGGGCTCGCGGGCGGGCTTGACGAAGAAGTGGCCGTAGCGCTTGAGGCGGAGGCCCTCGCCCGCGTCGTCGGGCTGGAGATGGTCGTCGGGCTCGTCGAGGCGCACGTGGCCCGGCTCGACCAGCGTGGCCTTGATGTTGAAGGCGTCAATCTCGTACAGCATGCTCTCGATGAGGCCCTCGACGGCGTACTTGGTGGCGCAGTAGGGCGCCAGGCCCGGCACGCCCAGGGCGCCGCCGGTGCTGCTGAAGATGAGGTAGCGGCCGCGCAGCTGGCGGCGCAGCAGCGGCAGCGTCAACTGCAGCACGTGCAGGGTGCCGAAGAAGTTTGTCTCGACCTGGGCGCGCAGCTCGGCCTCGTCCTGCAGCTCGGCGGCGCCAATGACGCCGTAGCCGGTGCAGATGGCGACGACGTCGACGCGGCCCCAGCGCGCCACGGTCGCGTCGACGGCGGCGGCCACCGTCTCCCGCGCGCGCACGTCGCAGCGCAGCCCCAGGCAGCTGGCGCCGTGCAGGCCGCTCAGGTGCCGCATCTGCTCGGCGCTGTTCTCGTGGGTCCAGCCGACGGCGGCGACGAGGTCTCGGTGGCCCAGGGCTGCCCGTACCAGCGACCGTCCCATGTGTCCCGTGGCGCCGAAGACGAGCCATACGGCCTGTTGGGCGGGGTGCGTGTCCGACGGCGGCTCGCAGGTGGCGGGCAGGCGCAGCTTGGGGACGCGCGAGGCGGCGGCGGGGGAGAGGGCGGGGCTGTCGGCAGCGTCGTTCATGGCGGCGGTGGTGGTGGTTGGTGTTGCGGGGCAGCAGCAGACAACACCATGTCCACAACCATGACGGCACCGCCCTCGGGACTGTCCTTTACGCAGGGCTTCCTGCTGGGCCAGCTGTCCATCACGCTGCTCATCTTCTTCTTCATCAAGTTCTTCATCTTCGGCGAGCCGCCACCAGCCGACGTGCGGCACTCGACGCGGGCACGGCTGCGACGCCAGCGCACCCTCTCGCACCAGCACGCGACGACGGCGCTGCTGCCCCCAGCGCGCACCACGCCCGTCCTGCGCCCGCCGCCGCCCCTCACCAGCGACACGATCCTCGCAAAGACGTACTACAACGTCAAGGGCCACCAGCCCGAGAGCCTGGACTGGTTCAATGTCCTCGTCGCCCAGACCATCGCCCAGCTGCGCGCCGACGCCCGCCACGACGACGCCGTCCTCACCAGCTTGACCAACCTGCTCAACGGGCCCACGCGCCCGGACTGGCTGGGCGACATCAGAGTCACCGAGATCGAGCTGGGCGACGAGTTCCCCATCTTCAGCAACTGCCGCGTCATCCCCGTCGAGGCGGGCGGCCTGGGCCTGGGCAGCCCCCCGAACAACAACGACAACACCGACGGCAGGCTGCAGGCCCGCATGGACGTCGACCTCAGCGACGTCCTCACCCTCGGCATCGAAACGACGCTGCGCCTGAACTGGCCGCGCCAGAAAGTCGCCGTGCTGCCCGTCGCCCTGGCCGTCAGCGTCGTGCGCTTCAGCGGCACCCTCTCCATGTCCTTCATCCCGTCGGCGCAACCCACAAGCAGCAGCAACAGCAACAGCGCCATCGACGACCCGCCCAACACGTCCGCCCACACGCCCACCACCCTCGCCTTCACCTTCCTCGACGACTACCGCCTCGACCTGTCGGTGCGCTCGCTGCTCGGCTCGCGTTCCCGCCTGCAAGACGTGCCCAAGATCGCGCAGCTGATCGAGTCGCGCCTGCACACCTGGTTCGACGAGCGCTGCGTCGAGCCGCGCTTCCAGCAAATCGTGCTACCCAGCCTGTGGCCGCGGAAGAAGAACACGCGCGGCGGCACCGACGCCGGGGACGACGTTGCTGCTGCCGATGCTGCTGGCGCTGCCGAGTCCTCCGCCTCCGCCACTGCCACCGCCGCCGACCAACAGCAGAAACCTAAACCCCCCGCTGACCACCCGAAACCGACGGGCAGCGTGCGCCGCGTTGCTGTTGCGGAACCGCCCGCGCAGGGCGGCTTGGAGGCCCGCATGGCTGCTGAGGGGCAGAAGGTGCGCGAGGCGCAGGAGCGGGCGGAGCGCGCGGAGCGCGCTGAGAAGCAGCGGCAGGGACAGACGGGACGGGGCAATGACAATGACAATGACAACGGCAATGGCAGCGGGAACGATGCGAACGGCAACGGCAACGGCGGCACGCGGCTGCGCACGGGCGGCCGGCCGCCGCTGGGCCTGCTGCACAGGGATAGCGGGAGGGAGGGCAGTAGTGGAGGTCGAGGCAGTGTTGGATGGAGGGGGATGCCGGGCGGGCTGCCGGATGTGGGGACGCCGATGGGGTGAGTTTGTTTGTGTTTGTATGAATAGGTGAATGAGTATATGAGTATGGGTGTGGAGTGGGGTGGAGAGGAGGTTCTTGTACGATTATTGACTGACTGCATGGATGGATGGAGGGACGCATCACGAATGGACGGGTGGACGAGCGCACGCTTTATTTTTCTCTTTTCTTGTTGTTTTGCTTCTTCTTGTTCTATTGCATAGGCATGACATGGCATTGTAGACCTGGCGCTGGCGGTTTTTTTTTTTTTTTTTTTTTTTTTTTTTTTTTTGAGCGGGTGGGTGGATGGGTGGGTGGCTATGTATAGTGAGGCAAGGCAATGGACTGCTTAGTTGTTTGGTAATTCGGTTGTTGATTGCTTGCATATTGATTGTTTATTGATTGACTGGTTGGTTATATAGGACAGTAAAAGCAAAAGCAAAAGCAAAAGCAAAAGTAAAAGTAAAAGTAGTTAAAACTAGGAACTAGGAGAGAGAGAGGGTAGGATAGGTAGGTTATAAGTATAAGTATATTTACCCACACTATATAAGCTACACCACACCACACCACACCATGCCACGCTATACCATAGCATCAGCATCCATCCTATTCCATACATACACTTCCAATCCTCACTCTCTACCCCGCTCATACAGCCCCATCCATACAATCCCATGCCATCCGTTCGTTCCATTATCCATCGGAAAACCACAAGCCACAAACAAAAAACCCATACAAAAGCAAAAAAAGTTTAGAAGCAAAGCCAAGAATAACAAGAAAAAACTCGACGACAGAACGCGACATATATACATACATAAGGGTATCCAGGGGGTGTGCGTGTGCGTGTGTGCGCGTAGTGTGCGCGTGTAGTGTGCGTATATGTGTGCGGCGACGACGACGACGACGACGACGACGACGACAGAGACGGCCATGCACGCACGCGATGATATAGAATAATCTCGCGAGCATGACCGCCGTGCCTGCCGGCCAACCGCTTTGAAAAGCAAAACTTCAATCCTCAGTCCTTAGTCCTCACTCCTCAATTCTCTGCCTCATTTCCTGCCTTCAAGCGCTCGTGGCAGCAAGCGAGCAGTAGCAAGAAGTTCAGCACCTCCATCCACATCCCCCCATTACCCCATTACCGCCCTCTCACAGCTCATAAGCAAGTATAACCACGCCTCCCCCAACTTCCAACTTCATTACATCGCCTTCTCATTCCTCCCCTCCCCTCCCTAATACTAAGTAAGTAAGTAAGTACTCTAGACATGCGTCTCGGCCTGCGGCAAAGGTAGCTGCGGCGCGCTGCTGCTGTTCGGATGCGTGTTCCCGGTGCGGGGCCTATTGCCGTCGGCGGTGCCGGTGCGGAATGTCGGGCGCGAGCGGATCGATGCCGTGGACTCGAGGCCAATGTGCGGGTCTGGGATTTGTATGTCGAGCTGAAAGGGGAAGGGTGTTAGTTTGGATATCGGGTGACAGGGATAGGAGTGCGTGTGTGTGTGCATGTCTATATGTGCACTCACAGTGAGATATCCCGTCCTCCTCAACGGAATGATACGCACGCCATCCCTCGTGCCAACCTCGCGGTTCCAGTCCTCAATCCAGTCCTCGAGCGCGCGCAACCGCGCTTTCACGCCCGTAAAGCCCGCGTCCTCCCACATCCAGAGCGTCGCCGCGCCCACGACGGCATCCGCCCACGCCCGCAGCGTCCACGGGCTAAACGCCGCCACCAGCTCGCGGTTGATCTTCTTGACAATGTCGCGGAACGCGTCCTCGGTCACCAGCGGGTCCAGCACCTCCGGGTACAGGTTCTGGAATGCCGGCGCCAGGTCCCCCGCCACCATCCAGTCGCGCTTCACCCGTATCACCCGCGTCGTGCTGTACAGCGGCGACGTGACCGGCACGTGCGGGTTCACGTGCGGGAAGCACGGGTGCGAGGGCCCCCAGGTGTATTCGTCGTCGTCGTCGTCGACATCGGCGTCGCCCGCGTCCGACTGCCCCGGCATCGAGTCCACGGTCGACTGCCGCCTCGAGCGGTACGGCTCCAGCGGCACCGACGCGCGCGACGTCGTGTGCTGCAGGCGGTGGCCGCCGGCCTCGGGGTCGGCGGGCGGATTGACCACATTGGCGGGGTGGTCGGGCCCGGTGTTGTTGTAGTCCTCAGAGTCGGGCATGGCGACGGCGGGCAGCGGCGACGGGGAATGTAGGCTTCGTCTTCCTCCTCCACCACCTCCTCCTCCGGTAGCAGCGGCAGCAGCAGCAGCACGCTCTTCCAGCAGCAGGCTGCGGCGGTTGCTGGGCAGGCCGATGCTCGTTCTGCCGCTCTCGCCGCCGGTGCTGCGTTCGACGACGAGCGACGAGGCCGGGGCGCCGCTGTGGTTGCTGAGACGGCTTTGGCGCTGCTCCGGGAGCGTCAGGAGCGGGTAGGCGTCGCGGGCTTCGGTCGGGGCGGGCGGGCCCTCGGCGAGCTGGGGGTGGTGGACGGGGACGTTGGGAGCAAGGACGGGGGCGCGCGGCGAGCTGTTGACGGGGTTCCACAGGCGGCTTTGCGGGGTGCGGGCGGCGGCGGTGGGCGGCGAGGGGCGGTGGTAGTAGCCAAAGTTGAAGTTGAAGATGCGGTTTGTGAGACTCCAGCGGGAACGGGCGTACGGGGCCGAGGCGAGATCAGCTTGGGCGGCCGTCGTGAAGAGGGCGGGGTGGACCGCGGCGGTACGACGGACTGGCGACGGTGGTGGGCGAGAGAGAGCTGTGAGTGGTGCAGTTGCGACGACGGACGGCGGGCGGGAGCAACTGCCGTGACTAAAGTGGTACTGAGGAAAGCGAGGGCGCGCGGACGGAAAAGGGAGGGCTAGTATGTAACTAGCGCGCGAGTCACGACCGACGTGTACTTTTTTTTTTTTTTTTCTTTTTTTGTTATTTGTTGGATTCGACTTTGATTTCTGTTGTAGCTACGACGACGATGAGAAGAAGAATAAGAGAGATTGAAAGGGGAGTGTCGTGAGTGTGTCGCAGCCATGCAATGCACGCCCCGGTCGAGATTGCAAGGTGCAAAAAAGCAAACGCCAGCCCGGCCTCCCTCCTCCCCCTGCCTACCATCATTTACATCTACGTCGTCATAATTATTATTACCTCCCATTAAATCCACCGCTCCTCTCTGGGTATATATCCTTACTCCTATGCGTGTTTGTTCGCCTTTGCCTGCATCTTCCCCAGCAATTGACTGTGCAAATCCGTGTATGCTGGCGTCCAAGCCCGATATTCTGGTCGCGCCTGTTTCTCCATCTGCCACGCTTCCTGCTGCTTCTTCTCCATCGCCTGCCGCGTCTGCCTCTCCATCAGCGCCGCTAATCGCTGCTCGTCAATTTCCGCCGGTCGACGCCGAATCGTCTCAAGCTCCTGCTTCACCCCCATCCTCCAGTTCGCCATCATCGTCTCGCGCCGCATCGCCTCATAAGTCCCCGTCTCGCGCTTCGGCTGCCGCGAGTCGACTTTCATTGGCGCCACCACCGCGCTCTGTCGTCGCCGCTGCTGCGCCTCCATCGACTGCCTCCTCATGATCAACGTCCGTCGCTTCGCCAGCGTCATGTCGTCTTCGTCTTCCTTGTCCACCGTCCCGCGATTGGAGATGGAGTCGCTGGGTACGACCGTCGGCGGCTCCTGAAAAGACATTGTGAATGCCTTGTTTTTCATCAGTGTCTTTCGATGGTCCAAAAGCGTAGGCCTTGGTGGCGGCGGTGATCTTGCAGCTTCTGATTCCTCGACCGGGAGCTCCGCCACAGTCTGCTGGACGATCGGCGTCATGAGCGGAGACGACGAGGCCCGGAAGCCCCAAGAGTTAGATTGTAACTCCGTTCCTGTTGGTGGCGACGCACTCGACGAACGCATGCGTGTGAATTGAGGTTTAGCAGGGGGTGATTTAGGCACCGAGTCGCTCGAGGTTCTCCAGCCATTGCCCAGCGGCTCTGATTCCGGTGTATATACTCCTACCAAGGTGCTCGAAGACTGCTCGACGAAACTATGACGGGAAGTTTTTGTCCCCGGCATTTGCGTCCCGTCAATGGTCCAGCGTTTGCGGGGTCCTGGTGGCCGCGTAGCAGAAGTCCTCGGCTCCTCAGCGGAAGTCTTTGGCTCCTCAGCGGAAGCCTTTGGCTCTTCAGCGGAAGTCTTTGGCTCCTTGGCTGTAATCTTTGGTTCATCTAGATTGCGACCCATTTCAATTGCAACTCCAGGAGACGAAGGCTCCGGAATGTCTTCAATCTCGGGCTTATCAGCTAGAGTGATGTGCTTAGTCCACTCGTTGGTGCGGAATTTGCGTTGACATCTGGAAACCTTCGGAGGAAGGTGCTCAGCCAAGGGTTTCGCACCGGAATGCCCACTGTCAGACTGAGCAGCCAGCTTCTTTGAGCGAGACCGGCCATGGCTGGAGCTGTTCTCTTCACCGGTACCCGAAGCGCCAGACAATCGGAGAGATACGCGCTCGCCCTTCTCCTGCTTGTTCAGGTTCGGGTCGTTACTTGCAGTCAATTCCAAAAATGCCTTCTGGCGGTGGGTGGTGGCATCATCATTGTCTCCACCGTCCTCTTCTTCGCCGCCCAAAGCGAGCTCAGAGACGGTTTTGAAATCGCGACCACTGAGCATGCTCATAGGCGTGTTCGCCCTTGAGAGAGCCGGCAGGGAACTGAGCTCCTCGTTCAAAACATCAAGTGTCGCAGCAAGAGAGGTGGTATTGGACACTCTCTTGGAGTCCGGCATCTCGTCGGATTCCTCCTGCATCTCTTCCATCAGAGAGGCCTCCGAGTTTTGCTCCAAGAAGCCAAAACCCGAGTCATCTTCAGATGACACAGTGAAAGGAAGCGGGATGACTGGAGGACCAGACGATGGAGGTTGAGGGGGAGGGGTTGACCGGCCAATTCCTAGCTTCGTCGCCGACGTATTCGTCTGGAGGGAATCTTTTCGGTCGATTGACCGCCTAACAAGTGAAGCGGAATTACGCTTCAAGCTGGGCACCGAAGACAGCCGAGCAGATCTTGCGATCTGATTTCCGTGCGTGTCGATCCGTTGTATATCGTCGTCCTGTGCTTTGGCCGTGCACCCGCTCGTGCGCGCGCCCATGAGGTCATTCTCGCTGCCTTCTTTGGACCTGCCGAAATCGCTCATTTCGAGGCTGTCGCCAGAATCCGAGCGATCGACCTCCCGAACGCTCACCGCTCCCTTCTTGATGGTCTCGGATGCCGAATCGATGGTTGATTCGCTTTGGACAACCGCCGCCGGTTTGTCGCCGTACATGGCCTCCCACTGAATGCGCTCACGCGCGGTGGCTTCCATGACTCTCCGACCATTTTCTTCTTCTTCCCGCTGGTCATTTTGCTCTTTTTCGAGGCGACGCGCATTGCGCGCCGCGTGCCGTCTTTTGACCAGTTTCCACAGCTTCATTTGCGACACCACTCCAAACAGGGCAAGCACGAATACCAGCGCAATTTCAACACGAATGGCGCGTGTGACGGGGTATGTGTTGGTTTTTAAGGGGAATATCTTGTCGTTGAGGTCTGCTGGCGGTTAACAATCTGCTGTGGCTATTCTTTGGTGTCAAGGACTTACCCCAGATATAGAGCCAGAACTCCTTCAGACCTGCTCTTGTGAAGCAATCAATCCCGATAACGAGGGCCGTCGAACCGGCAAAAGAAGTGCAGCCGATCTGGGTGTATGATCTCGTCCGATTGAAAAACGAGAGTGAGTAGCACACCGCGCTCAAGACAACAATGAATGGGATCTTGCCGGCTGTTGCAGTGATTAGACCTCCTTCTTTCAAGACCATAAACCACATGCTAAGGCAGAAGCCACCGAGAAGACAGCCAAAGCCTTCTGTTATGTCTGGGAAAATGAGGGAGATGGCGCCGAAGATGGCCCCGCTGACGCTAGCAGCGACGACAAATGCGCCTTGAACGGCATCGGTGACTGGCGGGCTCGCCGTATACTCGATGAGCACCGTGACCGATATGGCCACGAGGTAGCCCGATGAAACCGGTATGAATATCCTACCGTTCGTCAGCCGCGGCTGGGCGCTTTGTGCATGAGCATTCACTTACCATCTGGTGCGGGCGCCGGATATGCCGTAAACTACGCCCGTCACTATGAGCAGGGCGCCCGCTACGGCCATGGCAGGGGTAAGTTTGGGCGGGAGGGGTAATCCATGGCCGGGATACACGACAACTTCAACGCGTCAGTGGGGGTTGCACAAACGGCGGCTTCAAACATACTAATGTTCGTTGAGGTTGGGCTCGCCGACGGCAAGGCACCACCTGACGCTGTGGTACTTGCAACAGCAGCTGTCGTCGTCGCAGCCGCTTCCGTTGCAGTGGAAGAAGCAGTGGATGATTCCGCGGCCGCATCAGTAGTAGCTGCTGCGGTCGACGACGGCGCCGCCGATGCAGGTTCTTCTGTAGATGCAATGCTCGTCTTTACGCTTTCGGCAGTGCCCGAGGCCTCTGCTGCAGTTGAAGGGCCGTCAGAACCATCTTGCCGGCGCCGCAAGCCGTTGTGCGACGCCAAGGTAGGGAGCGCAAGGGAAAACGCTAGCAGTGATAGACAAAAGAAAGCATTAGAGAGCCGCATTGTGTCGCGACTCTTGGGGAATTAGAAGGATTACGCGTCCAGGTCGACAAGTACCGCCAGTCCCATGTTCGGGAGGCGACAGTGAGATTGAACAATGGGACGCGCGGAGCGATCAGCAGTTGACAACAGCAGCTACAGATTAGCGGGTGAGAGTCAAGCGAGTGAAAGCGGGCAGTGGCGAGAGAGAGAGAGAGAGCGAGGGAGAGGGAGAGTGAAATGGATGGCTCCCGAGGCGCGCAGTTAGCTCATTATGCTCGCATGGCAAGCAGGGCCCATTGCATGTCAACACATCAAGGCGCGGCGTGCCGGCAGATCATGAGGGTGACGAGGAGATTTGCAAAGAGGCAACGGAGCCTGACCGGAACAAGGCTCTCTCGCCTCGTGCCGATACTGGATATGGAAGCGCATGGGCGCGTATCCACGCTCCGGGGAAATTGCACTCTGGAGATGGTCGCCGCCACGGGTGGACTAGGGCCCGCGGCGAGCCATTGGAGCTTTTGGCTCGATGCCTTGTTGCGAGTCGTGAGCTGACCGGGAGGCACGAGATCGAGCAGGGCGCGAGAGCGGGGGAGGCTCGCGCTCGAGACACGCGTCTGCTATGATTGTTGCTGCTGTCAGAGTCAGACATGGCATGCTGCATGCCAGGGAGTACGTGCGCCGGCGAACACCACCAGAGCAGCAAGCAAAGCAGCAAGCAAAAACACTTGTTACTGCGGGTCGACCAGGTTCTGCTCGCCTATCACGCCAGCTTGACCCTGGAGGGGTACCGACGGTACCGTCCGAGCAGCTATTGCTTTCTACAACTCGAGTTGTACCAGCTGAGTTTTGGGACCCGGTAGCAGCAGAGCCAGCAGAGCCAGCAGAGGTAGCCAGCGTGGCCAGCCATCCAGCAGCCATCCTCATCCTCGCTGCCCTGCCGTGCTTTACGTAGTAGGTCGGTGTGAGCGGCTGGCGACACCTCGCAGGATGTTGTTTCAGCGGCGGCGCGAACGCTTGGCCGAGCCGAAACGCCGCCTCCATGATCGGCAGGCTTGCGTGCGGCTGGAGCCAAGCAGCTGCTGAACTGGCGCACCATAAGCAGCCAGGCAGCCCGGGCCCCCGCGCGCCCCCCAATCCTCCCGTGCCTCCCCCGGCCCCTCGATTCAATTATCGTGAACAGTCCAACCTTCCGGCCTGCTGCAGCGGTTTCTCGATAGTCGTCAGGGCGTCACAACCGCAAGTCTACATACATACGCACCTATCACTGCAGCCCACCCGAGCCCAGAGTATTGCTCGCTCATCGACCCAGACCTGCGGCATTACTCCTAGAGCAAGCCGTGGTTGAGCCTGGTTCGTCCCGTGCCGTCGTCCATTTGCCCAATGAGCGCCGCAGTGGCACCCATCCCACGGGACCTTGTGCTTCATTGGTGCGTCGTGCGTCAAGACGTAATCGGAGACTTTTCTACCTATGCTTCTCTCTATCCTTCAGCGAGGGAGCTAGCTAATGAGGCTGGTCGACCATCATCACGCATCGATCAAACAGCAGCTGTCCACTGCGCCGAACCCCGCCGCAACCCCGCCCTCCTCGCTTTGGTCGCCCTTGGTCCTAAGCAAATACCCAGCCTCCCAGTTCTCCAAGATCTGCCCGCCACTCCGCCACAGACAAACCCCGTACACGCCAAGCTCCCCAATGACCCCTCCCTTCTGCACCTCGCCGTTGCGGATGATCACGTTGTTCAGCGCCGGTGGCTCAATCATCTCCATCAGGATATAAGCAGGCCAGTTTGTCTCTGCCAGCTTCTCCAAGAACGGAGGGATCGAGGCACGGTAGATGTTGTTGCCACCGCCTTCACGCTGGGGCTTCAACACATAACGACTAGCCGACCCGACATCAGTGGCTAGTCTCCGTGCCTCGAGGCCTGCTTCGCTCTTGTCCAGAGGATAAATGGGCGCAAATGTCTTCAGCAGACGCTTGGCCGTTGCTTCGTCCGGTACGAAGCGAGCGAGATGCGGCGAGTGGGGAGTGGCCAGTACCTGTTGTACCTTCTTACAACCTGCGAGGTGAGTCAGGATGCTCGGGCACTTGATGGCGCGGCTGCGTTCCAGATGCAGACGTGCTGTCCACTCTTCTTCGCCCGCGTAGTCATCCGGCGTGTAGCCAGCGCGGTAGTAGATGGTTGTAACCTCATAGGATTGGCCAACGGCATGGGGAGGACTGTAGATGAGGTTGCGTTCCGAGTCAAGCTTCGTGTCAGAAAGAATCTTATGGAACGGCACGCGGAATGACCGTACGCCATTCTCGGCAAGCAGCGAGTACTCAAGGTGCCGCTGGTCGAAGACATTTCTCTCAGGACCCTGGACCACGAACAGAACACAGAGAGGGTGCGAGCTACGTGAACTTCCGTAAGCCCTGTGGCTTGCCGCCAAGCCAGCGGCTAGAGACGGTACGGACTTGCTCTGTGGGAGAGAGTCCTGCTTGATGATAGGTGTTGCCTGGGGAGGATAGGCGTCGATGGAAAGGAGATATTTGTGCATTTCAGAGACCTTTGAAGACAGTCCACCAAAAGACGAAGCGATGGTGTTGAATTCGACCTGCTTGATCTCAGGCTTCGCATCGGCCTCTTTTGGGTCCACATGAACCATGTAGTCGGAACGGAAGAGACCAAGAGTGAGGTCCTTAGGAAAAGGTTAGAGCATACGGTCTTCCAGCTTCACCATTGACTCACTTGCACATATCCCTCCCGCTTTACTTCCAAATGTATCTGCCACAACTTGGCGACAAAGTCATCAACTCCAGCGAGCCTGTAGAGAACATGTCAGTATATTACTACCTCTAACGGCATGTGTTGTCTATACGGGACATAGAAATGCAATGGTTAGAGCGGAGAAGGGGGTTGAGATGACGAGAACATAAAAAAAAAAAAAAGCGATAATGAATGGCCGCATGCGAGACTACGGAATGCAAAGGAACGCACTCTTCTACGACTGTCTTCAGCCATTCCTCATCTCTTGCAATGGCGGAATATAGCTCGTTATATGCCTTCTGTATAGCAAGTCCTTCTTCGTAGCAGTGACGAGGAAACGGGCTAGGAAAGAGAGTAACAGGTGCACTCGTGGCGAGCACGCCAGTTGGATCCTGTGATTGGGAGACAAATGACGGCGCTGGTCTCACTGCCAAGCCGTGTGCTATGGACCAGTCCTTGAGGTTCGTTAGCAAGAACTGCGCCTGCTCATCTGACAGGTCAGGCGGATAGGCTGGATATATGGACTTTGTCATTTCGATTGGGGGGAGTTGATGCGTATGGAAGGGAATAGTAGGCAGAAGATGTTGCGGTTTATGGACATTGGAGGTGGTCTGCGGATTGCTAAGCATAGGTACAATTTCGGAGCGCCAGCGCTAGTCCGCTAACAGCTTAGCTTGACCTTGTAGCGGCAATTGCGTTATCGATATCGCGCTGCTGTGCAACAACGCCCTCGTGCTCTCCTACCGCCCAGCACACGCCAAGGTCGCGCTCCTCCAGATCACTTGAACACGCGCCGGCACTCAACTTTCGACGACGCGACCGATGATTGTCGCGTTTGCCTCCGTACGGAGATCTTCTGAGCACTCTCCACCTATCTTCCACTACACCGCGCCTGGCGAGTTCCCATGAGCTAGCACGCCAGGCAAACGCATCTTGACGACCAAACCGGCGCCCAGAACCAGCTTTGCTCTCACTTCATTTCTCCTCGCTTAGCCA
Source organism: Aplosporella prunicola CBS 121167 (assembly GCF_010093885.1). Taxonomy (NCBI): domain Eukaryota; kingdom Fungi; phylum Ascomycota; class Dothideomycetes; order Botryosphaeriales; family Aplosporellaceae; genus Aplosporella; species Aplosporella prunicola. The sequence goes on from NW_022983538.1 coordinate 717,818, forward strand.
GTCCCGGAACCTTTTAGGTCATTCTAGGCTCGGTGAAGCTCTTCTTCACCTTTCTACGGGTTGACTTGTTTGTCCGCATTGTGAAAACAGATCCATTACCAGCGAGACTCAGCAGTTTACCCAACTTTATTCAAATTGCCTTACTAAACATTCACATCAATCGACTCTAACGACAGCATTTTGAAGCAAATGACCGTTTGCTCTTCGACGATACGCCGTTCCTCTCATTATGGCTTTCTCGCAAGATCCATGGGAATGGAACATCGAACAAGTCATTGAAGCTCTCTGCGTGTCAACGGAGTGGTGGGAGAATGGCAGGCCGAACTCTGCTCTCCCTGAGCCGTCATCTTTTGAACAATCATTGCGCGAGCAAGAAGTAAATGGATCGACCTTGCTAACGAGCATTACCGATCAAATCCTCAAAGAAGACTTTGGGCTCAAAGCTATCGGCAGACGCGCGGCTGTAGTATGGGCCATTGACCATCTTCGCTCTCAATCCACCAGATATTCAGAGCAGGCGCCTATGACCCAGCAAAACACTCACCTTGCCAGTTCAGTGGCACCGAGTGTAGCAGCCCCTTCTCGCGTTCTTCCTTGGCTACATAGCACACCTTTTCAGGGTGCTACGCGCGATTTGCCTAGCGTCCCTCGTTTCGAAAACACCGACAACGATGACCCAATCGTTGCAACCGCCAATGCTGAGATGGTTCATGACAGCGAAAAGACGGGTCCGCACCTACGTACAGGAGAGACATTGGTTGTGGATAGTAACGGTAAAAAGCGCCGTCGGGTTACACTTCCTTTCCCAACCGCGAGAGTGGGTGATACTTCTTCGGCAGTATTCAAAAGCCTTCCGAAAGAAGACTGCATGGATACTTCTTCGGCCTTAAAACACAAACCTGCTTTGAAGACATTACCAGCAAACCAAACAAGGGTTGCTGGCCCAGGACAGCAGCTTTCAACATCACGTCAAGGTAACACAAAGACCAGAAACCCAGAACTCATAAAGTTTCCTGTAGACGAGATATTCTATGGAAATTTGCGTTTTGGACAGGCCCTTGAAGACGACGATGAGTACGAGATCAGCCATAGCACAGTCGCACCTGCCGGCGTTTCGCAATACGTCTATCGTCAAGTACACCACTATTTGTGGAATGCCGAACGTCAGGTGCTTGTCCGCGATGGCAAGGACGCTCAAGTCATTCACCCTTATAGGAAGAGTCTGCTTAATAAAGATCACACTCGTTCGGCCACAATTATACGTATGGACGATGGCCACCTCCTAGCTACAAGGGAAGATGCCTCCAGATTTACCAGCGGTATACCGTATGAGGAAAATCCTGATCACGAAAATGACAATCGCGAGTGGGACTACATTGCTGAGAAATACCAAGGTGGCACCGAGCTTCCGCTATTTGGAGATTCAGATGATGAATACAGTCCATCTCTACTTGCTGAGATAGAAGAGGACGAAGAAGCATCAGACAAGGCAAAGCCCCGTTTCTTGAGCAAAGAGGAAGTGATCGAGGCGATTGATCAGAAGATCAGCGAGCATTCCCAGTTGTGGCGAGAAAAGAAGTTGCCATTACGCGAACGAACGGCGCGGACAATCTGGAGAAAAGGCAGACGCCCTGGAGAGCGGAGGCTGCTCATTGCAGCCGCAAGAGACAAGATCGAGAGGATTGAGTGCCGCCTTACTAAGCTTAAGGGTGGTATTCTTGGTGAGGTCTACAACAGCCCTGCGCAGGTGAAAGACGTCTGTGGTGCCTTGGAGGAGAGCGTAAACCAAGTCGAGGAAGAACTTTGGCGCATTACTGTGTGGGAACAGAAAATCGAACCACCTCGGTCTGCAACCCAAGTACGATCTCGAAAGAGGCCGATTGCTAAAGTAAATGACAATGCGGACGACAATGCAGGCGAACTGGTCAACAGCGATTCAGAAGTTGAGTCAGATGGTCTGACGGATTTTGTTGACGTTGATGAATTCGAAGGGCCAGGCACCCGGAATGCTCAAGGGAAGCCCAGCGAACCAGCAAATCATGCGGATACCATGCAGAGTCCTTCCCCTGAGGCACAAGACCATGACAGTGTATTGGGAGACCTGACCCAAGTGCGCAACGAAATGGAAATCGACGAGCTACCGGCAGCGGTGCCTGAAGATGATCCACCACTCCCTTCAAGCTCACCACCTCAAGTGCCTTCCGCTCCGTCGGTTATCGACCTTACTTTCTCCTCAGACCCTCCCACTCCTGTCAAAAATACTCCAACTAGACTCAGACTACAACTGAATTCTACAACACCCCGCGCATCCAGCCAGGGACTCAATTTGCGGTTTAGCAACCAACCGGAAAATGATAGCGATGCCGACATCGGTAACTGGGATTACAGGACACTTGAGGAACGGTCAGATCGTAAGAGGATAATATTGAAGCTACTTCGCACACTCAAGCGGAAAACGTACAAAAATATAAAAGCCCACATCAATGAGCTTACCGAAGCTGTATTTCCCGACCACATCTTTCACGCCATGGAATATTTACAGCAGAAAGAGGGTCGAATGCCGGATCCACCCACAGGAGAACGGCCGACAATTGTCAATCTCGTCAAACTGTACGCGTGTTGGACCTTTAGCAACCACAGGCACTTTGGGTCGGACGAGCAAGGTCTGCTTCCACTTCTTCCAGGGATGCTAAAGAAAATCAATACACAGCAAAAGAAGAAGGACATCAAAGAGTTCTATAACTGGGTACGGTTGGTGTTGGAAAAGCATGAGAGTCCCATTCGAACGCTGGCCGAGTCGCCCTCTACGTCATCGTCAAAGCTCCCCACTCGATCAAAGGAAATGCCCTTTACTACTCCAACATCTCTCCAAACAGTAAACACGATGGATGAGGTATCAGATGATAATTTTTATGAGGGCGATGAGGTCGAAACACCATACAAAAAGCGCAAGCGTCCGGTCGTGAGGAGCGCTTCGGGAATTAACAAACGTCAAGATGCTCGGAAGCGCCAACTAGCTCAGGCGGAGAGGGAGAGAGACATGAGAGCCAGTACTGTGGTTCCCTCTTCCCAAAATGGCGATTCCGTCAATATCATGGTGAACACGCTCAAGGAGGAACATGAAACTGCAATATACATACCTTCTTCTTTGGCTGGCAAAATCAAATCGCACCAGATAGAAGGAGTCAGGTTCATGTGGCGGGAGGTAGTCCGGGCTGGCCACACTGAGTCCCAAGGTTGCCTTCTTGCTCATACTATGGGTTTAGGCAAGACCATGCAATCGTAAGTTTGAGTTTTCCCTTGATAGAATGTCTAACTAACACGACTATAGGATTACACTCCTTGCCACCATCGCTCAGGCAGCACATTCCTCCAATGAAACAATTCGCAAACAGGTTCCTGACGCACTACGGAAGTCCCAGACTCTAATTTTATGCCCAGCTTCCCTAGTCCCTAATTGGGTGGATGAACTCAGTCTATGGATGCCAAAGGCAGTCAAGGGGGCAGTTGGGCCGATTTACTCTGTAGCAGCCGAAGTGAGTTCGGAAGCCCGGCTTTCAAAGGTATCCGACTGGTACCACAATGGCGGTATCTTAGTGATGAGCTATGATATGCTACGAATCCTCGCCACGCCGACGCCGACAAAACCCAAAATATTTGGTGAGGACACTGGAGAACAATATGGATTGGTGTCTAAGCAACTGCTCGAGGGTCCCAATATCATTATCGCAGACGAAGCGCATACCATCAGAAACCCAGCCTCAAAGATTCGCCAGACTGTTATAAAATTCAAGACCAAAACCAGGATCGCGTTGACTGGCTCCCCTCTGGCAAACAACCTCGAGGAATATTGGTCCGCAATCGATTGGATTTCCCCCGATTACCTAGGATCGATTCAAGAGTTTAGAGAGCGTTTTGTGCGTCCGATCCAAGAGGGGTTCTACAAGGAAAGTACCAAGTTTGAGCACCGCAAAGCTCTGAAGATGCTGAAGGTACTTAAGATGGATATTACACCCAAAGTCCATCGCGCGGACATCACGGCTCTGAAAAATGACCTCAAGTCAAAGGTTGAGTTCGTCATCACAGTTCCTTTGACAAGCCTTCAAGAAGAAGCATACAAGATCTGTGTGAATCATGCGAGGAAGAGTTCAGATGACACAGTCAACAACATGCGGATTTTTGAGTGGATGTCAGTTCTGACGCTAATCTGCGACCACCCCGCTGCCTTTGCTGGGATTATTTCAAACAGGAAGATAGGAACAGAGAAGCAGCAACGGGAAAACGAAAACAACGAACAAGAGAAAGGAGCCGAAAAATTTGAGGCTCCTATTGAAGATCCGGATATCGTACAAGACAAACTCCTAGTCGAGGACAAGGCTGCGTGGATCTCGTCGGCGCTTGTTAAGGACATGCAGAACCTGTTCGAGAAGGTGGATGACCTCGAAGGTCCCGGATTTTCATACAAGACAGAGCTCTTTGTCCGAATCCTGAATAATGCCAGCAAGGTTGGTGATGGGGTTCTTGTTTTCAGCCATCGCTTGGATACCCTGGATTACCTTGAGAGACTTCTGGAAAACCTGGGCAAAAGTTTCGTAAGATTGGACGGCAAGACGAAAATGACTAAGCGTCCAAGTATCCTGTCTAAGTTCAACAACAAGCAGTACGACATCATTTTGATGTCGACAAGAGCAGGCGGTACAGGATTTAACCTTCCTGGCGCTAACCGAGTGGTCATCTTCGACTTTGGATTCAATCCACAGCATGAAGAACAGGCTATCGGAAGGGCTTATCGACTGGGCCAGGAAAAGGAAGTCTTTGTATATCGCTTGATGACTGGGGGCACATTCGAAGAGAAAGTCTGGAACAAAGCCCTCTTCAAGACCCAATTAGCAACTAGGGTTGTGGATACAAGAAATCCCGAAAGACAGGCGGAGAAGATGAGGGAGTATCTTTTCCCCCCTGTGCCTGTGGAACAGCAGGACTTGAGCGTACACGAGGGCAAGGATGTGCATGTCCTGGACAAGGTGCTGAAAAAGAGCAAAAAGGAAGGCAAGGACGTTCATATACGTTGCATCACTACCACAGAGATCCTGATGGCAGAAGACGCAGAGGGTGAACTCGACTGGAATGAGGAGCGGGAAGTTCAGGAACTACACCGAGAGGAAAGGTTGCGGAAGGAGAACCCACAAGCATACTTGAGGGCGATGCAGGCAAAGCAATTCGCTCCGCACTCGACTGCACCTGCCCAACGCCCGCCCCAAGTAGCCGGTCACACTGCTTTCCAGGCTGTTGTGCAGCCGAATAGCACCCGGCCTTTGACACAAACGCCTGTTCCTGTTCCTCCGTTCGTTCCTCGACCAGCCAATACGCCAGATAGGCGCGACAGCGGCCGCTCAGGTCTCGTACATTTGGACAGGCCGCCATCGCCCGATGCCGGGGTCAACAATGCAGGACCGTCTCCAGCCAGCATGATAAGAACGTTGCCGAACACGATAAACCCACAGGCACCAGCCCCTCCTTCTCCGCACTCAAATCCGGCCCAGGGTCGCCCTGAGCCAACCCGATCGCCAGGTAATGCATCTCGCGAGACTATTCCACAACTCGTAGGTACATCACAAGCGAACCCCGTGGAGCTGACGGACGACGACACGTCCAACAATGAAGTTGAAAGTGGGGACGAGGGAAAGAAGAGCGCCGACGGAGGCGATGGACCTCAATCTTCAAGAAAAGGCCCTGGCATAGGAAAGCGCATCTCGGGGTGGTTCACGGGCAGCCAGTGAGGAGATTGGTATTGGTAATGGGTCATGGGCGGCTTAGAGAGTAGTGTGAGCGTTTTTAACATGGCCTGCATGGTGGCTCGAGGAGGCATTTCAGGGACAATTGGTCGGAGCGTTGCACGGCACAGGGATCACTCGGGGGAGTCTGCTTGCGGATAGCCGAAGGTGCTTACGGGAGACTGCCACGACTGCATGCTAGTTAGTTATTCGCTAGTCGAGACCGTTCTCAGTAAAACCAAAAGAAAAATAAAAGACTAGAGACCCTGATGAAGGCGTGCGTGATTGGATGGTGAGGGCGGGTTTCCGAGGGGCAGACTTTTCCCGCGGGAAGAATTGCTGTGAGCCTGTGGCATGGATGCCGAAGCACATTAATTATTTTTCCACTTTTGACTTGCCGAAAAGCGGCACGCACCACGCCCCAGATTCGCGCAAAGAGTGAGGTGGCGATAACTACATCGAACGATTATGTAGTTTAAGGGGGAAAGCCTTACTGGGGCCTTGCGATGCCGGGGATGCCGGGGATGCCGCAGACCGATTGAAGCAGACGTCCCTACGCGAGCGAGCTGTCTCCGAAAACCGCCCTCCATCAGCACATCCCGTGGCACCATGGCTGTCTGGCCCGGCGCCGGGGCCTCGTTGCGGCCAATCACAGGCGTGATGAACCAGTTGCTGACACTTTTCGGCTCCGCTCAATTGTACGACAAAAGGAACCGCCTCCCTCTCTGGCTTCTCTTGCGCTGAATCACAACCCTCCTCTCCCCCTCTCTCGCTATATTCCTCTGCTCCCGCCGAGGCCAATTCCACCCAGACTTCTCACCACCACCACAACTCCAATCAATGGAGGCGCTTCTCCGCCAGTCGCGGTCCATGTGCCCGTTCTTGCACAAGACCTCGCCCGCCACACTGAGGTCCCTGTCTACCTCGACCGCCCACAGTGCCTCGCCCGGCGGCAGCAGCATGTCTAACCTCCAGACCATTGCTCGCCGCTGCCCCGTCATGGGCAAGGCCCTCGCCGTCCAGTCCTCCCGCGCTGGCAACGCTGCGCTTGCCGGCGCCTACGGTGGCACCAGGGCCTACCACGCGAAGGTCGGCGCCAGAGCCAGGCTGCACACCTCTTCCTCCAAGGAGGCGCAGGCTGTTGACCTTGGCTCGGTCCACCGCGAGAGGGGTACGTCAGGATTTCCTGTTTGCCTCGCGCAACAGATCGCGCGATCGCCGATATATGACGTTATGTACTGACACTTCTGCAGTCCCGATCCCTCAGGGCGCTAAGCCTGCAGCAGCCGCTACCCCTGCGCATCGCCTCTCTGGCAAGCCAGCTGCCCCCGAAACCGTCAAGTTCAATTACGAGGGCTTTTACCAGAATGAGCTGGACAAGAAGCACCAGGACAAGTCCTACCGTTACTTCAACAACATCAACCGCCTGGCTGCGGACTTCCCCCGGGCTCACAAGGACACTGAAGAGGAAAAGGTGACGGTTTGGTGCTCAAATGACTACCTCGGAATGGGCCGCAACCCTCACGTCTTGAAGAGGATGCACGAGACGCTGGACAAGTACGGCGCTGGCGCTGGTGGAACAAGGAATATTTCCGGCCACAACCAGCACGCTGTTGGTCTGGAGAAAACGATCGCCAAACTCCACGCAAAGGAATCCGCATTGGTCTTCACGTCTTGCTACGTTGCGAACGATACCACTCTCGCGACTTTGGGCAGCAAACTTCCCGATTGCGTTTACCTGTCTGACAGCCTGAACCACAATTCGATGATTGTGGGTATCAAGCACTCTGGCGCGAAGAAGATGGTTTTCAAGCACAACGATTTGAACGACTTGGAGGCTAAGCTTGCTTCAATCCCCTCGCATGTTCCCAAGATCATTGCATTCGAGAGCGTCTACAGCATGTGCGGCTCCGTTGGGCCTATCAAGGAGATCTGCGACCTTGCTGACAAGTACGGCGCTATTACCTTTTTGGATGAAGTTCACGCTGTCGGCATGTACGGGCCGCACGGCGCTGGTGTCGCTGAGCACCTGGATTATGAGGCGCACCTTCAAGGCAGGCCTGAAGGCACCGTTATGGACCGCGTTGATATTATTACGGGCACTCTGGGCAAGTCTTACGGCTGTGTTGGTGGCTATATTGCCGGCTCCGCCAAGTTTGTTGACATGATCCGCTCTCTCGCACCTGGCTTCATCTTCACGACCACCCTCCCCCCTGCGACCATGGCTGGCGCTCAGACCGCGATCGAGTACCAGATGAACTACCAGGGCGATCGCCGTCTGCAGCAGCTGCACACACGTGCGACCAAGGATGCCCTCTTGGCTAAGAACATCCCGGTTATGCCCAACCCTAGCCACATCGTTCCTGTTCTCGTTGGCAACGCGGCGATGGCCAAGAAGGCCAGCGACCTTTTGCTTGAAGAGTGGGATATTTACGTGCAGCCCATCAACTACCCTACGGTGCCTGTGGGCCAGGAGCGCCTCCGTATCACGCCCACTCCCGGCCACACGCGCGAGTACCGCGACCACCTCATCAAGGCGCTCGACTCGGTCTGGACTCAGCTGGGCCTCAAGCGCACCAGCGACTGGGCGGCCGAGGGTGGCTTCGTCGGCGTCGGCGAGGCGGGCAAGGAGGATGTTGCCCCTCTGTGGACCGACTCGCAGCTCGGAATCACCGAGGCGGTGAAGGAGATGCATGCGGGGGGCGCGGTCGGCGTGCTGGAAGCGGTGCTTGAGCACGAGAGGAAGGCGACGGCTGGTGTCGTGGCTGCGGCTGCTTAAGAGACAAAAAGTGAGAGACAAGGTCATGACCCAGTCGCTCGTTTGTTTGGAATTTCAGGGAACACATGGCTGAAAGAATACCTACCCACCATTGACACATCCATTGAAAAAAAAAAAAAAAAGTCCTTTGTTCGAGATGACGTGAAGTGATACGGTAGAGCCTCAGACTTGGCGCGCGCGCGCCCGCGGTCGAGCGTCCGTGCACCAGGACTTGCACTTGGGGCGCGCCAAGAAATCGTGAGCTTTCTGAGCGCCGCGCGCATGCGTGAACGAACAACGACCTGAACCACCCATATCCCCGCCCTCTGCTGCAGAAGACGTCCATTTCCCTTCTTTTGGCCTCCGTTGCGTCTGCTAACCCAGGCTCTTCGTGACTCTTCTGTCTGCCCTTCATTCCCGCGCAAGCCCCACCGTTGCCGCCTGTGGAGCTTTTGTCTGCCCTCAACCCAGTCGCAGCCCACCCGCCCCCGCGGCGCTCTTGGATGCGATTCGCAAAGACCACGACGACCGGCCTCTAGGGCTACTGACTCCAGACAACCGCGAAAATGGTGCCTCCAGTCAAGCGCAAGAGGAACGACCGTCCTTACCAGCAAGACCCCAATGACAATAGCAGGCCCTCGCCCCACCGGCCACATAACCTGAACCTCGCGCAGCAAACCCAGTACAACAATGGTGCGGGCAGAGGTAGAGGTGGCCGTCGCGACAGCAGAGGAGGCGGTCGCAGTGGACAGATGGCAAGTCCTGCCAGCGCGCACTCGCCATCAGCATCCCGGGCTAGCCCGAACATACCCAAGCCCGCAGACCCACCCTCACCCTCGCCGTCGCCCGCTGCGACAAGACCTCCTTCAGCCCAGAATGCGCCTGCTCCCGCGCCCGCACAGTCGGAGCGCCCTCACGCTCAACACGCGCCGGCACCGCCCGCGCCGAAGCCCTCGAGACCGTTCCACTACCAATATGTCACTGACGAAAACAAGGCGGCATGGCGGACGACGGGCAGGAAAGCGGTCGTCGAATTTGCGACCAAGGCACAAGAGGCAGGAGACATTATGGCTTTGAGCATTGTTTTCCAAGAGTTGCTAAGAGCTGGGCTGGATAGTAGGATAGAGGTCTCGGATGCCGGCCAGGTTGTGAAGGAAGTCCTGGCTGCGGCCGGAGATGGGGCTTCAGAATCTGCGTCTCTGTTCCTCGACAATGTCTCTATCCTCAGCGAGGCTGATGGAGCAAATCCTGCTCTACGCACCGTCATGATCGCCGCCGAGATTCCAGCCGCGCAAATAAGGGAAGAGTTGGAAGTTCCGCTGTTGACGAACTTGGGCTTTGTCCGCAGCACCTTCTTCAAGATGGGCACTCGTCATGCGACAAATCAGCTTTACCGCCAGTCCAACTACAACCTGCTCCGCGAAGAGACCGAAGGCTACTCAAAACTAATGACCGAATACTTCACAACGACAAACAGCGGACCGCCCACCGGAGAATTAGCGGAAGATACTTTTCAGAGGGTCAAGGCGCTCATTGGTGCCTTTGACCTTGATGTCGGCCGTGTTCTGGATGTTACCCTGGATGTCTTTGCCAATCTGCTCGTCAAGCATTACCGTTTTTTCATCAAGTTCTTGCGTGTCAGCTCATGGTGGCCGGAGGAAAAGGGATTTGAAGGTTTGGAATGGGAAAGCCTTGGTCTCGACTCGCTGCCACCATGGGCTCTACCGGATTCCCCCGCGTGGATGTCGTCTGAAGAAGATAAGGAGAGGCTTACAGTCGCACGCGAAGCCAGAGACCGGAAATTCTGGGACCGGGTGCGGGAGGTCGGCTATGAAGCTTTCTTCGAACTGGGAGGCCGCCGCATCATCAAGGGCGACGTGAAACTCCCAGACGCCGAAAGCCAGGAGGCTATCACCGATGCTGCCAAGGCCAAGAAGGCCGCTGAGAGGACAGAACAAGAATTTAACCGGGAATGGATGGCTACAACCAAGACGTTGCCCCCTCCCGGCAACCGCGTGGCTGCGCAGCTTCTAGGCTTCAAACTTCGTTTCTATGCTTCCTCCGCACGAGACGTTAACGACACTCTTCCCGAAAACCTCATCGCACTTGCCGCCCTACTTATCAAGATTGGATTTATCTCTTTGCGTGATTTATATCCGCACCTCTATCCGCTGGACGAAAACATGGGAGAGGTGAAAGAAAAATTGGAAAAAGAAAGAATTGAACGGGAAAAGAAGAACCGACCAGGTGGAGGTGCACTCAATGCGCTGGCAGCCGCTGGCGCTCTGGCCGATGATACCGTTCCGATGTCAGCGCCGTCGCGGCTCCGAGAGGCTGAGGCTAGCCGATCATCTTCTGCGAAGCCCGAGGAGAAGGGCACCACCCCTAAGGCGGAAGAAGGAGAGAAGGAGAAGCTTCCGGAGCCCGCAGACCAAAAGATTGCACTCCTAAAGAGCCTTCTCACCATCGGCGCAATTCCCGAATCCTTGTACATTTTGGGCAAATTTCCTTGGCTGATGGATCTACAACCGGATTTGCCCACATACCTCCATCGGATTCTCAAGCAGTGCCTGAGTAAGGTCTACGATCGCTTGCAACCTCTGGCAGACCGTGAATCCATCAGGGTCGCGAAAAAGATTGTTTCCGACCAACCCGGTGCAGTCAAGAGGGAGGTTAACCTCGTGGAAGCGCCTCCTAGGAGACTTCTTCGCTGGGCTCAACTGGACAAGTCCGACGCAGGTGAAAACAACACAGACTACAAATTCTACTGGGAAGACTGGGACGACAATGTACCCGTGTGCCAGACCGTCGATGATGTTTTCTTGATGTGCAGCACTCTTCTCAATCACTCGGGCGTCAAAATTGGACAGGATCCAACCTTGCTCATAAAATTGGCACGGATAGGCAAGTGGAGTTGGACGGATGACGAATCGGAAGAGAACCATGCTCGTTGGATCGATCTTTGCAAGAGGCTCCTGGTGCCGGCGCTCAGTTTGACCAAGGCCAACCCCGGCGTCGTTAACGAGGTTTACGATCTTCTCAAACTATTCCCAACTGCTACTCGGTATATCATCTACGCCGAGTGGTACACTGGACAAATTTCGCGCCTCCCCGACATAAAATCCGCTTTCGACCAAGCCCGAGCAGAGACGAAGGATGTCTTGAAGCGTATCAGTAAGACGAACACCAAGCAGATGGCCCGAGCTCTCGCCAAAGTCGCCTTCTCATCTCCGGGTATCGTCTTCAGCGTCGCTCTCAATCAGATTGAGTCCTACGAAAACCTAGTGGAGGTTGTCGTGGAGTGTGCCCGCTACTTCACCTACCTCGGCTACGACGTCTTGACCTGGACTTTGATGAGTTCACTTGGCGGCCGTGGCCGTGGCATGACCCAAGCTGACGGCATGCTCACTAGCCCTTGGTTACGGGCTCTGTCACTCTTTGCTGGTCGCGTCTTTAAGCGGTACACGTTCTTGAACGCCACGCCAATTCTGCAATATGTTGCACACCAGCTTCGCACCGGCAACTCAACCGCCTTGGAAGTCCTTGAGCAGATTGTCACGTCCATGGCAGGCATCAGGTCTGACATGAATTTCAACGAATGGCAGACCCTGGCCATGGCTGGTGGTGAGCATCTTCGGACAAGGATGTTGGAGCAGATTCAAGACAAGCGTCATGAGTCAAAAACTTCGTCGAAGCGCCTTATGAAAGCTTTGTCCGAGGGTAATCTCACGGCACAACTGCTCATTGCAATTGCCCAAGAGAGGCGGCTGTATCCCCACTCTGAAGACGCTCAGAACGCACCACTCAAGGTCCTCGGTACCAATCTTGATAAGCTCCACGAAGTGTTCTTCCAGTACCTTGACGTTTTGAGGACGAACCTCTCCGTCAAGGATTTCGATGCTGCTGTCCCGGATGTTGCGTCTCTTATGTCAGAATTCGGACTTGAACCTCAAATCGCGTTCGCCGTTGTACGACCGAGCATCTCACACGCCGTTGCTGAGGTTGACGCAGCCGTGAAAGAGGCTGCTGCAAAAGAAGCAGCTGCCAAGACCGCGGAACAGGACAAGCCGAAGGAAGATAAACCGACAGCAAGTGACGACGTCGAAATGGCCGATGCTAGTGCAAACGGCGCTTCTGAGGCCAATGGGCCTGTGGTCGAGTCCACTGAGGCCGAGTCATCTGAAAACAAGGATACTCCTGGCAGGGAAGAAGATGATACCACTAAGGAGCCTGGCGCAGGGGCCGATGCTACACCTGGAGGAGATTCAACGCCATCTCCAGCATCCACTGCTCCCTGGGATTGGCATCCTGTCATCAAGGAACTTATGGAGAAGATCAGGCCAACTTTGCCTTCTGACTTTGAGGCTAACATGAGTCTACCCTTCTACACCACCTTCTGGCAACTTGCGCTACAAGACCTACACGTACCTTCACAATGTTACATCGAAGAATCCAAGAGGTTAACAGACAAGGGTAAGGCCATGATGCATGATCGGTCTGACGTCAGCGCGCAAGGTAAGGCCAAGAAAGATGCGAAGCAGAAGGAACTAAACGACTTGTCAGAGGCTCTCACGAAGGAGTACCAGCATCAAATTGCAGCAAACACGGTCGTTCGTAATCGCTTAAGGGATGAAAAGAACCACTGGTTTGCCCAGCACCCTCTAGCCGGCACGGCAGCCCTCCACGACACTCTTGTCCAGGAATGCTTCTTGCCGCGCATTCTCACGTCACCACTTGATGCTCATTACGCTTACAAGATGCTGCTCTGGCTACATTCACAAGGCACGCCTGGCTTCCGTACCATGTATCTCATCGACCGCATCATGAAGGAGAAGCAGCTTACTTCTCTTATCTTCATGTGCACTGCTCGGGAAGCGGAGAACCTCGGCCGCTTCCTCAATGAGCTCCTCAAGGAGTTGCGCCGTTGGCACGCCGAATCCTCGGTCTATGAGAAGCTGGCCTACGGCACGAAGAAGGACCTCCCTGGTTTCGCGAGAAAGTTCAAACCCGACAGTGACTACACGCCTGAAACGTTTTTGACTTACGAGGACTTCCGCCGTCTCCTCTACAAGTGGCATGCACAACTCAATGGAGCTCTCAAGGCTTGCTTCACAGGTGGGGAATATATGCACATTCGCAATGCCATTAACATCCTCAAGTTCGTGCATCAAAACTTCCCGGTCGTCAACTGGATGGGCAAAGCACAGCTTGAGTGTGTGCAAAATCTGTCAAAGACTGAAACGAGAGAGGATCTCAAGCTTGCCGGCACTTCTCTCATTGGTGATCTCAAGAAGAGGGAAAGCCAATGGTTATTGCCGCAAGCCTTCCGGCTGGTGGGTCTCACCTACAACATCGATAGCGACAATTTCGTCGTCTGTTTTATTAAGAAGCCTAACCGCAAGCAGGCCGATCCGAACGCGACCCAACCAAAACCTGGCAGTAGAGCGGCGACCGAGGGACCAAACGGTACTCCGACGCCAGTCTCTAGTCAAGCAAAACAGCTCAACGCCTCAGCACCCGAATTCCAACCTTCCGGGACTGCGTAAGTCTTCGAATATCCATCCTCAACTTCGCACGGAATCTAATCGACACGGCAGTACGGTCAATATCTCGACAACCGGAGGCATGGATGCAGAAGATGGTGAGATTGACGACTCGGATACCCACAGGAACAGATTGACGGTTTCTGTAGCGGCGGGAGAAGAAGACCAAACGAGATCTGGAGATGCTACAAAATCCTCCAGCGCATCCGAAACAAAGGCTTCGACGCCTATTCCAGGCGCTCCTACCTCCCTACCAAGCAGAGGCGGACCAGACTCAAAACCTCCAACACCCGCCCCTCAGAACACCTTCCACCGTCCGGAACCCAATCGCAACCAGTCGATGGGCAGCCGTGCTCCGCATGCTTTGCCCAACAGGCCCGAGCCTCTTGGCAGGGGCCGCATGTCTGATCGCACTATGGACCGCCCTCCCCGGCACGACAATCGCGGACCTCCGGAATATGGCAGACTTGATCGTCCTGGTGATATTCCTCGTGACGACTTCAACGACAGACGCGATCAACCTCCTAATCGCCGTGACCGCGGTAGGAGCCCAGCTGGCGCGGAGAGACCATCCCGGGACATTGACCGTCGCGAAACTCAATGGCAAGGTGGAAGGGAAGCTTGGGAACATCCTGATGAGAGAGGCAGACCACTGCCGCGCGATACTAGACAGGGTGGTCGGCCGCCGCAGTGGGAGGGCCCCCGCGGCCAGCCTACATTCGATCCATTGGTTGATAGGGGACGTGGCCGGCCTTTTGACTCGCCAAACCAAATTCCAACTGGAGAAGGTCGCTATCAGAACTCCATGCCACCACCCACTACCGGACCATACCAACATGCCGAGCGGAGCAGCAGGCCTCCTTTGGCGGTCAATCCAGAGCGTGCGGCTTTGATCGAGGGCGACATGCGCCGTCCGAACTCAGAAAACTTTAGGACCGAGAGGGATAACCGCCGGGACAGAGGTTCAAGGCCTCACTCGCCAAGGCGTGAAGAGCGTCCGTCAGATTTTCCGCCTCGGGGCGACTACCGCGATGAGCGTGGCCCTCCCGAACGCCCACCGCTCAACTATCCTCCGAGTGGCTCGGGACGTGATCGCCGCGATGACCCCAACTCTATTCCACCGACTGGGCCACGCAGCGACCGCCCTGGTAGAAATGACTATGCAAGCGGACCGAGTGGAGGCCGCGGTCGCGAACTCTTTGAGCCTGGCCCGCTTCGGGCCCCACCAACAGACCCTAACCATGGCCGACTCAACCAGGACTTCCTTCCGTCACGTCCGCAAGACCCGGGATATGGTCGCCTGAACGGCCCGGGCGATGTTCCCTCCGGCCCTCGTGGTAGAGGCGCATCAAGACAAGGCGGTCGTGGCTTCCTGTCTGGTCCCGGCGACTCTGGCCAGAGAGGCTCTGTTCCTCAATCTCCTCTGAGCGATCGTGGTGCGCCAACCGGACCTAACGCTGAGCGGAGAGAGTACCGCGAACCTCAGTCCTTTGACTACGGCCCCCAGAGCTCAGCAAATGACCAGGGTCCTGACACTTCCACTGTTCACCCTAGCCGCTTAAGCCATATCTCTGGCTCGCGCGATATGCCTGCTCCATCTACAGCTGCGTCATCGTTCCCTCCGCCTTCGGGCCCACGTGGCTCTCGCCAATCAGGCGGGGGCGCGACAGCGCCTTCTCCCGGTCGCAACCCTCCGACTGGGCCAGCCTCCTCAGACCGTAGACAAGAACCTGACAAGCGCTTTGCTGGCATCCAAAACATGTTGCAGCAGGGTGGCAGCCCGTCACCTTACGAGCGCAGTGGCGAGCGCGGCGCATCGATCCGTGGCAGGGCAGCTAGAGGCGGCCCGAGCAGCACGGCAAGCCCGGCCGCCAGCGCACCCGGCACTCCAATCCCGAGCCACTTCGACGCATCTTCGCGCGGTGGTGACCGGCCAGACCTGATGGCTGACGAACAGCGCGGCAGCCGCAGGGAGCGACGTGGCGACGGAGAGAGGCGGCGTCATCGCTCTAGCAGCCGTGACCGCGACAACAGAGAAGGCGGTAGCGGCCGTGAGCGTCCACCAAGGACAGACGAAGGGCGCGAGCCTCGCGAACCGCGTGAAGCCCGCGAGCCCCGTGAACCACGGGAGTCACGCGACAAGCGCTCCGGGCCGGGTGATCGCGAGGGACGCGAGCCGCGGGAGTCGGGGCGGCGCAGCAATCGCGATGACCGCGAGCGTGAGCCCCATGGCCATGGTAGCAACAGCGGCGGGCATCACCGCGAAGGCGGCCGGCGCGGCGGTAATGGACCCCGTGATCCGATGGCCGGTGGTGATGACTTTTCGATGCCGATGCCGCCGCCGCATGGGCAGAACCAGCCGGGCGGCGGTGGAGGATCGTCTTCGCGGCGTGGTGGTAACAGCAACATGATGGACGAGTATGGTGGCGGTGGCGGTGGAGCCCAGGGGCAAATGAACGGCGAGCAGCATGGCGGTGGAGGAATGATGATGCGGGGGAGCGGAGGGCGCGACAGGCGCGAGGGTGGCGGCGGCAGTGGCAGAGAGCCGCGCGAGCCGAGGGAGCAACGCGAGAGTAGAGATGGCAGAAAAAGGGGACGGACCGGCGATGTGGATGGCGGGCAGCACGGAGAGAATAAGCGGCCGAGGAGGGGAGGCGGGGAGCGCAGTGGGAGGGAGCACCAGGGCACGTAGGTAGCGTAGGCTGCGTTGATGGTGGTATGTGGGGTGAAGGGTCTGCAGAGTTTGGTCTTTTTTATTCTTGCGTTTCTGCTGCTGTTTTGTCTGTTGTCTGTCCTCCTTCTCCTCTTCTTTTTAAACATCATTTCCTTCTTCGGTCGGCTTCTACGACTTACTGCTTTGTCGATTGATGGATTGATTGATCAATCGGTCGACTCTGTGGGTACGACAGAGCACACACACATATAGGTCTTTTTAGGCTGGCTGGAGGGATGGGGGCAGCATTGGATGGATGGTGGGGCATTGGTGGGCGGACGGCAGGGTATATCAGATCAAGACAAACAAACATCGAGGATTTTTTCTTCACTCGCTTCTCTATTTCTTTCTTCTGTCTACTGTCTGCTGTTTGGTTTTTAACGTCGTTGTCGTTGTCGTCGTCGTCGTCGTCGTCAATGCTTTCATGTCTGGTTTCACGTTAATGACTTGATAAGGGGCATGAGGATCGGGAGGTTCTTTTCCTTCTTCGTCTTCTTCTTCGTCTTTGTGTTTGTGTTTGTCTTTATGTTATACTTCATTGGCAGTGGGGGGAGTGGTGGTCATCTCGGAGTTTCTCGCCTGCATGGCTGGCTGTTGGGTAATAGATGGGGTTGGAATACGGAGGGATGGTGGGTAGGTATGCGTAATGGAGACTGCTTGCGTGAGTATTGGTTCTTGTCGCTGTGCTTGCGTGTGCTGGGTCCTTTGAGGGTGTTGGAGGTGAGCGCATTGTCTGCACCGAAGGGTGTTTACTGATGTTAACTGCCCAGTATATCTTGGCAAAGTAATGTGAGTGTGGAATTCACTTCACTGTCGCCCCCCTTCACATCCTCCGTTCACTAACACTAACCCGTTACAGTAAGTACACGTCATAGGGTACGATAACCGACCACTTTCTTTTGTTATGATCACCTTTTTCTCTTGCCGACCGTCCTTCGTCCTTCGTTCAACAACACCGACAACAACTCCCACCATGCGTCACATCCTGGGCTGCCCCCGTGAGATCCGCGACCTCATCTACGACCATCTTATCCAAGACTTCATCAACGATGGAGATATTCCATCATCTTGGGGCGCTGATTACTACCAGGTTCCGTACCATGAAGTTGGCGGGATCGCTCGTCGCATGCGGCCCAAGTATGTGGTCGACATCCTCTTGGTTAATTCGCAGATCCGCAACGAGTTCGAGTACGCGCTTCGCAAGCACACTCACGCCATAGTGTTCCACCATTACCAAGGCATTGCCGACCCTTGCTGGGGCAAGTGGTCTATGAAGACGCCAGTTGCCCATCGTATGCGTTCGCTTGAGCTCCAGACTATCATCACCCGCGAGGCGAGCTCCGAGTTCCAGTTTGCCCATTCGGACTATCGTTGCGGTCTTTTGCACGACTGCCTCGAACACGACTACCAAGACATGGTGAACAAGCTTCCGACCCTCGAGCATCTCACTCTCACCATAGGCATTGATAATGCCAACTTCTTAGTCATTCTTTGCCAGAATAAAACGCTGGTCATAGAGCGCTTCCTCAAGTTCCTTCCCGCCGCCTTCGACCACCTCAATTCTGTCAAGAAATCTGTCGTCGTTGGGACGTCTCCTCAGCCCACCTTAGAGATCGCCTACAGGATTGACAAGAGAGACCAAGACGGACGCCTTATCAGTCCACCCGAGATCCTTACCCGCGATATTGCTTTCTGGCAAGTGGAATTTCCCAAACCTCTAATTACCCTTTCAATATACCGAAATCACATTGATATAGTACACAGGTACATTTTCTCCAACAAGGTTGTCAGGAAGAAGAAGTTGCTCTGCGTGCTGGCACCGTTCGTATACCGTCTCGGTATCAGCCCTCTCTCGCCCTTCTACGAACACACAGTCTTGTACGAGCGGTGGGACGCCGCCGGCAAGCCGACTGTCGACACACTTTTGAACATCCACAAGCTTCATGAGAAGCAACAGGCGGCCAATCAACATGATGAGAAGGTCGAGCGGAAGATCGATCAGAAGATTGAGCGGAAGATGGGAAAAGCCCAGTACAAGATCAAGGTTATCAATGCAGAGATCAAGAAAGCCGAGAAGAGGATCGAAATGGCCCGGCAGGAAATCAGGGTGACTGAGAAGGAGCTTAAGAATGTCCAGCAGAGGACCAAGGAAGCTCATCGCAGGAGGACGAAGAAGAAGCTTTGCAGGAATGCGAAGCCCAAGGGCAAGATTGTACGGGGTTTCAAGAAGGTGATGGGCTTCCTGCTGTTCGGCCTGCGTGGATAGTGAAGGGATATCTGCAAAGGCAACACAGTGGCTTGGGGTTGAGATGCTTACGATTTGATTCACGGTTTGGCTTGTCATTCAGCTCTATCACAACTTGGCTCAACATCTAAGGCCCTCACGGCTTTGGTTCAGCAAACGGCGACTTGCAGATGATGAGTTGCATACAGCTTTGTTTACATGCGGTTTGCTCACGGTTTGCTTCAGTATGCTCCAACAGAACGACTTGTTATTGGATCAAAACTTGCTTGAGTACAGCAAATGCTCGACTTACTTTTTACACGACCTGCTCTCATTTTGCCTAGCACACTGCTTTCATTGCACGCTAGCGAAGTACGTAGTAGTTGTGGTAGTATGGCAGGCATAATGAACATTTCCCTTTCGTGTCGGTTAAGATGCCTGCGGGTGAAGTATACTGCGATAACTAGTAGTCAGAACACTACTAGCGTGTATCATTGGTGAAGGTCAGTGAGTGTCGTAGAAGGAGAGACGTGCAATTGTCAGATGCGGAGAAGCCACGAATACGGGTACGAATACGTGAAAACAAAATCTTATCAAGATTAGATAGCCAGCTACGGGGACCGGCGCGCCCCTACCCGGCACGAATTTTTATATCACCCGCGCCGCGAAACCAGTTGCGACAGCAGACACCATGCCGCCGTTTCGTGGAAGAGCAGGTTTTCGAGGACGAGGCCGCGGCCGTGGTCGCGGAAGGGGCGGCGCGCGCTTCGGCCAGCGCGAAGCCTTCACCAAGTCCAGAGTGGAAGAAGATGCGTCAAGCGGCTCGGAGGCCTCTGACGCCGAGAGCGACCAGGTGCAATCGGAGTTGGAAGAGGAAGTCTCGAGTGATGACGAAGACGAACTTCCCTCGGGCCCGACATCGCGCCCCTACTCGGCCCTGCTCCAATCCCTCCAGCAAAACCACGACGAGCAGCCGAAGAAAAAGAAAAGGAAAATTGACCACCAACCTGCACCGGCGCCCGAGCCGGATGATGATGAGCAGGTCGACGAGGCTGAGGACCCCGAGGACGCTGCTGACGAGGAGGAAATTGGCCCCGATGACGATGAAGAGGAGGACATGTCTGATCCGTTCGAGGCGCATTTTGCTCGTCCGGAAGAGAATCAGCTCGCCCAGAAGCTCAAGGCCGTCTCGGAAAATCGCTGGGAAACCCGCAAGTCGCTTATCGAGGGCGTTGGAAGATGTGCTGTCTCGAATGCTGGAGCAGCTGAACCTTTGAAAAAGGCCGTCGCATCGCCGGATCAACTCAAACTCAAGAAGAAACTCGCCTCGACGGCCAAGAGTCTTTTGCCCGAGTTCAATCCTGTGCAAAAGGCGCTGGCTGCACCTCTGTTCGCGTACCAGGACGTTCTGTTCGGCTCCAGGACTGTTAAAAACGCAGAAAGCCTCCGCCAACTCACATGTCTCCATGCGTTGAACCACGTCTTCAAGACGCGAGACAAGGTCATCAAGAACAACTCTCGATTGGCACGGGAACAGGACGAAGGTGCTGAGCTTCGAGACCAAGGCTTCACCAGGCCTAAAGTTTTGATGCTTCTCGAAACGCGACAGTCGTGTTCCAGGACCATCGATACGATCATGAAGCTCTGCGAGCCTGAGCAACAAGAGAACAAAAAGCGTTTCCAGGACTCCTTTGTCCAGGAAGAAGGCCGGTTCGGCGATGACAAGCCGGAAGACTTCCGTGAACTGTTCGATGGCAACGACGACAACGAGTTCAGGATGGGTTTGAAATTCACCAGGAAAACCGTCAAGTACTTTTCGCAGTTCTACAATTCCGACATTATCTTCGCCAGCCCCTTGGGATTGCGCAGAGCCATCGAGAGAGGCGGAGAGTAAGTAAAACAACCTCGTATACTCATAGTACATGCATCTAACAACCTTACAGAAAGAAGAAGACGGACTATGATTTCCTCTCCTCCATCGAGCTCGTGGTAGTGGACCAGGCTGACGCCATGCTAATGCAAAACTGGGAGCACGTCGAATACTGTTTCTCGCACCTGAACCTCCAACCCAAAGACGCGCACGGCTGCGACTTCAGCCGCGTACGTACCTGGTACCTGGATAACCAAGCCGCGCACCTGCGCCAGACAGTCGTGCTGTCGGCATACCTCGCGCCCGAGTTCAACGCCCTCTTCAACAAGCACATGCGCAACGTAGCGGGCAAAGCCAAAATTAGCCCGGAGTACGACGGCGCGATGCTCGACCTCGGCATCAGCGTGAAGCAGACGTTCAGCCGCTTCGACTCCGCCAGCCCGGCCGCAGACCCCGACTCCCGCTTCAAGTACTTCACCAGCGCCGTCTTGCCAGGGCTCAAGCGCCTCCCTAAGCCCGCGGAAGGTGGCCCTGGCGTCCTCGTCTTCATCCCTAGCTACCTCGACTTCGTCCGCGTGCGCAACTACTTCGCCAACAGCAACGACACAGCCAACCTCAGCTTCGGCGCAGTATCCGAGTACACAGAGCAGGCGGAGGTGCGACGCGCGCGCTCGCATTTCCTGACCGGCCGGCATAGCGTCCTGCTCTACACGGGCCGCGCACACCATTTCCGCCGGTACTTGATCCGCGGCGTCAGGCGCGTGGTCCTGTACGGCTTGCCTGAGAACCCAGAATTCTATAAAGAGGTTGTGGGTGAGTTTCTGGGTGCGAGCATTGCGGAGGGGAGGCTGGATCCCAGTGAAGCGGGTGTGAGAGCTATGTTTAGTAAGTGGGATGGGTTGGCGCTGGAGCGGGTTGTTGGGTCGAAGCGGGTGGGTGCTATGGTGAGGGATAAGAGTGGGGATACGTTTGATTTTATTTGAGGGGGATGTATAGAAGGATGGATAGTACATATCTTGCCATCTACTATTGCTTTTTGGCGTGAAATTTGCAAAGTGAACGACCGTCGGCGCTTTCCCTTCTCTCAGCTGCACGCGGTTTCGCGCAGTCGCGCGTGTGTCCGAGCTTTTGGCGCGCAACGACTTTCCTTTCCATCAACGTCACAACCTCTCACAACCTCCTACAACATTTACCCAATCCCACCAACCGACGCCACCGTTCCTTCTCTACTCCCCGAATCTCATCTGCTCCGACAAGCTCGCCATGTCCAGCAAAAAGGATGGCGGCGCCTACGGCGCGGCCTCCAGCGACACCAGCTTCCGCAAAACCTGGGACCGCGCCGAATACGCGCAGCGCGCAGCCGACCACGATGCGAAGACCAAAGAGGAAGGCAAAGCACGATACGAAGCCGCGCTCGCGGGTAAGAAGTACGTGCGGCGAGCATCGACGCCACCGGACGCGCGAGAGACGGAGGCGCGCAAGTCGCGGCTCGACGTGGGCAGCATGGTGGGCAAGACGCAGCTGGTGCCAGCGGGGTCAGCGGTGGGCAAGCGCGGCCGCGGCGCGGGCTTCTACTGCGAGAACTGCGACCTCACGTTCAAGGACAACCTGCAGTACGTCGAGCACTTGAACAGTAAACAGCATCTTGTGAATACGGGCCAGACGGGCGAGGTGAGGCGGGCCACGGTCGAGGAGGTGCGGGATCGTTTGGCGTGGTTGAAGAGGAAGAGGGACGAGGAGAAGAGGGATGAGGTTGTCGATTTGGGACAGAGGCTGGAGGTAGCCAAGGAGAAAGAGGATAGGGAACGTGAGGAGAAGAGGCGCAAGAGGAATGAGAAGAGGAGAAAGACCAAGGATGGCATGGGCGTCCCGCAAGTGGAGGTCGAGAACGATGGCATCATTTGCTGAAAGGGGATTGAACGGTCATACAAATACGGCGTTGCGGTAAGGGATTGCATCGAAATGGCGTTACGGATTCGATCTGGCACCTGAATGGGATATATCAAATGGCTCGACAAACTAGAGGCCATGCTTAGGCGTACCTCTCGTACATCACATCCCTGATCTCCCGCCAAAGGGACAGCAACCGCAAACACGACTCAGTCAGATGGGGTCCGGAATCTGCTTCCTCATCCACATTGAAACTTGTGTGTAAGGGCCGCAGAGCTACAGACAAAAACGACCAATCCATTCCTGCGAACAGAATGGAGCCATTTAGAGGCCTGTACTCTCGTGTCCCTTCACACCCATATGGTAATACTATTCTTCATTGTGGCATTGCTCAAAGATTCCATGTCGCGTGGCAGTGACATCAATGAGGCTAAATCCACCCGGATCACCTACACAGCCACACTACGAAGATCTAATCACATTTTTCAAGAATAACATGCCACGGATATCCACCTACTCTTCAGCCTGTTTCACGAAAGCACTTAAGTCACCTCGCCAAGATGCACATGTTCGACCTCCCACCAGAGGTCTTTGCCGCAATCATGGAGCAAACAGCCCACACGCTCAAACTGCGACGCACCTTGCGTGCGCGTCTCGTCTGCAGTAAGCGCCATACAGACGCACATGAGTCCACCAGCAACACCATTGGAAACTAATACGAATACCGCAGAAACATTCGATGTCGGACTCACTGCTGCCATCTTCATGACCGCGTCTATTGAGCGCTTCTACCGGGCAGGCAACCCCATCACAATACGAGGCGTATGTCTCATCCCTGTTAAGTGGCCTGTGCCCTTGCTGTGTAAACGGACAAGGGAGCGTGAACAGCGCTCGGCAGTTTTTTGTGTTATCCGTGAAGTGGTGCGGAGGATTATGGCTGCACGACAATGTCAACTTCAAGAACGGGAAAGAGAAGAAGAAAAAGAAGAGGGAGAGCAACAATGCCTCGAGTCTATATGCACACACATCTCAGCCTGGGATATCTACTCGAGCGAGCTCATTGCCGAGATCATCAAGCCCGAGAAGCCGTACCCTTCGGAAGCAGACATGGCGCGGGCGTGTGTCTCCGCTGCAGCCTGGCTCGGTAGCATCTCACTCGTCGAACACTTCATCGCGCAAGCGGGCCCCGGCTTCGACATCGACGCCGAAAGCATGCTCCTCGCGTCTCCCCTTTGGGCCGCTACGCAACAAGGCCACGCCAACATGATGCAGCACCTCTTCGCCCTCGGTGCCAAGCCGCTCCGCTGCAGCCACACCCGGCGTATACAAAGGGCATACCTGCCGTCCTCCCGCTATAACCCGCGACCCGCAGCCTCGGCATCAATTCCGCTCGTCGAAGCTTGCTCGGCTGGCCGGCCCTGTAGCACTACCGGCATACGCCAAACCCAGAGCAAATTCAGCTTGGATATCGACGGAGTCGAATGGACGCTCTGGGAGATTGCTGAAGGAGGGCACCTAGCCGCGGCGGAGTTCTTGATGCCGCACCAGGTAAACAATGCGTAGGTGGGCGCCTGCCGCAACGGGAAAGAAAACATGGCGCGGTTCCTGCTCGACCGCGGCGCGAACCCGCACACGACGGATTTCACGCACACGCGCATCCTGAAGCCGGTGGCCGTCGCCGCGCAGCTGGGCCACCTGGCCATCGTCAAGCTCCTGCTAAAGCGCGGCGCGGACCCGAACCACCACTTCAAGAAATACGCGCGGTCGACGGCGCTGCAGCTGGCTGCGAGCCGGGGGCACGTGGGCGTCGTTCACGCCCTGCTGGACGCGGGCGCCGACATGTACTGCGCGGAGAGTCCGCTGCGGATGGCGGCGGAGCGGGGGCAGGTGGATGCGGCGAGGGCGCTGTTGGAGCGGGGGTATGATGTTCAGAGGGGAGGTGGGGGAGTGGCTGACGCCGAGGGGGAGTTGGGCCGCGAAGCCGTTTTCGTGGCTTGTGTTGGCGGACATGTTTCCATGGTGAGGTTGCTGGCGCAGTGGGGGGTGCGATATCAGGGGGAGGTATGCCTGGCATGAGACTATGATTGTGGAGGCGCGGAGGTGTGGGCTTGAGGATGTGGTGGAAGTTTTGCTGAAGCTGGGGGTTGAGAAGCCAGTGGGCTTTAAAGATGTGTTGAAGGATCCGGATAGGCGCTGTGTGCTTGATCTGGAATGAGCTTGGGGGGCGTGGTGTAAACGTAGCAGCAGGTAGATGGAAGACTTCTTTTAAGCGTGTTAACAAATTCCCGTTCGCACGTTGCCGCGAATGAAAAAGTTCCACTTAACAAACCCTGTTAAAGCGCAGCACTAAATACGCAATATATAATATGGGGGATCGAGCACGTCAAGCTCAGTTACCTGAACTCAAGTAATGCGCGCTCTGGTCTAGGGGTTAAACGGTAAACAATACTGTCCCGAACACAAGTGAGTTAGAGTTTGGACTAGGGAGCCCACCTGAGAAGGCGGGTTCGATTCGATTCCTTTTTGCGTCGTTTTGTTTTTTTGTTTTATTTTCTTTGTCATGTTCACACATGCTAACATGACTGGATTGTTTGAGTCCTGTATCCATGCATGTATAGGTAGCTTCAAGGTCATGCCTTTGTAGAATGCCCTCGTGATACGTATATCTCTATACATACTGTTAAGCCCTGGAGGTTTAGCTTTCTTGTAGATATTGAGGGACTACCGAATACAGTAGTATACCTCATCGCCACTACCTAAGGAGTATTTGGTGGATACAGTATACTATACTCGATATGCAGTCAAGGAATGAGCAAAACTATCCAAGGCCAAGTAAACATCGTATCTCGCAGCTACGAAAGGACATAAGGATCACTTATAGGTAGGTAGACAAGCCAAACACAGGCTCAAAAACAGGTCTCCGCACATGAATTACTGCTGCACAGTGCTTCCGCAAAGATTTTATACCGGCCAACACCCCCACAGCGCATTACCTATCGTACACACAGCCAGCAAAGCGCCCACGGACCCGCCGCACGCAGCCCAACGCAACGACCAGCGCCACGCCTGCCAAACCTCTATTCATTCCATCCCTCACGCCTCACTAAGCATAAATTGCACATCACCACTCGTCGCGCCGCCCACGCACGTGCTCATAAACGTGCCAGTCGGGCACGTCAACCTCGCCGCCTTGACGCAGCGCTCCCAGCGGCCCTTGGAGATGTTGATCTGCGCGCCGGCGTCCGCCTCCGTGGCCTGCAGGTCGAAGCGGCTGCGCCCTTCCTCGCCGGTCGTGGCGCTCGGCCGGCCCCCGCACTTTTGGATGCTGCCGGCTATGCCGCCGCAGATGTTGAGGAGGGCGACGTTGGTTTCGTGCGTGTCGAGGGAGCTGAAGGGGGGAGGGGGTGTTAGTTGCGTGGTTTGAGGGAGTTGGGTTTGGGTGTGCGGGGCTTGGGGGAGGTGGGGGGTTGGGGTTGCACGTACGCGCTCGTGTCGAGGCACTTGGTGTCGGTGACTTCGTCGCCGGAGACGACTTGCTCGCCGCGCGGGAGGAGCGGCGTCGCGAGCGCGGCGGAGGCGAAGAACACGATGTGGCTGAGGAGCATGGTTGCGGTTGCGGTTGTGGTTGGATAGGTAAGAAACCAGAAGAGGAAAGGAACAGCAGAGGTTGATCGATCGCCTCGCGGAGTGGTTTGTTAAAATGCAGCAAACGGGCAGAAGACGAAGACGGAACTGCAGAAGAAGGAGAAGAAGAGGAAAGCGGAAAGAAAAAACCCGGAATATAGAACAGTAGGTAGCTGTTCTCGTTGATGCTGATGATGATGGTGAACAACAACCACAGCACACAGCTCACCACCCCTTTATACCTCCGCCCTCCCTCCCACACACCTATCCTCGCCTCAAAAAAAAAAGAGACATCCAACCCTCCTCAAACCACCCCCAAAAGACCACAAAACCCGCACACGCCCAAGCGTCGCAGCCGCACCGCCAAGCTTCCATGCACCACGGCGCCTCGAGCTTGGCCGCAGAGCCCCACGAAGCTTGGCGCCAGGTGCGGCGCCAGGTGCGGCGGACCTCAAACCCTAATGCGCGGGCGAGGGTTTGGTGCTGCTGCTGCTGAGACACGGCGTGTGTCAGTGCGGAGTGTGGTTGGTGGGTGGTTAGCTGGTGCTGCTCGCGAGCGCGCGAAGGATACAATGCGTATGGTATGGTGGGCTGAGACGGCGAGGAGGCTATTGTAGCTGCTTTGCTTGATGCCTGCGCGCGGGCGAGCCGGCGTGGCTGGTCTGGTCTGGTTGTTGGGAGAGGCACGCACCAGCCAGCCAGCCACAGTGCCACAGCCTGCGAGCCGAGCCGACCCGTCCGCTACTTTTTCGGGACCACCCTTCTCCTACACCACACATATACATGCCCATATCATATAACCCAGCAAGTACGCAAGGCAGCCAATCATAGTAGTAGTAGCTAGAAAGAAGCTACTAAAAACCTCGTGTACACTAATCCGCACCACACAGCTTGAAGAGCGAAGAACGGTACTGAGCGGGCGTATGAATGTATAGACTGATAGGTGGATATACTACGTACGTAGCGACGCCCTCCCTCCCAGCCGAGCCGAGCAGGTGCGTATGGGGGTTGTCTTGCTTTGCCCTGACAATTAACAGGGCAGACGAACGAGTTAGGTACCTACGGACGCAAAGGGGATGACGATGACGATAACGGTGTCGGGACGAAAGAAAAGGAAAAGAAAGCGCTTGCTCTTGAGAACGAGAGATAGAGAGATAGAGAGAGAGAACCACCAAAAGCAAGAGACCATACGATTACACACACACACACACATACACTACGCCAGCCAGCCAGCCACCTATCCATCGTCTATTAACCTCCCGACCCGTCCATCCATCCATCTGTCCCTCTGTCCCTCTGTCCAAGCAACCAAGCACGCAAGCAAGCTATGCCATGCCGTACATCCATCACGCATCCCAGTGCATCGCAGCGCATCTCGCATATACATGCATGCATGCAGCCGAAGCCGAGCGCACGCGTCTTCATCTTTCCTTCCTTTCCTAATCCGCCACCCATTCATCCAACCCTTCCACCTACCCCGCCCTACCCCAAGGTATCCAGCCATCATGCGTGCATGCATGCATTCAAACGCACTCGTTCCCTGCCTTCTCACCACTACTACCACCACCACCACATAACTCCATTTTAACCCCCCATCTCACTCTCTCACCCATTCCCTTTCTCATCCCCATCCCCATCCCCACCCCACCCCGCTCAAAACAACCACAACAACAGCGACAAACACCACAAAGAGAAAAGAAGAAGCAGCAGCGAAAAATAAACCTATAGAAAAATGAAAAAGACTGAAAATCACCCATGCACATCCCCACTGCCATCCGCAATCGCCAAGCGCTGCTTCAGCGTCTTCGCCTTCTTGCTAACCCCCTTCCGCTTCCCCTTAGCCGGCGCCTCCGACACGGGCGTCGCCGCCCCGGACGGCTTCGCGCTGCCATCGTCAAAGTGTCCTTCGCCTGTACGGCCATCATGTCAGCCACCACCATCCTTTTCTCTAAAAACACAATAAGAGTGTAGGTAGGGTTAAGAAGACCGCACGCTCGCTCACTCACCTTCATGGTACATGTCATCCATATTGACCTCGCGGGCCTTCTTCGCCGCCGCAGCCCTCTTCCGCTTGCCGCCGGCCTGCGCGCTGGCCGCCGCCTCGGCCGCCGCCATCTCCGCTTCCTTCTCCTCAATCATCTTGGCCTGATCGTCATCCGCCAGCCACATGGCAATGTCCTTGGTGCGGTTCTCGCGGCTGCGCGTGTTGAAGTCGACCTGGGCGCCCGCGCCGCCGCTGATGACGACGCGCTGCACCTCCTCCTTCTGCAGCGCGCGCTTGCGGATCCGCTCCTCGATCGTGCCGCGTGTAATCAGCCGGTACACCGTCACTTGCCGAGTCTGGCCCAGACGATGCGCGCGATCCATGGCCTGCGAGTCGATGGTCGGGTTCCAGTCCGAGTCGTAGAAGATGACCGTGTCGGCGCTGGTCAGGTTGATACCGAGACCACCGGCGCGCGTAGACAGCAGGAAGACGAAAATCTCCGGCCGCGTTTGGAAATCGGCGACCGTGTCGCGACGGTCTTCGAGTTTGGTGGAGCCGTCGAGCCGGCAGTACTTGTAGTTGCGATACGTCAAGTACTCCTCCATCAGGTCGATCATGCGCGTCATCTGGAAGTACAGTAAGACACGGTGGCCTTCCTCCTTTAGCCTCTTGAGCAGACGGTCCAGCATCGCGAGCTTGCCCGAGTCGGTGACGAAGCGCTGCATCGACGGTACCGTAATGTGCGTGTACCGCGACTTCGACATTGCCGGCGGAGGAAGCATGTTGGTGGATGGGAAATCGGCAGGGTCCACCTTTTGGTCCAGCAGGGCCTGCTCGGTGTTCTCGGAAATGTCATATAGAGCAGTCCGCATCCGTCCGTTGAACATATACCTCTCGCGCTCCAAGAGCGTGCCTTGACCAGAGTAGTGCAGCTCGATTGGCGGCGCCGACACGGCAGGCTTGGCAGAAGCCTCGATCGATCCCAGCCCAAGGTTCTCAAAAGCATTCTTCGAGACGTTCAGCAGGTTGGCCATGCATCCCTCGGGCGTGATCTCGGCAAGTGGCCGACGATCGTTCTGCTCGACGATGTTGAACAGCGCATGAGTGGGCTTATACGCCGACGCATCATCCTCATCGTAGCAAATTTTAAATCTTCCGAGGCGGCGCGGTTTCCGGGAGATCTCAACAGCACGCTGGAAGACGTCCCCCCAAGCCGCAGATGCGACCTCACCAGCCGAAGCATCTACAAATCTAAGGAAAGAGAACGCCCCATCGTCGCGTGAGCTCTCAAGGACGTTGTCTGGGCTCCAAACGTTCATCAAGTGAGAGAGGTATTTACCTCTCCAGCCTGCGTGCGCGTTGTCAGGGCCAGCAACGTCAAGACGTCCATCTCCACGACCGATCAACCGCGGCACTTGGTATTCGATGAGGTTGCGGACAGAGTAAGCTACGTCGACACTTTGACCTTCGCGCATAAACGAGGCGGTTTCGGCGAAGTGAGAGAAAGCCACAGGCGAATGCGTTTCTGCCCGCTCAAAGAGATCCGGGTGGTTACAGACCTTCCTGAACTGCATTACAAGGTTCATCAGCGTGGCCGTATCCTGATCATCGCCAACCGCAGCCTTCTCAATGAGATCCATGATGCTGATCTTATTGCGCAGGTTAGTGTAGTATGCGCGCTGGCGGTAGGTGAGGTCGCAGAAGACGTCCTTCTCGATTTTGTCTCCAAGCTCTTTTTGCACATGCTTCTTGATACGTCGAAGCATAAATGGCTTAAGTATCATATGCAAACGCTTGAGCTGGTCTTCGTTGAGTTTCGTGTTGCTTTGAGCGTGGCTTTCGATATCCTTCGAGAACCAGTCGCTGAACTCGTCGTGCGAATCGAACAAACTTGGCATGATGAAATGCAGCAAGGCCCACAACTCCTGCATGTTATTCTGGATGGGAGTACCAGTCAGAAGCAAACGGTTACGGCAGTGGAAGCCCAACAGACTCTTCCATCTCGAACTCTGGGAGGACTTGATAGCTTGAGCCTCATCGAGGATCATGTATTGCCACCGGATCTTCTGGAAGTACTGGGCATCCTGAACGACCAGCTGGTAAGAGGTAACAAGCACGTGGAAAGGCGATTCCTTCCTGTACGTGATGTGTTTCCTGTCCCAGAA
This sequence comes from Aplosporella prunicola CBS 121167, assembly GCF_010093885.1. NCBI lineage: Eukaryota > Fungi > Ascomycota > Dothideomycetes > Botryosphaeriales > Aplosporellaceae > Aplosporella > Aplosporella prunicola. The sequence goes on from NW_022983538.1 coordinate 748,363, forward strand.
TTTACGCAGGACTTTGCGATCCTTGGCGTTACCCCAGTAAGGCAGGACCTTGAGATCCGGCACGAATTTGGTGATTTCCTGCTGCCAGTTGTGCAGGGTTGACGCAGGCGCGATGACCAAGAAGGGGCCCCAGATGTTATGGGTCTCAGCCAAGTAGGCCATGACGGAAATGGACTGTACAGTCTTACCGAGACCCATTTCGTCTGCCAAGATACCGTTGATGCCTTGTTCGTACAAATTGACAAGCCAGTTGAGACCCTTGAGCTGGTATTCCTTCAACTGGCAAGACAAAAGCTTCGGTTGCGGCACATCCATACTCTGTAAACTGGTCGGGTTCTGGAAGTTCATCTCTTCGTAATCATCAAACTGGCTCTGTGCAGATTGGCCTTCGTTGAAGGCGCGGGCACGGTCCTGAGCTTCCTTGACGGCGTTTTGCGCGTTGGCCATAGCCGCCTGCTGCAGCACAGTCTCGTCCTCGGCATCGAAATCCAGGTCTTCGAAATTCGTGACTTTCGTGCCAAGTTTGGCATTGCTCTCGGGTAGGTCTATCGCGTGAGCGCCATCCTCGGCGGGCTTGAGCGTTTGTTTCGACACTGCAACATCGTCCGTGGAGCGTTCGACTTCGTCGGTCTTGACCTTCTTGCCAATGAAATGCGAGTAGAGTTCGGTCTGAGAAATCAAGAAATTGAGCTTTCGCTTCTGCCTGTTGGCTTCACGCTCCGCTTCGGCCTTCTTGGCATTCTCCAACTCTTGCTTCTCGGCCAACTTCCTCTGATCGCGCTCATCACGCTCGTTCCTCTTCCAGAACGACAACATCTCACGCATGCTCCTCTTTGCACGGGCCTGTACATCCTTCATGCTCTTGTTGGTCCTAAGCTGCCAACGGCGAGCTTCCTTCGAAGCCAACTGAGCAGTCTTTCGGAGGTTGGATTGCTTCGTCGCGAGAGAGTTGTCCTTGATACGGCAGACCTTCGGAATATCCTTCCTGGCCAGGTCTTTCCAAATAGCGTCGTACAGCTTGTTGTATTCTTTCGACTCATAGGCTCCCACTGGCATCATCTGGGCCGGAGGACTGGATTCTTCAGTAAAGCTACGCTCCCTCTTGAGCGCCTCGAGTCGGGCTTCTTCACGCGGAGCAATGAGCGGAAGTTCGTCTCCACGGTCCAGAGCAAGTTGGGCTGCGGCCGCGGCATCCTTCTCGGCCTGCTTCTGCTCCTTGCTCTTGCGCGGCCTGGCTCCTTGCCTGCCTCTCCTCTTTGGCGCATCGCGGGCTGCATCCTCCGTCATTTGGAACGTGCTCATCGTGCCGCCTTCGAAATTAGGCGCATGTGGGGTGACCTCCCGAATATCCGCACTGGGTGTGCCTCCCTGTAGGAGTCGGTTGGTGTTCTTGGCCTTGAGTTCTGCCTTCTCCGCCTCGTGGATGAGCCTCCTTCGTTCTTCCTCGTCGGCCGTGATCTCCGCCTTAGCCAACGCCTCGTCGCGTTTTTGAAACTCGACCTGCAGAGTCTTTTCACGCCGACGCTTGCGCTGCATGTCCTTCTTGCGTTCCTTTTCTTCCGCGATTTCCTGAGCCTGTACCTCCTGCCATGCCTCATTTTCGTGTTGAGCATTGTAGTGGGCCTTGGCTGTCGCGGCGTGGGACGCAAAGATGTCACAGTATCTCTTAGTCTGAACGTCTCGGCGGCGCTGCAAAAGAAAAAAAAAAAAAGAAAAAATTAGCCAAAACCATTGTCAGTTCTTTGTGGTATCCTCACCTTGCGCTTGTGCTCCTCGGCCTCGTCGACCTCCCTTGCACGCTTCAGGGTGTTCAGACGATATTCCTCGTGATCCTGCTCATATCCGGGGGCCTCCAAGTCACTGCTGTCGAGGTGTTCAAGCTTCATGTATTCAGCGTCAACGGCCTTCGGATCCGCCTCCTCAGTCGGCATAGACCGTGCGAAAATCTGTTGGCCCCCATTGACCACAGACCGCTCGGGACCAAGGCTAAGTGGAGGGACAGTGCCATTGAGCGGCGCATGGAAAGGCGTGGGGTGTTCAGACTTGATCGGAACGGGAGTGTATTGCTTCAGTGGCGGAGGTGCTGGGGCGTGGTAGGATGGCGTAGAAGCTGGTGCGGGCTCGGAGCCGGACATGATGCTAGATAGCGACATTGGATCTGCTCGAGCTGGCGTCGACATCTATCGGCGCGGGTCAGCGCTGATGCGAAGTTGTAAATGAGGGACTGTATATAACTACCTCGATTGATGGCCTCCGCGCTTGCGCAATCGGCGGTGGTCCGTTCATGATGCTCCGGTTGTGGTCGTGGTATAGCTTCGGCGATGAAGGCGAGTGTGGCAGGTGCTCGAGATGACCCGGCGTATGCGAGTGTGAAGGTGCTTGGGTGAGAGGTGGGGGGAAGTTGGTCGCTACGGGTGAGCGATATGAGGCGCTGCTTTGTCGCGCATCGCCGTAGTTGTAAGGTTCCCGAGACTGTGAATAAAGCTGTTAGCGAGGCATTCATGTCGACCTTGGCGCATCACGCATTTCGCAAGACCGTACCTGAGCTGGATAGTGGGCTTCGTGACGACCGTTGGCCCGGCCTGCCGACGGATAGCCAGCGTCTGACGTAGGGTCGTAGTATTTGGAGGCAGACGGAGGAGGGTCGCGCTGGTAGAGGGTGGAAGCAATGGGCGGCAGGTTGCCTACGGGAGGCGACGTGTTGGAAGATCGCGCGCGGTCGGCCTCATCGCCGTCGAGTCGCTGCATCTGTGCGGGCAGCATGGCATCAAAGTTGGATGGAGCTCTGGGGCTATATACGGGCCATGGAGGGAGGGACTTGGACGCCGAGGCAGTCGTCGCGGAGTCGCCGGGGCGTGATGGTGAGGCGATGCGGGCTTTGGGTGCGGGCGGTGCGGGCTGATGGGACAACGATGATGGAGGGAGGCGACGAGGTACAAAGACGGGTGATGGCGTGTGTTGATGGGCGGAGGTGGCACTTGGTCGCGGGGGGTGGGCGTGGAGGAAGGGAAGGGATGGGCTGGCGGTGGATGCGCAGCGTCAGTATCGCTTCTAGCCCGCCGCAGCTCATCTCGCGCGCCTGTGGCTGCCGGGCATGCTCTGCTCTTGGTGTTCGGGGAGGCTTGAGGTGCAGCCAGACCCAGCAGCGGAGGCGTGCACCGCAAGCCTGGCGAGACTCGGGCAACGGGAAGAGAGTGATGCGCAAATGGGGGCGTCTTGCATTGCTATTATTATCGAGCGTTGGCCGCCGAGAGTGTTCTGACTGCTTCAGCGGGCAAGGCGGCTGCTTGCTGCGCTGCTCCCGCCGGTGATCGTCTCGCATTGGCGATGCGCGCGTTGGCCTCGACCCTCCTTCCCCCGGGGCCGCGGTTTACCCGGCCTCTTTTTGGACGCCTCCTATCAAACACACAGTCTATCTTCCTATACCACCACCTGCTCCGCTCTCCGCTGCTCCGCCGTCATGCTCATCTTGCGCTCAACGTGCTCGCCAAACTCTGCCATCACGTCGCCCCTCACCCGCGCCCGCCGCACCTCCCGCAGCACCAGCAGCGGCTCCAACACGACCTGCGTGTCTCGCGGCCTCTTGCTACTGTCCACAAACCGTACCTCGACCCGATTCAACTCACCAGCACACCGCAGCACCGTCATCAGCTGCCGCACCTTCTCGCGCAGCCCGTCGGTGAGGCCGCGCCCGCCACAGTTGAACTTGATCATTCCCGTGTAGCTGTCGACATGGTCGATCTTGATGTAGTAGTTCTTGATGCGCTGAATGTTGCGCTGGCTGAAGTGGTCGAGGAAGGAGAAGGCGCGGTTGGGCGCCAGATTGCAGTTGGCTGGCAGCAACCAGCGGAAGCGGAAGCTGATGCGGTCATAACTGACCTCGATGACGAACGTGTTTTGCCCGTAAATTATCGCCGCCCCTTCTTCGTGCAGTTGGCGGCAGGTTGCGAGGACGGCATTGTGGCCCCGAAGCCAGACCAGCCCGTTGGCGTCGTGCTTCGAAGGGATGCGCGTCGTCGTGGGCAGAACGTATTCCAGTATCTGGCCCCGGATCTCAGAGGGCAGGCGCAGGAGGGGAGACTCCATGTCCATTGATGTAGACGTGTCAAAGTACACGCATCGTACGATTGCCGATGGCTAGGTTGGGCGGTGACATTCCAGTGTGGGGAAACTCCCACGATGTCATTGAATTCCCCCCGCCATCATCCTCATCACCGACCTACCTAGTTATCCACCACCATGATACGCGCCCAGAGTGCCGCCCTCGGGCCGCATGTCTTTTGCTGTCCCTGGTTGCATGTCTCATCTTTCCATAGCCCCAACGCCGGGGTCGCCTGTTTCTAAACCCTCCCTCGTCGCCCTGCATTGAGATCCAGTTGCCGTCGCCGCCACGGGAAGCTGCATCTCACCCAAGAAAGAGAGAGAGAGACTAAATAGGCCAGACACGCAATTCCGCCACCATGTTGCTCGAGTTCATGCCCACGGAGCTCGTCACCAAAATCTACCTACACTGCTCCTCCGTAACTGACGTCCTCGCCCTCTCCTCCACCTGCCATCGCTTCCGCCACATCTACACGTCCTCGCGCAGGCTCGCCATCCTCGAGCATGCCGCCGAAGCCCAATACGGGCCGCTGGAAGACGCGACGCAGCTGCTGACGCACAACGCCAGCCAGCCCGCCCATCTCGTCCGCTCCGTCCCCTTCTCCATAGCTCTCCTCAAGCAGATACTCGAGGTCGGCCGCGTCGCAGAGAAGTGGTGCGACATGTACCCCTTCAAGAAGTGGAAGTACAATTTCGAAGACCGACGCCTCATAACGGACGAAGAGCGGTACCGGCTGCGCCGCGCCCTCTACCGGCTATGGCTCTACAACACGGCCTTCCACAACGCGACGCACCCACGGCACACGCGCATGAGCCGGCCGGTGATAACGGAGCGGGCGGCGCTGCTGCACAACTGGACCACGGTGGAGCTAGCCGAGATGGCCGACGTGCACGCCGTGCTGCGCGAGGTAGTGCACAGCAAGATCTGCCCGAGCAACGGCACCATTGCGCACAACTTCAAGAAGCGCTTCCCGGACAAGGACGCGCAGCAGCTCGTCTTCAACTTCAACATCCACCTCAACTACCCCCTGCCCGCGGCACCGGCGCACTTCACCTCGCCCTTCCACTCCAGCCCCAACGCCCTCAATTCCCACTACCACCAGCACATGAGCCCCGGCCTTGCCGACACGACCAACTACAGCAACCGCCTGTACTGGTCCAAGTACACGGCGACGGCGTTCCACGAGCCGGGCTGCGAGGGCTGGGGCGACGACGTCCCGCACTACTATGTCGTCGAGGACATGATGAAGCTGGACCCCGCGCAGATTCTGTTCCTGAAAGAGAACGCGCCGCTGAAAGGACAGGTCCAGTCGTACACGCGCGGCCTGGGCGACTGGTTCGAGAATAACGGCGAGACGTGGAGCCAGACGCTCGGGTGGGTCTTGGGCGAGCGAGGAGAGGATGTCGAGGAGGTGCTGGGCGGGATTGCAGAGGGCACGTTGGGCGTCGCCGTGCCTGATGATTGATGGTCAGCGTTTGTTTCGTCCACCTTGTACTGTTCCTGTGCATGTATGTGGTTACTCGCTCTTTTGTGCAGCCTCTTGTGCGTAGCTATTCGTCCAGTCAAAGCACATATCAGTGCACATATCAGTAAATGCAGCACCTCATTGTTCTTCGTCTTTTGCTATACCCGCCTACTGTACACTGTGTATCTCATCCTCCTCCAACCCCATCAACGCAACCCCCACAACCCACCTAACCTCCCTCTCAACCCTCGCTCTACAAACCCTCCTCCCCATCCCCATCCCCGTCCCCACCTCCTCCAAATCCCCCACAACCGCATCCACCACCCGCAGCACCATCGGCCCTCCATCCTCTCTCCAAGCACACTCACACCTCCCTCCCTCATCACCCCCTTCCCCCTCCTCCAAAACAACGCCCCACCCCACCCCAACATCCCCACCTACACCTAAACCTAACCCCCCACCCTCAGCACCAACGCCATCCCCCCGCACCACCCACCCCAGCCCATGGCACGCCCGACACGGCGTCCACGCGAGCGGGCCGTGCGCGTCGTAGTACCCGCGGTGCCGGTAGTGGCTGTTACGGTGCGGACGAGGTGGGCGCGCTGGGATGCGGCCGCTGCTGGCGCGGCAGGCGGCGCAGGGGCGTGTTGGGGTGGGGGTGGGGGCGCCGAGGGTGGTGGTTGTGAGGGTACCGACGGTGGTGAGGGTGCTTGCGCTTGCGCCTTGGGCGAAAGTAGAGGTGGTGGTGTTTGCGGAGGTGCTGGAGCTGGTACTGGAGGAGGAAACAAAAGGGCCAACGGGCCGCGAGAGCGTGAGCACGGCGTGCGTGCACGGGCGGAGGGAGAGGAGGCGCGTGGGCGGGGGTGGGGGCAGGAGGAGCAGCGTCGAGCGTGTGGAGGCGTAGAGAGGGGTGGTGGGTTGGGTGGTTGGTGGCGGGGGTGCGAGGGGCGTGGGTGGTGCTAGCGCTGCTGCTGCTGCTTGCTGGGTGGTGGGGTGTGCTGGTGGTGGGTACGCGGTGCTTGTGGTTGTGCTCGTGGTGTTGAGGGTGCGGTTTAGGGCCAGGGCGGAGGCGAGCCAGGTGGGGAGGGCTGCTGGTGAGGGGGTGTTTTGGGGGTGGGGGTCTTCTGGTCGTGGTGGTGGTGGTGTTGCCATTTTGTTGGAGGTTGTAGAGAGGTTTGGAGCCCTGGTTTTAGTGCGCTGGTTGGGTATCAGACCTTAGGGGTTTGTGGTTTCGAGCTAGAGAGCGAAGATGTATCTCTTAGGGGTCGAGGGAGATTGCTTCTACTAAACCAGAGTGGAGACAAAGGTTGACATGCATATGATGTTTGTTCGTTGCCCTCGATAAATTCATTCGCGAGACTAAGCCACTGGCCTTCATGACAAAGAACAAGCATCTGGAAATGGAGATGCAGAAAACATGAGAAACAAAGAACGTACACGGCTGACTCACTGGCCTTCAATCACTGAAGCGTTCTTTGACAACCCTCATCATCTGAACCACCCGTCTGGCGACCAGTGTGCTACTTTCAAGCTCCTAAGCTCCTCCTGTCGTCATGTTCTCCAGCGCCTCTCGCTCATACCTCGAGACCGAAGATGATCTGGTACGTGTGATGCCGCGCACAGCAGTCGCAACCGCAGCTAACGGGCGCTGCAGTCTTTTGGCTCTCCCGTGTTGGCCATCACCAGAATGATCAAGGCCTTTGTCGCCGCGCTGCGGAACAAGCTTCTCGCGCTGGCATCGACATGATATGGATTCGCGAACGGGCATGTGGATGCTAGTCGAAGGACCACAAATCCTGAATGTCATTCGCCGGCCTTCGTTGATGGACCAAAAAAAGAACCCGGAATTCTAACGCAGATCTCCTCGCATTCGCCAGGCGGACGGATCTTTAGATGACTGTATACGTTAGCTGTCTAGATGGCACTGCCTGCAGTAGCAAGAGAGACCGACCCCGGTAGCCCAGCGATATTCGAGGTCCATGCGTTCTATGCGCTTACGGGCGGGGACAGGCGTAGATTTACGGCGGCGTTGCGCTCTCCGATACTTGTATTTAAGGTGCGCAATCATTTTGGGGATCGGCTTGCGGTCCTTTTGCTGTTGCGATTGCGGCGTCTTTTGTGAAGCGGGCTGGTGAGAGGATGAGGATGAGCCTTCGTTTGAGACTTCGTGAACCTCGAGCCTTGAGTCTTGCTTTGTGAACTGCTCGTCGGGCTCGTTTTCGAGAGTCGTCCCTGTGAGGAAAGAAGACGCTGAATTTGCTCTTTTGAGTGACATTGTGGCTGTGATTTATCCAATATTGAAGATATGCGTGTGATCGAGAATGTTGCTCCGATGGCAAATAGTTATGAAAAGAAGCTCTCGTCAGCACGAGAGGGTCAGGTATCAATATATAAACTTCGTTGTTAGTCGTTAGCTTCCTAGGCAGTGCAGCAGCTGCTAAGCCACTGGAAGTCGGGCCGCGTCCCACGCTAACAAGACCTCATTGAGAAGGCTTCGAGATGGACGCGCCGCAACTCTTTGCCAATAGACGTATCCACAATGGCAAGGAAGAACTAGGGCAGAGGTGTCGTGGGCCCCGATAGGCCAGCGTTGGCGAGTTGTGAAGAAGATTGTTGTTGGTGGGATGGAAGTAAGGGGAGCCAAGGTATGACGTCGAGTGTTTGGGGACTGGTTGTTCATGACCCGGCGATGGATTCGGAAGCCTTGTCGTTAGGACACCCTGGTCGCGTGCTGCATTGTGCCTGGTGTTGGCAACACAGCAGCGGAGACCCTGATTTGTCCCACGCCAGATGCCTAGGAGATGAACCGAGTCGCGTGATTGTATCACGGTACTACAACGTTTTCGTATTTCAGAAGCTCGTGAGAACTCAAGACGAGAGCTGGCCATGCTCTTCGCTTGGCTGAGACAGTTTATGCCCGGCCTATCTTTAACGTGTCTACACAGTGTTTCAGCTGAACCACCCAATGAACAGATAGTCGACCTCGTTGCTAAATTAGTCTTGCCTCTATGTCTTGTTTCTTCTTTCGTGTAACTCTATGTTCTTCTCTTCTATTGTTCTATCATTCCACAGCTCTTGTTACAATTCTCCAGTCAAGAATTGAGCCCTGCCAAGTCCAAAGCTCCAGTCCTCCCTTGTGTTTGCTGCAACACTAACAATAAGGTCCGAGCCAGGAACACCGCATTCTTTTTCAAGACGCTCTGCCAGCTGCGCGTACACGGCTTGCTTCTTGGCTGCATCACGGCCCTGCTGGAAGATCTGGATGAAGACGAGCTTGTCTGTGCGTTGCAGGCCCAGGTTCGTGTCTTCACATATTATCTCATACGGCTCATGTTGAGTGATGATCTACTAAGAAGTCAACCTTGATCAAAGATGACCGTTTGACAAATGCCATACCTGGTAACGGTCCCGCGCGGGTGCCGAGAACTTGTCTAGCATGATTTCCTGGACGATGTCTGCGAGCTTCTTGATCTCTTCGGGCGTGCGCACGCCTTTGATCATATCAATCTTGACGAGAGGCATGACTGTTGTACTTGTCTTCCGTTGGTGGTGATTTAGTGAATTGAAAGTAAGCAAAGAGATGTCTGGATGTTAGGAAAAGACAGTGATGTCTATCTTATATGTGAGTCGAGAGCCGCGAGTCCGGAAGTCCGTATCAACCGCATCACCCGCACGGCGCGATCTCCGCCGGACCGAGACCATCAATGACTAGAGTAGATATGAGGCATCCTTCCAGCGTGAGTTTGATACCTAATCAGACATGGAGTGTGCCGCCCATGGCGCCCACGGGGAATCACCGGCATGCCCCGGTAAACCGCATGTGAGACCCTGTCCGGGATGGCGCAAGGGAGGTCAGCATGTATGGGATGGTTGGTTGACAAGAAACGATTCCTGACACGACGATGCAAGGGACCGTCACGTGCGAGTAGTCACATTTGCAGTCTCGGCAAACATGCCAAGGTTTTGTCAAACGCGCCCAAGCTCCTACACGATAGGCCCTTGGACGCGACGGTTCTCTTTTTTTAATTGTTCCAAATCCACGCCAACTCAGTCACAGCTTATCCTCTCCCCAACGTCCACTCTCTCGACTACCGCCAAGATGAACGCCATGCGCCAACGTATCCTTCCTACCTTCTCCCGCCGCGCCTTTTCCACCACCCCACGCGCGTCGCTGGCTCGTATGAGCATCATTGGCCGCCTCGCCGCCGAACCTGAGGCCGTTCAGGCCAGCACTGGTCGCGAGATGGTGCGCTACGCTCTGGGCACCAGCTACGGCCGCGGAGACAACAAGAGCGTCAGCTGGTTCTCCATTACCTCCTTCGACGAGGGCCCGAGGAGGGACTACCTGCTCGGTCTTCCCAAGGGGTGAGTCGCCTCGTGAAATAGCGCTTGTCTGGTCATTATCTTGGACAAAACTGTGTTTTGTCAGGAGTCGTACCGGAGGTGAAGCTGGAACATTTGCTGATTGCTACTAGCACCTTGATGCACGTCGACGCTGAGGCGCGGATGTCTACTTACGAGAACGCCGAGGGCATCAAGCAGTCGCGCTTGAATCTTACGCAGAGTATGTGACCTTTGTCGGCGGCGCCTGGCCGTCTGGGCGTATCCAGCGCAACAGTAACACTGACATATTCCAGGGAACATCGAAGTCTTGAGCAGGCCTTACCGCCCGGAAAATCAGGAGGGCTACGAGACCAGTGCGGCCGAGGAGCCGTCGAGCGGCATTGGCCACTCGTGATCGAGTGCTCGGAGAGGTCGAGAGTTATGAACACGGCCATGCGCCTATGTGGAAGGGTTATGGCAATTGGGGGACAGATGAAAACTGTGTACTGCGGGCGTTGATACCACTCTACTCAGGTTCTTGGGATCTGTATGACAAGCAATGCATAGGCAGTAAATTCTACATGCTTTTCTTTTCCGAGGGCTCGCTGAACTCGTGCGACATGGCGATACAACTTTTGGTATCTGGCTTCACCGTGGAAGTGATCATTACCCCGGATTGCCGAGCGTGCACGGCCCGAGCGGAACGCATCGCATCCTAACTTTTTGAGAGCAGCCCGCCATACTCGCGTACCACTCTACACCTCAACCATGAGCGCGCCAATTGCTCTGAGGGCGCGCCGGCTCTGGCAAAACGCGCCCCGCGTGCGCCAACCCACTTTTTACCGCCGCGCCAACTACCTACGAACCTTTGCCACCATCACCAGCGAGACCGGCAGGTAGGCTCTCTCCCTCTTACTTTCAAGTCAACACCCAAATCTTATTCTCTCCGCAGACCTCGCTATGATGTCGTCGTCATTGGGGGTGGCCATGCTGGTACCGAAGCCTCCGCCGCCGCCGCCCGCTCCGGCGCCCGTACCGCGCTCGTTACGCCCTCGGTCTCCAACCTCGGTGTCTGCTCTTGCAACCCTTCTTTCGGTGGAATCGGCAAGGGAACAATGCTCCGCGAAATTGATGCGCTGGATGGCGTCGTTGGCCGAATTGTGGACAAGGCGGGCGTACAGTTTCGCGTTCTGAACCGCAGGAAGGGCCCCGCAGTTTGGGGGCCCCGGGCACAGATAGACCGCAAGCTGTATAATCGGTACATGCGCGAGGAAATGGTTGGCTATCCCGGGCTGAGCGTGGTGGAGGGAAGCGTGGCGGACATCGTGGTTGAGAAGGGAGAGCAGGGAGAGGGAAGTTATGGAAAAATTACGGGTGTAAGGCTGGAGAGCGGCGAGGTTATCGACACGGAGAATGTGGTGATAACCACGGGAACCTTTCTGGGTGGGGAGATACACATCGGTGAGTGCCGCCGGCGGAACAGATGGGGGTTGGGTTGGCTAACAGGACGCCAGGTCTCGAGGTATTCCCATCCGGGCGCATGGGCGAAGCTGCCACATTTGGGCTCAGTAAGTCCTTGCGCGCAGCAGGATTCACACTTGGCAGGCTCAAGACTGGCACGCCGCCTAGGCTTGACCACAAGACGATCAATTATACGGGACTCGAACGGCAACCAGGAGATGATCCGCCGATGCCTTTCAGCTACCTCAACTCGGAAGTCCAAGTCAAGGACCAACTCGACTGTTTCAGCACGTACACTAATGCCGCCACACATGACATTATCCGCGCAAACCTAGACAAGAGTATACATATTAGGGAAACCGTGAAAGGTCCCCGATACTGCCCCTCGCTCGAGTCCAAGATCCTCCGCTTTGGTCACAAGGAGCAGCACATCATCTGGTTGGAGCCCGAGGGTTTTGACACCGATGTCATTTATCCTAACGGAATCTCCATGACTGTTCCTGCTGATGCCCAGGCTGCTATGCTTCGGACGGTCAAGGGTTTGGAGAACGTAAAAATGCTGCAGCCCGGGTACGGCGTTGAGTATGACTACGTTGACCCACGAAACCTCCGCTCAACCTTGGAGACGAAGAATATTCGTGGCCTGTTCCTTGCCGGACAGATCAACGGCACCACGGGCTACGAAGAAGCCGCTGCACAAGGCATAGTGGCCGGTATCAACGCCGGTCGTTCTGCTCAGAACCTATCGCCTTTCTCACTAACTCGCGCCGACGGCTACATTGGCATTATGATTGACGACTTGATCACAAAGGGTGTCTCAGAGCCCTACCGCATGTTCACCTCCCGCAGCGAATACCGCATGTCGGCCCGCGCCGACAATGCTGACAGCCGCCTGACGGCACTCGGCCGCGCCGCCGGCGTTGTGGGCGACAAACGATGGGCCTCGTTCAGCGACACGCACGACCAAATGAAGGAGCTGACGGCCCTTCTGCAAAAGCAAACCTTTGGCTCGCCCACCTGGGCATCGCACGGGTTCAAGGTGCGCGAAGACACGACGCGGCGCTCAGCGTTCGACCTGTTGCGCATGGCCGACGTAACCACGGCCTCGCTGCTCCCCATCATCCCAGAAATCGCGCAATTCGACGCGGCGGTGCGCGCGCGCGTCGAAATCGAAGGCACCTACGCGCCGTACGTCGAGCAGCAAAACGCGCGCATGCGCGTCTTCCTGAAAGACGAGTTCCTGCGCCTACCCACCGACCTCGACTACAGCAAGGTGCACGGGCTGAGCAACGAGGAGCGCGGCCTGCTGGCGGCGGCGAGGCCCGAGAGCGTGGGCCAGGCGCGCCGCATCGAGAACATGACGCCGAACGGGGCGTTGCGGCTGCTGGCGCATGTGAAGAGCGAGGCGCGGGCGAAGAGCAGGGCGATGGAGTGGGTGCGCTCCGAGGCGGCGCTGAGGGATCGCGTTGCGGCGGAGACGGCGGCGGCGGAGTTTGAGGCCGGGGTTGAGGGCGGGGCGGGCGCTGTTTTTGCTGCAGAGAAGTAATTGTTGCTCGGTACGTGTGTGTGCGCGTGGGTGGTGTGCAAGAGGCGGGAGTTTATGCATTGGGCGGTGTTTTCCTGTAGAAAGGGTATTGCATGGGCGTTTTTTGATAGCGTGTGGGACGGCTTTTCTGTGGCGGCATGGCGTAGGAGATATGCCAGACGAGGTGCCTGGTTGTATACAATGTAGAAGGGATATAGCCATCACCACTCGAGAGATGTAGTCAATAGGCAGCTAGTCTGTTAATGACGCTTTCTCTCCGAGTAGTTTTGCCGTTTTGGGTGAAGCTCTATGGGGGGCACAGGGATTCGGTCCGGAAGCGTGCCTGCCGATGCCGGCTAATCTCGTCATTGCCCTTTCCTCTGCAAACATCCGCGCACCAGAATTGCTGGCCAGCACATTGGATCTTAGGTAGGTCTATCTCTTTACAAACGCCAAACATCACTGCTTACAGCGGTGATCTGTGCACTCGTCTTTATTCCGTCCTTTTTCCAAGTCAACATAAATTTCGTTTTTGAACACGCTTCCCCACTTTTCGAGCTCGTGCGGTTTTTCAATTGCTTCGTGTGTCGGGCTTGCTTGGACTGATTGATTGGTTTGTCGAGGTTTTGCAGAATGGCGCCGGCTATGATGGATGCGGTCGTCTTTAAGGGTGTTAGAGAGGTTGCTGTGGAGAGGCGCCCGGTTCCTGCCGTGCTGAAGCCGACGGATATTGTGGTTAAGGTGAAGTATTCCGGACTGTGCGGCAGGTATGTACACCTCTCCCGGATTTTACGGCCAGTCTTGTCTTCCCAAAACTTCTTGCTGGGAGGAAGCAGATTGTTTTGTGAGAGATGGCTCATGCCATGGCGGAAGAAGGTATACTGGGATCCCGTTCTGACCTGACACAGCGAGCTCCACGTCTACCGCGGCTTGGAAGCAAGCGGTGGCACCGACTTCATAACCGGACATGAGTTCACCGGAACGGTCACAGAAATCGGCTCGGACATTAAGACCGTGAGCGTTGGCGATGCGGTCGTCTGCCCTTTTACGATCAGTTGTGGCAACTGCTTTTACTGCAAGCTGGACCTTTCGTCCCGCTGCATCGAGTCTAGCTGTTTTGGGTACCCGGGGTTGGATGGCGGACAGGCGGAATATGGTAAGTCATCTGATTTCACAGCGACATGTACAATCTAATCATATTCACTCATATGCAGTCCGCATCCCCTTTGCCGACTCTTCTGTCTTTAAGTCCCCAGAAGGCATCAAAGAACAGAACCTCGTCCTTATGGCCGACATCTTCCCCGTAAGTTTCCTTAGCAACCCACAAATCCACGCGAAAACCAAGCTAACTCCACCCCACAGACCGGCGTACGCAGCATGCCCCTCCCCAACTGATCATCACGTTCACACTGACAAACCCCTAGTACTTCGCCGCCCACAACGGCTTCACTCGCCTCCCACCCCAACAGACCCACGCCGCCGTCGCCGTCGTCATCGGCTGTGGCCCTGTCGGCATCTGCGCCCTCGTCGCTGCGCTGCAGTACAAGCCGCAGCGCATCTTCGCGGTCGACAGCGTGCCTGCGCGCCTGGAGCAGGCGGCCGCGCTGGGCGCGACGCCCATCAACTTTACGAGCGAGGATGTCAAGGCCGTAGTTAGCGCGGCGACTGATGGGCGCGGCGCGGACGTCGTGCTGGAGATTGTGGGGCTGAGTCGGGCGCTGGAGACGGCGTTTAGCATTGTGAGACCGTTTGGGGTGGTGAGTTCGGTGGGTGTGCATAATGGGGAGATGCCGTTGAGTGCGATGGAGGGTACATGGCCACTCTTTTACGCTACTTGTCTTGTTTCTTTTAAGCTGACTCGCTGGTTAGGCTACGATAAAAACATTCAGCTGCAGATGGGTCGCTGCCCAGTGCGCTCGGTGTTTCCGCAGGCGCTGGCAGTGTTGAAGGAAAATCAGGAGAATCTGGAGTGCTTGACGAAGAATATTATGCCCTTGTCGCAGGCGCCCGAGGCGTTCAAGAAGTTCGACAACATGGAGGTGCAGAAAATCGTGTTCGAGGTTGGGAAATAATTGAGCTGGAAGGTATGAGTGGTACACGGATATCTGTCCTAACCACAGAAATCAACTTTCCCTGCGATCAGTCAAGAATTGACATGAGCGTTGATGAATTTCGGTTTCTGTTTTCCTTGTCTTTGTTTGGTAGCGGGCTATGCCGACCACGGTTTGAGGTATTCTGCTTCTAACCGGACACCCCCTATATTAACTGGCCCTGTCCTCCCCCCGCTTCCTTTTGCTCCATCACTTTACAACATCCCCCCACAGCATCCCTCCACAGGAACACCCCACAGTGTCACCCAACTGTATCAAGGGTAACTAAAAACTACTACGGAGGTCTCGAGCTACGCAAGTAAAACACACACGAACCTCCACTCAGCTATACAACATACCTCCTGAGAACATGACCGACTCAACACACAACGAAGTTCCCACTTCATCCACCATGGCGAGTAACCCTGGCGTAGGAGCCACGTCCTTCTTCGACCTTCCGCGCGAGCTTCGGGACGAGGTGTATGGATACATCATCTCTGATCCCAAAGACTCCACTCCAGCAAAGATGCCTGGCTACTGGGAAAACTCTACACACCTGCCGCGGCTTCAGAACACCTACCCACTGAATGGGCTGTGGCACGACACCAACCACGGGGCCTGGCTAGCCAACAAACAGATGGCGCGCGAACTCCAAGAGTACGAGCGCGCGGGCCACCACTACGTTGCGCACCCAGCATCTGTGTTTAGCTCATTGCGCCAAAAGATCTTACCCGTTCAGCAACAGAATAGCCTGCGCAGCCTCGAACTTCAGTTCAACACAGAGGACTCCGAGCCCGATGACGGTACAACACTCATGAGGAGGTCCAGAAAATACAGCAAAATGTATATGGTGGCTGGCACAGCGGTCCACATGATGGGCACTGTGTTGAGCGGCCCATTCAATACACAGTTCAACAACCTCAAGCATCTCACCCTAAGGATATACATGGACGTACCGAAAGCCTATACCCAGAAAATCTGCACGACTCTCTACCACCAGCTGTGCGCCAGTCACGCCAGCGTACTGACGTTCTGCAACAATCCGCGGCCAGCGCTGGAGAGCGTAACCCTGACCTTCTCCATGCACGACAAAGAAAAGGCCGTGACGTTCGAGGTCGGCGGTCTCGTCGCAAAGTACGACGATACTTCGGACCGGCCGGGCACTATCCAAAAGCAGTGGTACCGCGGCGCTGATTTCTGGACCGTCTACAGCGACCCCGATGTCCACGCCCACAACCTCTTGCAAGAGCTGGATGATCGCCTTTGGGTACGTGTCGTCAAGGCCCCGACGAAGGATGCGGTCGAGTTCGGTCGCGCCGAGGAGATGATCGCAGACGCTTTCTACCAGGTTTGGCTGGAGAAGGGCAAGCCGGACGTCGCTGCCCTTATGGACTTGAAGAAGAAGCGGGAGGCAGGAGACTTGGCTGGACTTTGAATGGAGGGGCGGGTTTGGGGTTGAGAGGTTCCTGTCATAAATTTCATGGTCGATCATTTGACTTACTTTGGATACTACGGGACTCAGCGGAGATGTTCTTGCCTTGTGTGCTTCGGTAGAATATGGCTGGTTCTAGGGCGGATTTAGGACAATGAGACTGTTAAGCGAATGAAGACTGATAATGTTCACTCTCGAATGATTGATCCTGGACGTGGCTACATGAAACATTCATAGGTCTGTGTGGTATGCCAAAATTTCATTAGCTCTTAGTTCCCTTCCTCTTTCGACCTTCACCACCACTCCTTCCGCTATCACCACCTCCGTCAACCGAGCATTCTTCACCTACCATCATACCGTTCCAGCTATGGGCAGGAAAACAAGGTCACAACCAGAAAGCCCTCCCGCCGAGGAACCTGACACGAACGGCATTTTGACTTCGCGCGGCTACAAGGTCATTCGGTATGATCGCGAGGACTACCGAATCTTCCTAGACCCAGATACCCTGAACCTCAGCGCCACGGACCCAGGACCTTACAACATCATTAGTCCAGCGACATGGAGATACGTCGGTTGCCCCATCAGTTTGCCCGGCCTTGGGGGAACTCCCGGGGCATTCATCTCATTCACACAAGGACTGTCACCCAGTGAAGAGACGATCATAGACGGCGCCATGCCGCTGCACGCCTGGGCGAGCATCCACGTGGAAGGAAACCTGATGAAGTCGTTAAGCCAGATCCTACAGTGCGTGCACGAGAAGTGGGTGAAAGAGAAATCCGACTACGACAGCTACGTCCTGACAATCCACGCGCACAACACCTTCTTCGACCTCGCGAACCCCGACATGCAATTCCCTCCGCTGCAGCCGCTGATCTGGCGCACGTACAAAGACCCTCCGCCCACGGCGCCGGGCCCGGTGCTGCTGCACGCGATTGCGCGCCCGCTGGGCGAAGGCACGTGGTTCCAAGTCGACCGGGCGAAAGCGCAGGGCAGGCTGGACGAGCTGGAGGAGGGGCAGGGCGAGCTGCCGTCCCCGCTATGGGAGAAAGACCCGCTCGACTTCGTCCACTATAGCCCCACTATCGACGGGCTCAGTGAGCCTCCGCCGCATCCTGACCACTTGCAGCAGCTTATGGATGCGAGCAGAGCGCAGCTGAAGCCGGGAGAGCTTGCAGTCTTCTACGGCACTGACGCGGAGTTCCCTGCCGTCTTCGCCACGCCCGAGTGGCCCGGCGTCGGACTCACTATCTCGCTGACGCTGGGCTCAAGAGCTCAGATCCATGAACACTTGGAGGTGGGCGAGTTCTTTGATAATGGCGATGGGACGGTCATGATCGGTGGTGATCTGGACAAGGACAAGTACGTTCGTGCGCCTATGGGCTCCTGGCCGAAACCGGCGACTACTGGGGCGATTTATCAGCTTTGACGGGCTTCTTTATGGGTTAAGGGGCGAGAAAGTGGTAGGGCTTATGCGGCCTTCCGAGATGAGTGTTGTTCTTTGGACGCGTTTGAGGCCTATGGAGATGCACAAAAGCTTACCGGGACAAGGGATAATTTAAGGTATAGTCTCAAATTTGACACAAGATTGCTCGAACTACAGATTATGTTCACTGGGCAGAAGTTTTTGCTGCATCATCTGTTTGCTCTTTTTCCACGACAAAAGGCTTTCGAGTAACTTGTCCCTTACTGGTAACCTCGTGTACACTTTATTAATCAGTGAATTGAGAAGCGATCATTTTTCCCTTGTTGCTTGCCAGATTCACCTCAGGACAAGACAGAAAACCAATACGAGCCTGTGGTAAGCTAATCTCGCGTTTTGGCCAGAATTCTCTGGTTGGTCGTCGAAAGAGAAATCTGTCCTGTGGTAGGGTGGGCATAAATCATACCCCAACCATGGTAGGCTAGCATAAGCACCATATACTTTGCCATGTGTTACGACGGTCCACTGTCCATCATTCATCTGCACACGATAGATTCCAGCTTTTAAACGCGATTTCTCCCTGCTAATCAATACTTTGTTAACCGAAAAACAACAGCAGGAAAGAAGACACAACACAACCCCACTTGTCTGTAGAAATACAAAGCACTGTACACGATGCCAGGTTTCCGCTTCCTAGATCTTCCACCAGAGCTTCGGATCAAAGTGTACCAAGAGTACATTCTTAGCCTTAACGAGGATCAACCACAACGTATCTGGGATGATGTCGATCGAAAAAGGCCCTCCCGGCGGTGGGCAGAGCAAAAATCTTTCAAGCAGACCTGCGAGCCCTTCCAATACAAAGCAATCAAAGACTACAAGCGCAACAAGCTCGGAGGTCGCTGTCTCCTAGGCACATGCCGCCAAATCAAGACCGAATTCGCCGAAGAAATCCGCCGCCACACCTGGTCCCTCTTCAGCGGATACCTATGGCCAGACCTGTCACTAACGACAATGCCTACATGGCGCGCAGGCGTTTATTACAACACGCAGTTCTGCGGCTTGTCGCACCCGCGCAACCTCATGATTTACTTAAGCTCTTGCCCATTTCCTCGTCCTATATATCAATTTCTTGACTACAACAAACTTCCTGTCTCCGCAAGCCATCTGGGGCCGCTAAATACCAGCCTGAAGAATGGGGTAGAGTCCCTGCTCAGACAGTATTCGGGCACCGAGAACATTTCCATAGTACTCCGGGTCGATGTGCCAATATCGATGATCCTCCATGGAGACACAGTCGAGAGGCTCTTCCCAGTCACTAGTTTCTTCGGCCTCGACATAGTGGACGACAGCCGGTGTCTCAGAAAGCTTACCAGGACGGTGATTCTTGAGAAGGACGGTATAACGTCCAAGCTCTGTGAACATGTTTGTCGCTTCAAAGACGGAGCTAAATTCGGGGAATGCACTGAGTGGCGGCGGGACCCGCACTTTTGGTTAGTACAAGTCTCCCGTCAAATGCTTTGAGAGGTTTTGGCTGACGAATGTTTGTAATATAGGTGCACTCTGGTCAAAAATTACAATAAAGACGTGTATCTGGATATGTATTATGATCCCTTCGAGCGCAGATACCATAAGAAAGATGAGGAGCGTAATATCGACGTCATGTATGCTGATTATGAGGAGCGCAAATTACGTCTTGCCGAAGCGAAAGCCATGTCGTCGTGCCGGTGCGTACAGTTATAGGAGCTTAACCCTTGTGCTTTCCTTCATAAACGGCGTTTTAGCGCTTGTTTTATGTGGTTAGTTTGGCACGACTGCCCGTGTCGCCGCATGTTGCTTGTTTCTCAATCGGCTTTGTTTCAAGCAGCATGGGTAATGCCGGTTCAGCTGAGTCTGCTCCTAAACCAGTCAGTTCAGACAGTAAAAAGCCTTGAGGGTAAAGACACTAATCTCTGTTCTTTGGGACGCGTCTGGTATCGAGACGGCCAGGTCGCCAACTCCTCGTCTAGCTCCCACAAGCCTTCTGTTTCGTCCCAGTCTTCTTCCAGGCTGGCGCGCCACGAGTAGTCCAATATCGACAACCCAGCTCTTCCATCCCCATCTTAGCAAACACCTTCAGTACGACCCTCTATCCCCTTCCCCAACAAACGAACCTTCCTCCCCTCCTTCGCTCTTTCCCCCCAGCCTCCTCTGCTCCATATCCAGCACCAAAAGCAGAAAATATGCCAACGAAGGAGAGCGGCAATCCCAGGATGAAGGTTCTACGAACTCCTTAACAGCCGCCACGCGGCAAGCAGGACGACTGCCAAGCAACAGTCGAAGAACCGCCAAGCTTGGCTCCGTCTTGTCGTTTTACGAGATTTCGGCCTGTCGCCCCTCGCCAGCGCACACGACTGCCGAGCCTGGCTGGTGGTAGTGGCTTGGCGGCAAGGAGGGTGGATTCTCCTGACGCACGTTGGCCAAGGATGGAAATCCAGATTTGCTTTTTGGCGACGTCTCTTTTATCGTAAACATGAAAACTGCTTCTCGGACTTTGCGTGATTGAGTTCTGGGCTTGTGGAAGAAATGCAATAGTGATTAATCCCATTTACATGAGATTTTTCGTGTGGTACTCGTATATCTTTCATGACTGAACAGACCTGGGTTGGGCTCCTATCACAAGTAGCAAAGGTGCTTTCGAGTGGGGCAGTAACTAGATTAGTATAATAGGTCGATTAGGCGACCTTGTGCTCAGATACAGGTACCAGTCCGGCAGTTATTACTACCTCAAATGGGAGGATTTCGGCGTAAGGGCAGTCGGCATTGAAGCAAAACCTCTATGATTATTTTCAGGATGCGCCATAGAAAGAGCGTGCAGAAAATCGAGGTCCTATAGGACTATTAGATACAGTGACTATCTTAATAGCCTAACAACTTCCAGGTTTACCGTTAAACTCCATAGAGCAAAGGCGTATCCCGGTACGAACCTAGCGAACTCGATTATTCTTCATGTTAAGAGGAGGGTGCAAATACTCACTCATGCTGTACTTTCACTGAAGCACGCAAGAAGCGAGAGGAACACCTCAGGACCGAGAGGACAAAGAAAAGCGGAAAAGGCACTAAGCCGCTTTGTTCTGAATAGTTGTCTTAACTATCGCACCGCACTTACCTGATGTTGATATTCGCGTATATTTGTTATTTGTTAGCATTACTGTTCATCTTTATCTGGTGGCTGTGATGCCAGGTGCCGAAAACGAAAGATAATGTTAATCGATATCACTGTAAAACGTAAGGACTCGTACGAGTAAGTAGAAGCTAGCTGTAGTCTCACGAGTGGTATATCCAGCTATTATCCACAGCAAGTCCTTACCCTATGTCTTCCGTCGTGGTCGATGCTGGGCGTTTGAAGCCGTGACTATTTGCGTAGCATCCACTGACAAAACATCAGGACTAAAATCCGTTGCCTTTTTTCAAGACTATACCTGCGTACGCAGGAGAGGGCAAAATACACTGCGGTTGTTAAGCACCTCTCTCTGACGGGATACCTGGACCGCGATATGGTAGTAGTAGGCAATTCGGTGAAGTAACTGCTGCTGTTGTATGTTTTTGGGAGTCCCGTTGGCATTCCGAATTGGTTCTCTCTCTGCGATGTTGGCGGATTAATTCTGTGCAAATATAGAAATGTAACAACCGTTAATCAACTTTACTGCCCGGTTGCAACCTTTAAAAATGAAGAGGTCGTGATAGTATTAGCTAGTGCTTGTATTTCATGGTCGGCACTTCGAAGTTGACAATTATTTTTTAGTTGTCCCCGGGCTTGAGTCAACAATGCATCAGTAATAAAAGCAAATGGATCTTGGACAATACACTTTATACAACATATGCTGCGGATATAGTCCAAGAAATGTGTTGGTTGGTCAAAGATGTGATTTGATGTATCGTAGCTTTCTTCCGAAGAGAAGTGGTACTTTTGAAGGGTGCTGACCGTAGACCCATCCCTTGAATTTGAATACACATCAACCATGGTTCAGGCAAGAAGCCTGAAGCCTTGCGGGACCCGGGTCTTATGAAATTTTAGTGTGGGCAGTCCCGCAATAAATTCTTGGACCTTGGTGATGGCGGATACCAGGGTTGATGATGAAGACAAAGTACGTGAGTACTCACCGCTCAGGGCGAACAAAGGACAAAGGTACGTACGCGTTGCGCTGGTTGCACACGTCAGAGCTGACAGGGTCTTTCAGCTCCTGAGGATGGGGGAATGATAGGTTGGTGCCCAAGGAGTGAGGTGGATCAGCGTTTCCCCGATTGGCCGTTCGCAGGTGCTCGCCACATTGAAAGAGTGGCTGGAAAATGGCTGCCTTCTCTTCTTCCCACCTGCGCTTCAACTCTCTCTTTGCGGCCTGCAGCCAACTTTGTCCTCGAGGCCCTTTTCTTGTTCAGTTCGACGTCGCGTCGTTTCTCATTTCTATCCTCTGATACAAAGCGCCGAGAGCCGGGTCCCGCACAGCCCTACGCTTTTCTTGCTCCCTATCGCTGATAGCGCCGAAGCTTGCCCCGCTGACGTCCTTGCAACTTTTGTCGCCCACGAAAACTCTGTTTCTCTTCCTCAGCGATACCCACCACCCCCTCCATCAACCACCCCCGACACTCAGCACAAGATGGTTTCCGCTTCCAAGGCTGCCCGTGACGCCAAGCGTGCCGCTACCGGCAAGGAGCCCAAGAAGTCGCTCGCTGAGAGGAAGGCCGCCAAGAAGGCCGCCGACGAGGGCCAGGACCCTGCCGTCACCGACGCTGAGACGACCGTCGACGAGACGGCCGAGAAGGTCAAGAACCTCGCCCTGCAAAAGGACGAGCACGGTCTGTCCGACCGTGTCACCACCGGTGTTCTCGCCTCGCTCCCTGCCAGCCGCGATGTGAAGATCACCTCCGCCTCGCTGGTCTTCCACGGAAAGGTCCTCTTCAACGACACCACTCTGGAAGTCAGTTATGCCCGCCGCTACGGCCTGCTGGGTGAGAACGGCTGCGGAAAGTCGACTCTGCTCAAGGCCATCGACGCGCGCGAGTTCCCCTTCCCCGAGCACATCGACATCTACCTGCTCAACGAAGGTGCCCCCAAAACCGACACCGGCGCCCTTGACTGGGTCGTCGGTGAGGCGCAGAGGGAGCTGGACCGCCTGGAGAAGCTGTCCGAGGACATCCTGGAGAAGCAGGGTCCCGAGGCCCCCATTCTTGAGGAGATTTACGAGGTATGTTTTAACTCGACGAAACCGAAAAATTGAGTTGCAATCGTTAACAGTCAGCAGCGTATGGAAACCATGGACCCCAGCACTTTCCAGACTCGCGCTTCCCTCATCCTGACTGGTCTTGGTTTCAACAAGAAGACGATCCAGAAGAAGACCAAGGACATGTCTGGTGGTTGGAGAATGAGAGTTGCGCTTGGCAAGGCCCTCTTCGTCAAGCCCTCTCTCCTTCTTCTGGACGACCCCACTGCCCATCTGGACTTGGAGGCCTGCGTGTGGCTTGAGGAGTACCTGAAGAAGTGGGACCGCACCCTCATTCTTGTTTCCCACTCCATGGATTTCTTGAACGGTGTCTGCACCAACATGATCGACATGCGCCTGAAGTCTCTCATGTACTACGGTGGTAACTACGACTCCTACATCAAGACCAGGGTCGAGAACGAGACGAACCAGATGAAGGCCTACGAGAAGCAGCAGGAGGAAATCAAGCACATCAAGAAGTTCATCGCTTCTGCCGGTACCTACGCCAACTTGGTCAGGCAAGCTAAGTCCAGGCAGAAGATTCTCGACAAGATGGAGGCCGAAGGTTTCATCCAGCCCGTTGTCCAGGACCGCGTCTTCACCTTCCGCTTCGCCGATGTTGAGAAGCTGCCGCCCCCCGTCCTCTCGCTGGACAACGTCACCTTCTCCTACTCCGGCAACCCCGAGGACAACCTGTACGAGAACCTCGACTTCGGTGTCGACATGGACTCCCGTACTGCCCTGGTCGGCCCCAACGGTGTCGGCAAGTCTACTCTGCTCCGCATCTTCACCAACCACCTTTCTCCTACCACCGGTTCCGTCTCTCGTCACACTCACTTGAAGCTTGGCATGTACTCTCAGCACTCCGCTGAGCAGCTCGACATGACCAAGTCTGTCCTCGACTTCGTCCGTGACAAGTTCTCCTCCGTCTCTCAGGACTACCAGTACTGGCGCCAGCAGCTCGGCCGTTACGGTCTGACTGGTGAGGCCCAGACTGCTCTGATCGGTACTCTGTCCGAGGGTCAGAAGTCTCGTATCGTTTTCGCCATGCTTGCCCTCGACAGCCCCAACATGTTGCTGCTTGACGAGCCTACCAACGGTCTGGATATCCCTACCATTGACTCGCTCGCCGACGCCATCAACGCTTTCAGCGGTGGTGTTGTCGTCGTTTCCCACGACTTCAGGTAAGCATGATTCTAATCACCATTACTATCTCCCAAACAGCTCGCTAACCCAAGAAACAGGCTGCTCGACAAGATCGCCAAGGACATCATGGTCTGCGAGAACAAGACCGTCCACAGGTGGGACGGCAGCATCGGCGAGTACAAGAACCACCTGAGGAAGAAGATGCTTGCTGCCGGTGCCGTCTAAGCCCGACAATTAGCAACGCAACTGGAAAGAGGAGCAAAAAAAAAAAAGTTCTTGGCATTTTTTTGTGCAGATTCTTTTTTTGGTAGTAGTCCTTGATGAGACCCGGACGATAATGACGAACACAACAAAAAGCCGCGCTACCGAAAGAAGCCGAGGACAGCAGAGCATCATGACCTACATATACTACTACGCCACGAACAACAACAACAAACGAGGCAGATGCCCCGCCCATGACCGCACGGAAGGGGCAGCGGCAAAGACGACTTATTAGGTAGCTAGACTGTGTGTGTGCATGATTGCCTGCGGGGAAACAGAGGGCTTTGGGACTCTCGGTCGGCAGCGGCGTGGTGTGAATGGACGGAAGAGCCACTGGGTGCTGCGCTGCACCGACGACCGCGTGACTTGACTGACGGCGTCGTCGTCGTGGGCTGG
This sequence comes from Aplosporella prunicola CBS 121167, assembly GCF_010093885.1. Classification (NCBI taxonomy): domain Eukaryota; kingdom Fungi; phylum Ascomycota; class Dothideomycetes; order Botryosphaeriales; family Aplosporellaceae; genus Aplosporella; species Aplosporella prunicola. The sequence goes on from NW_022983538.1 coordinate 773,221, forward strand.
GAGCATTTGGGGATTCTTAACACTAGAGGACCGGCGTTAATAGATTCGTTTTTACATGCTGCTATGCCGCTGCTGTGCTTGCTTATGTGCTTATGTGCTTATGTGCTTACGTGCTTCGGTGCTTCGGTGCTTGCGTCCTCTCCTCTCCCCGCTGAGCGGTGAATTGATGGCGTGCATATATACTACGTGCATACATATGTGCGTGCGTGCGTGCGTGCATGCATGCCTGCGCGCGTATGTATTGTTATGTATGTATGCGCTGCTGGAGCCGGGTTGTGGGTATTGCCTGTCTGCCTGTCTGTTGTCTAGTCCACGGAGTCGTAGGCCTCAGTGTGCGGTGCGTGATGCGGTGGTGCTCTGCTGCTGTTGTTGCTGCTGCTGACGGGGTGCTGGGGCGCTGGACGCTGGACCCGGATCCAGCTTCCGCGGCCGCGGCGTAGGCTGCTGCCTGCTGTTTTCGTGCGTGTGCATGCTGCGGTTTGCGGGGGTGTGGGGCGCGGATGGGTGGTGTGGGCTTTATGAGGGAGGAGTTGGGGGGTTGCTTGGTGCTTGCTCAACTTGTTTGTCTGCCTACCTAGCTAGTTATCGCTTGCTTGGTTGCTTGGCTGCTTGGTTGATCGTTCGCTCACTCACTCACTCACTCACTCACGGCAGCACAGCTCCATATGTCCAATAGGTACGTATCATCCCAGTCGAAGACAGCCACCTAGCGACGTTCTTCTCCCATCATCATCATCATCATCACCATCTAACACACCGCGTACATACACTACAACGGCGAGCAGGCATAAAAAGCGATTCAAACGTCTCCCGCGCACCGCCAGCCATGAAGTCGATAACCACCTATAGCGCCGAACAGAGCAAGCAGCACGCACGCCATGAACCCGCGCCCGAACGTGAAGAAAGAAAGAAACAAACAAACAAACAAACAAAACACAACACCAAACCCCCCCAAAAAGGCCATGTGTTTAGGTCTAGGTCTAGGTCTAGGTGACCTAACCCTGCTGTCTCCTTCTCCGGCCCACCTGGGCCGAGAAACCCGTCTTGATGGCCGCGACCGACCGCCTCGAGCCGCACGAGTTGCACGTCACGAAGTAGAGGCGGTTCTCGCCCTTGTTGAGCTCCGTGTCGGGCGATCGGCATGTCTTGCAGGTGACGTATTCGACTGTGATCTCTTTGTTAGCGCGCTGCTGCCTAGGTATTGCTACTGCCCAGAAGGAAGAGAGGATGTCTGGGCATTAATGGACACGTACCGATATATCTCCTGAGCACGTTCTCGATCTGCTTTTGCTGGAAACGGCCCTTGATGATTAGGCGCCTGCTGCCGTCAAAGGAGCCGTTGGTGCCCAGCTCAGTGAACAGGAACTGCGTGACGTGCTCGTCGGTGCGCTTGATGCGCTTGCAGATCTCGGCAATGTTGGCAAAGACGGTCTTCTTGCTGCCTTCGCGCAGGCACTGCGGCGGTGGGATCTTGTAGCTCTTGGCGCCCGTCGAGGCCAGGTCCGGATGGTGCGAGTGCAGCATCGCGAAGAAGCGACCGAGCAGCAGTGTGTAGTTGATCGGCGTCGTCTGTTCGTGCGCCCAGATGCCCGTCCCCTTCTCCATGTCGCCCTCCTGCGCCTGCTCCTCCTCCTTGGCCGGCGCCTCTTCCTCCTCCTTGTCGCCCGCGCCGGCCTCGGCCAGCTTGGCCTCGAAGTCGTCGGCGTCGGCGGGCTTGCTCTTCTTCTTCTTCTTTTTCTTGAGCGCCGACGGGTCGAACTCGCCCTCGGCGGCGGGTGCCTCGTCGTCGCCACCCTCCTTGGTTTTCGACGAGGACTTCTTCTTCTTCTTCTTGGCCAGGTTGCTGAACATGTCCGTTACCTCGTCGACGGCTTTGTCGCTCTCGTTGGCGTGGCTCTCGGCCGTGGCCTTCTCGCCGATAGAGCTGTTGACATCCTTGACCTGGCCGTCGCTGTCGACGATCTGGGCGCCGTCGGCAAAGGAGACGGACTTGCGCTTCTTGCGCTCGGTGAACTGGGCCTGGCGGGCAGACAAAGTCAGTCACACGTCATGGAGACAGGGCGTTTGGCGGGGGAAGCGCATACATCGTCGGCCATGATTGCGGTATCACTGAGGCGGAATGGGGTGGCGTATTTTTTCTTTTTTTTAAGCGACGTACAGAGGTGAAGTACCTAGTATGTGAGGAGTAGGAGTGCGGCCGTCTCTGAGGTCAAGCCTTGAGCTTTGACCTGCGAAGTGACGATGGTGACTCAAACAAGTTGCCAAGCCTTTCCGCTAAGCCGCCACGACCCACGGCCGCTCGCGTCGGCCCATCCGCGGCTGAACTCGGCACAGGTGCGGCGGCTACTTCTACAATAATGCTCCGATGGAGCGAAAGCTGTGCGGTGCCTAAACGGTGCCAATGCAGCCCACGGAAGCGCCACTACGCATGCAGCTGGATCATGTCTCTGTTCGAGGCGCTGTAGCGTTGCTGATGCTTAACCAGTGCAGTGATAGGTAAATTGCGTGCTAAGACGTCTCACACCATGGAGCTAGGCGATTTGACAAGTTTGCGCTCCTGCGGACTGCCTGGAGCGAGAATCCAATGGCGGGTTACTGGAGAGACCGAGTATGTAACATTGTAGCATCTTGGTCGAGTTGCACAACAAGCGGAATTCAGCAGCTCTCGATGATCCAGTTCAGACAACGAGCAGCGAAAAAAATAAAAATGCGCCTGTACGCAGGCAGAAGAAACCGAACTACTAGGGGACACAAACGAGCGCTTCTCCGATCGAAAAAGCGACGAGTTACTTTGGAGTTGCGCCACACAAACCGACGACCGAAAAAGTCACGGTGCAGACAGTATCACCGTCATGCGCCGAAAATGGTTAGATGCTGACAAAAAAACCGTTGAGTTGGAGAAAAGATCGAGAAAAGGAAAAGAAGCGTCTTTAACGTTCTAGAGGCTGATTTTCAGGGTCTGTCCCGTGCTGGTGATGTGCCGCCATGGAATGCCCACGTGGACTAGAGGGGAAGTGAGGCTGATGCGCGTGAGATCGATCTTGCAGTGAAACGCTTTGTGGATGGACCCTTTTTTAGAGTTTGGCTTGGGTGCTACCCGCGATAGGGTAGGCACTCGATGCTGCTCGCCGTCAAATCACTCTCGTGACTTGGGCGCCATGAGAGGACGAGCATGCTACGACACGTGGTGGCCTCGTGAGTCCACATGGATCGCTCGCTTTTCCAGACCCTGTAGATCAAGACTGGCGGACGGGCGTGGGGACTCGGGGAGCGAAGTCGTAGTAAAAGTTTATCGCTTGGCATGGGGGAGTGATGTTACTAGTAGGTTGGTCCGAGATGCTTTTTGCCGGTCGAGTTGGCGTCGTGCAATTCTCAGCTAGGGCCGATTGATGGCGGTTTCGACGTCATTCTGAAGTAGAGGACTTGCAGGTAGTTACATGCACGCGCGGCTGGAGCCCTGTGCACATCGAATTGCCGCGAAGGGCAGAGGCATAAGAAGCGGCACGGGCCCCGGTGGAGTACATACGTCGATAGGGACGATAAGCTTCGCGGGAGGATGGTGGAGCCAAGTCAAGGCTCGAGGTGTCGGTTAGGTTAGTACGAAGTATTGACAGTGACGGGTGTCGCCAATTGTCAGAAAACAGTCAAGTCAATAGTTTAGTCCCGGAAGGGGGAGGTGGTTCCATCATCTTGAAGGCGATCTGCGCGGGCGCAGCGGGAAGAATTCAAAGTTCCACAGCTGGGTTGAGGGGTTGGCGCGTTTCAGCCATGCACTCACGCGGCTTGATGGCAAGGGGACGAGCAACAAGTCATCAGGCGGCGATGGTGAGAGAAAGGCAGGTCGGGGCCGGGATGGGATGGATTGGCCTATGACGAGCGAAAAGCAAGGGCTGGAAGGGGCAACGGGCGCCAACTCAGCCAGCAATGAGCGGCCGGCTTAAAGTGGGGATTTGGATTGGGCGTGAGAGAGAGAGAGGTAATCCGTATCAGCGAGCAGCAAAGACGATAGCTTCCACTCTCCCGCTACCTACTCCTACAATCCCCACATCAAAATCAATTCCACCCTTTGTTCCTGCGCACGCCGTCCCTTGCGCATTCTTGCTCCGTCGCCGAGCCCACCCAAGCGGCGATTCCTTTGTAACGCACGCTGAAGTCATCGAATCTCCCGCTTGGCGCCCCTCAAGCGAACGGCCAGAAGATCTCGGCCGCTTCGTGAGACGTTGCGCCCTTGATTCCCTGAAGAAGCCGCACGCCTTCTAGATCACGACTGTCCTGCCTGTTCTCCTCGTTTTTTGCACGCGATCCCACGACGTCCCCGTCCGCCCTCCGCCCGTTCCCGCCGCTCCACAAGCTGTCAACCGCTCAGCCTCACCCAACCTCCCCCACGACCCTCGATCCTCAAATCCTTGCGCGTCTTCACGCGTCTTCCACCCCCCGCTGTTCGTTGCGCCGGCCGTTTTGACCGAGCCGTTGCCTGCCATGGCTGCGACGCGTCGCCAGCAGCAGCCGTTGCAGATTTTCCAGGATCCCGTCACCTCGTTCGACCACCACGACGTCGCCGGCGCAGAAGCCGCCTTTCTGTCTGCCTTTGGCCCAGTCACCGACGTCTCGTCCGACCACCATACCCTCCTCAACCCCTCCAGTCCCGAAACCAGCGCCCAGTCACCGGTCAAGCATCACGCCCACTCGAGCTCACCGGCCCCGCACGCCCTGGCCGAGAGCAACATCAATTCGATACATTTTTCTCCGCCCCGCCAAACCCACTTCACGACCGACTCGCCATTGAAGAAGCCCTCGCTGCCCTCCAAGGCCAACGGCGCCGCACCAAAGTCGCAGAACGCCCTATTCACCACCTTCCCGACTGTCGGCGCCATGGACAAGGAGAACGACTATGCAGCAATGTTCGCTAGCCATCCGTCACAATACTCGGACCACGCACTTTCTCATACCAAAAACGTCCCGAGACGCCAAATTGGGGACACGGCCCCTCTCCGCGACAGGCATTCCAAAAAAGGAAAAGCGCCAGAAGAGGACCAGAAGCCTGTTCCTGCGCCAAGCGAGATGCCCCCGGTCGAAGATGATGGTTCAAAGCCAGCCTACAGCTATGCCACATTAATTGGCATGGCTATTCTCCGCGCACCTCAGAGGCGCCTTACCCTCGCACAAATCTACAAGTGGATCTCTGATACTTTCAGCTACTACCGCACTAGCGAAACTGGGTGGCAGAATAGTATCCGCCACAACCTGAGTCTGAACAAAGCATTCATCAAACAGGAACGGCCAAAAGACGACCCCGGCAAGGGCAATTACTGGGCAATTGAGCCTGGTTTTGAACGCCAGTTCTTGAAAGATAAGCCGAGGCGCCTAACGAACCAGGACGGCCCTGGTTTCTTGCAATCTATTCATAGCGATATCCTTCGACCACCGACTGCGCCGACAAGGGCAGCGGCAATGGGGTCCTTCCACCTTCAATCTACTCCAAAGGGCAACAGCATTGATTCGAGCAAGTTTCCCGAAGAGCCAGAGCTGTCTTCGGACGCGACTATCCCTGCTTCAGATCCTGCTATCCATGATGGTCAGGATGCTGGCAATGAGAATGATATGCCGCCCGCCTCCCATGCCATGCGTTCTTCGCCCCCACCCGCTGAAATTCACTCATCACCTCCTGCTGCTATGGCCCGGCATGCTCATCATGATCAAGACGGAACTCCACCAAGAGCGCCTCGCTTCTTACCGTCGAGTGGTGGCGGACGCAAGCGCAAGTTCTCTGCACTTGGGGACAGTGGGTACTATTCTTCCATCGAATCCTCCGCCGTAAAGGGTAACCCTCTGGGTACCATTCCGACCTCAGAAGCAGACCTCGACCGCCCTGCAATCAAGCGGGGTCGCGCTGAAGAGGAAATCGCTCGTATGCGGGGTTCCTCGTATGATAGCCCGACGAAGGGCCGTCCTCTCTTCAAACAACCCACATCCTTCCCATCGTCATCACCATTTCCGCTTTTCGAGAAGAACGCTTCTGAGCTGCAAGCACCCCTTACTCCTGCTGTAATTTTCAAGAAGCCAGCCAAACCCCCTGCGTCTATTTCTCCTAACACGAACCTGCGCAACCATCGCAATCGCATTCGCGAATTGATCGGCTCACCTGACAAGACTCTTGGCGTGCTCTCAGAGACCAATCCATGGAGTCCTGCATTCCATCTGCCGGACGAGGAACATTTCAACCTGCTGGAAGACGGTTTTAATACGCACTTTGACGTGTTCAACGACAGCCCAGTGCGCCAGACTCTTTCAGCGCGTGGCTCGCCCGAGAAACGCACCACCAAGCGCCCCACTAGCAGCCGTGCCATCAGCAGCTCCAACATTCTTGCCGACATCACAGGCACTCGTGTCAACTCGGTCGCGACGCCCGAAGCATCCAAGCAATGGCTTAAGCCGCCTGCGAGCTCGCGGAACCTACGCGACTTCTTTGCCAACCCGTCAGTGCCGAGCCCGATGAAGACTCCTACCGCCGAGAGGACTGGAGATGATTTCTTTGGTGTTGAGATGCAGTCTGATGACGAGGAGGAAGGCGGCCTTGAGATTGACATCCTCCAAGGGTTTCAGAAGATTGGCACCACTAGGCAACAGCCGCAGGAGAGCCCAAGTAAGAGGGGCTCAACGAGCGGTAGGCCGTATTTGGGAAGAGCGGCCAGCACGATGTTTTAAGACATGAACTTGACATTTGCATTTGGCTCTTCTAGCACGTCAACAATATGGTGCTCTGTTCTGTATGAACATTGACTTTTTTTGACGTTTACCTCACTGAGTCGGAGCTCCTAAGAAGCTACCGACTCACTCCGACCTCATGACCTTTTTTACGACGACGCATGATACCCACATCGCACCACGCATTCAGGCGCACACACTGGTTTGAACTAACGGCCTCGTCTCGAGCCCACGTATGGATGACGAGAACTCGGGCGCTGGCCCGTCTCCAATCCGCACGCACGCACGCATGCTTTTACACTTCTTCACCCTCCGCTTCACGCTTGCCTCACCGCTCACCGTTCGCCACATGCCTCGGTGGAGCAGCGGCGGCGGCCCAGGATTCTATTACTTCCCTCTTTTGGTGGCGCTCTTACACAGCACATGAGACGCCGTTTTTACTCCAGAGCCGGCTAGAGCCCCAGTGCCTAGCGTACGCGCCTGGTTTCTTGTCGAATGCTTTTACCTGTCTCTTTGTTTTCTTCTCTTTTTCAGGCGCACATTGCTGGGCTGGATCGGGCCGGGCCGGGCTGGGCTGGAGCATACAGGACTCTGGTCTGCTCTGCTCTGGTCTCGTCTCATCTGGGTAGGGCAGGGCAGGCAGGATTGATTGGGTGGGGCGTCCAAAAAAAAACATGGGGGTGCGGGGCATGTACTAGGAAAGGGGAGGGAGGGGGGCAACTCTTCACGGCGTCTCTGGGTGGGGCGGCAGCACTCTGTTGGGCCTTTTCACTTTTTTACTATTTACGTTGTTGTTGTTTGGTGTTATTTGTTTTCACCCACGCTCGCTGGTTCCGTTCCTCTTCTTCTTCTTCTTCTTCTTCTTCTCCTTCGCAACAGGGTTCTTCCGGCGGCAGCAGGCACGGCGTGTTTACGTGCCTACGTACGTCTGGCTGGGGAGGGGGCTTGGATCTTCCACTTTTTTCTTTTTTTTTTTTTCTTTTTCCCCTCCCAACACTGCGTACGCTAGGGCCTGTTCGCCCGACGAGCAAGCGTAGGGCCGGCCTACCTACCTATCCATTCTGTATCAAGGAGCGTCTTTTGGTTGCGGGTCTGGCGTTAGCGGTAGCTTCCTATGGCGGCGGCGGCGGTGGTGGTGGTGCGATGGCTATGTTATGACGATTATGGCTCTTCCTCCTGACAACATTCATAATGCTTGAATAATAAGACACTTTTTGTGTGGGGGGTTTTTTCTCTTGCCAAAAAGCGCGAGACGTCTCGGTCACTGTGACCTGTCTGTCCTAGCGAACTACCTAACTACCAAGAGGCAGTGCCTCCGCCTCCGCCTCTGGCGCGTGGGGGTCGTGTACGACTCGACTCGACTAGTAGCAGGTAGCAGGTAGCAGCAGCAGCAAGCATGCGAGCATCCTTCCCCTTTGAACACCGCCCGCTAGGTGCGACCTACCTTAGGTTGTAGCACGTACGACAACAACGGCGACGGCAACGGCGGCGGGCCGCCTTGCCGCCGCGGCGCCACCTAGGTAGGCAGGTGGGTAGGTGGGTAGGGCGGCAACCCCACGTATGTACGTAGGTCTTACGACTATGGACGGGCGGGATGGGCGTTGCTGTGGCACGGTGGGGAGGGCTAGAGCCAATGGCCAATACCAAACACACGCTCACACGGCACAACACAACAACAATCAATCAGTCTGCCCGTCTGTCTGTCGGTCTGTTTGTCTGTCCGTTGTTGTTCGGACTGGCATGGCGTGGTATGGTATTGTATACATAGCAGAGCATAGCAGAGCATAGCACGGCACGGCGGGCCAGCAAGCCATGGAACCGAGAAAGCCGACAGGCAGGCAGGCAAGCAATAGCAAGTAAGCATGCACGGAGTCTAGACTATGGAGCATGGAGCCCGGAATATTGAGTACAGAGTAGAGCAGCAGTCAGGAAAGGAGACCAGAGATGCGAGAGGCGGTCAAAGAAAGCCCAGGAATGCAGCACAAAGCCTTTTTAACCAAATATGGGAGTTCGATGCGCGCGGCTTGGCATCGCCATCCCTTTCACTAGCGTGCGTGCGTGGGCGGCGCAAGGGCGGGCGGGCTGGCGGGCCTGGCGGTGGAAGAGGACCTAGGGAGGAGACGCTGGCTAGCTAGCTAGGTACGGTAGGTACAGGTAGGGAACTGCAACGGCGGCACCACGCACGCACGCACGCACGCACGCCACGCCACGCTGCGTGCGTGTCTCGCATGCACGCAGGGTTGGGAGTTATTTGCGGCCCGCAGGAGTGGGAGACTACCTATGGAGGGATTGACGTATGGGACGGGCGTAATTGTTTCTTGTCCGTTCTTTCATTCGCTCGTTTTTTGGGGCTCATTCATTCATCTACCGTGATTTTTTATGGCCGCCCGTGCGTTTGCTGCTGCTTTTTTTCTTCTTTTTTTTTCTCTTCCTTTTTTCCATTCCGCTTTCTCACCGCTTGATACCTGTTCTTATTGTTGATGTTGTGGTTGTTGACTTTGCTGCGTATGCCGTGGGGGCGTGTTTGGTGCCTCCCCTTGATCTTCGCGCCTTTTGCCTTGCTCGTTTGTCGAGGTGAGATGATGGTCATCGTTCGTTTGATTCATTGATTCTTTTTTCTTTGGTGCTGGAAGTATGGGTGCATGCCTGCCCGGACGCTCTCAAGGGACTTCTGGTAGCTTCTGCTCTGCTTCTCCGAGCGTGTATGAATGGTGACTAAGCTCTTTTTTTCGTTTTCCTCCATAAGGGTATCAATCATTCTCTCTATGTCCGAGGTCGGCGAGGCTGTGGCATGGACAGGTCGATGGAGGGTTCCGCCAGGAAGTAACCCGCGGGCGTCGGTCCCCAGGCCAAAACAAACAATGTTCGGACCGTCGTCAAGCCGCTCCCGCTCTTTCCCTCCCTCCCTCTGTCCTCCACGCTTCCCCACCACTGCCAGCCTCCTCCCTACGCTACGCGCTGCAAGCTAGTCGCAGCTCGCGCAACCTTGGCAGCCGCAGCTAATGCACTGGATGGGGTGGTCCTCCTTCAGCTGGTCGCGCGGCACGCGGCAGATGCAGGTGCTGTTGAAGTTGGTCTCCTTGGTCTGGATGCAGCGCAGGCAGCAGAGGTTCTCGTAGCCCTGCTTCTTCCACTTGGCGATGAGGTTTGCGTCGGCCTTGCCGTTCTTGATCAGCCAGTCGTAGAGCGCCTTGGAGATCTTCTCGTCGCAGTACATTTCCCAGATGTAGCGGGAGCCTGTGGCGCGGGGCAAAGAGCTTGTGTTAGCGCGCGCATACACACAGGAGAGGGGCCTGACGTACGCTTGTGCGTGATCTCGAAGATGGGCCACTGCGTCTCTTGCCGCTTCTTGCCCTCGTGGCTCGCGTTCAGCGCGTCCTTCATCGCATTGTCGTACTCGAGCAGCGTGTCCTCGATGTCTTCGTAGCCCTCTGGCGGCGCCTTCTTGCGGCCGTAGCCCTTGCTGCTGCGGACGACGGGCATGGTGTCGGGATGAAGTTTTGTAGCTGCGCAGCAGATAGAAGAAGGTGAAGGGTGTCGGAGGTCTTTTTCGCACTCGTTAGCGGCTGCAGGCAAGAAAAAAAAAAAAAAAAGGCAAATCCTAGAGCGCGGTCTCTGCGACGGTACTAACCTGGAGAGGTCAGCGGGATCGCTGCGGCGGCGGCGATGATATACGTCGAGGGCGCATAGCTAATCGGCACGTGACTAGTCCCGGCCCGCGCCTCGCCAGTCTCTCTCCAAACGACGTCGAGCTACCGGCGCGCGGGCACATCCCGCCTGTACCTAGAGAGTCCAATCCGCAACCACCATGATCAACCCCACCTATCTCGCCCAGCGCACGCGCTCGTGTACGTCCTCGCGCCTCTGCCCTGCGCTGCCCGGGGAGAGCTGAGCTTTGCTGACCTCGAGGACAGCCGTCAACTGGAACGATGCCAAGTTCCGCGTGCTGAAGTCCTACCGCGAGTGGCTGCGCGCCGTATGTCTCCCCTCTTTTGCTGTCGAGCTGCCGTCCCAATGCGGTGCGTCGCGGCTTTCTAGCTCGAGCAATGGCTGACCGGAGCCCTTGTTTGCGCCCGTTCTCCAGGCCCCCGAGATCCAGCAGATGTACTCCCTGAGCATGCCCGTCTCGCAGATCAGGACCAAGGTCCGCCAGGAGTTTGAGAGGCACCGCTACGTCTCGCAGCTGCAGGCCGTCGATGTCCTGCTCTTCAACTCGCACTCCGAGTTCCAGGTACGGCTTGACCATTCGCGGGGGCACAATGACACAAGGGCGTTATTGCTTCGTGGAGGTGATCTGAAGGCTGATGCTATTCCCGCCGTAACAGGAGACTCTCAACTACTGGAAGCAGTTGACGCACGTCCTGAAGTACTTCAGGGCAGAGGAGGACTCCAGGACCAAGCTGCCCCACAACTTCATCAGCGGTTTCCTCGAGGTTAGTTCTGTTCTTGCGCGGCACGCATGCAATGGTCGCTGGCCGTGATGAGGATGCTAACGCAGATTTCTATAACAGGGTCGCAACTAAGCCTGCTTTTTCCGACGCCCTGTACATATGCAATACCAAAGTTTTCTCTTTTCCTTGCAGCGCCGTAGCAACATGCACTTGACCTAATGCTCCATGAACGCCTGCTAATGCCAATTCCCTTCTTTTTGAGCCCAAACAGCCCCTCTATGCCGACTGGGCGTTGAAGTCATCGCGCGCAACCGTGAACTTGTCGATCACAACGTCACACAGATCGGCGAGGTCTTCCAAGCCCTTTTCCAACACATCATAGACGCTGACATCATCTACGTACTGTTAGCATGCGTGCTGTCCTGAAAGGTAGCTTATTGTCCCCACTGACCGTATGTCTGGATGCGGAGGTTCATCCTAGCTTCCGAAGGGTGGGGGATAGAGTAACCGCAGAACTCAACGGCCGGGCTATTACGCGCACGTCAGTTTGCTTTGTATAAAAAGCATGCGCCAGAGTTGGGCGTACTTCTTCATGATCACGTAGCGCAGCGCGTTGCCGAGCGTGTGGTCTTCGTTCTCAAACTCGAAAGAGGCGGCCGTGTTTTCCGAGCCGGGCAGCTAAGAGCTATCAGTTTTCGATTCCTTCCCGCAAGAGCGCGTAGCGGCAACCTACAACGCGGATGCGCTGCTTCTCGCTGTCCCAGCCAAACTCGTCGGCGTCGGCCTGGATGTCGTTTCCCTCGGTGTGGCCGTTGACGGGGGCGTCCTGCATCTCTTCGTCCTGGATTTGCGAAGGCATGGCGGCGAGTGGTGGGGTGGTTCTGGTGAGGTGGGCGTTGGTAGTTTTCTCGAGGACTCTCGGACTGCGGGCAGATTTGCGACGCCTGGAAAGTTTAAGGTTATCTAATCGCATCTAATCGCTGAATCAGGGCCCAGACGATCGGGACTTGTCAGCCATGAATGATTGGCCCGCGGCTTGCAAGAAAACCATCATAACCATCATCATCATCATCATCTCCCGCATTCCCAATTGCCCCGCAAAAAAAGAAAATACCCAACACCGTCACCATGGCCGACAGAGTCCGCTCAGCTACGCTTAACCGCGACACCAACGAGACCAAGATCCAGCTCAGCCTGAACCTGGACGGCGGCCCATTGGAGTCAGCCGACGGCAACGGCGAGGAAAAGAGCCATGCGGCCCAGGCCACCAAGAGCCAGCACATCGACGTCGACTCGGGCATTGGCTTCCTGGACCACATGCTGCACGCGCTGGCGAAGCACTCGGGGTGGAGCCTGAAGCTGCGATGCCGCGGCGACCTGCACAGTACGTTTCTTCGCCGCCGCGGGCGCAGACACACAAGCCACGACGAGCTAACACACGCACGCAGTCGACGACCACCACACGGCCGAGGACACGTGCATCGCGCTGGGCCAGGCATTCAAGCAAGCCCTCGGCGGCACGACCGGCCTCGCCCGCTTCGGCAGCGCCTACTGCCCGCTGGACGAGGCGCTGTCGCGCGCCGTCATCGACCTGTCCAACCGGCCCTACAGCGTCATCAACCTGGGCCTGCGCCGCGAGAAGATCGGCGACCTCAGCACCGAGATGCTGCCGCATTGCTTGCAGTCGTTTGCGCAGGGCGCTGGCGTCACTCTGCACGTCGACTGCTTGCGCGGCGATAACGATCACCACCGCGCTGAGTCTGCGTTTAAGGCCCTGGCCGTCGCGATTCGCCAGGCTACGAGCAGGGTTGCTGGTAGGGAGGGCGAGGAGCCTAGCACCAAGGGCGTGTTGTATTAGGTGCTCGGGGTGGGGATGCATACGGCATGGGTTGGGCGTTTTAGAGGGTAAATGATGAGGCTATTGTCTATCTGCGGGCTTTTTACTACTTGCATACCTGGTCGCAGAAAACTGAAATACTAGCACAGCCAGATCTATATATATAACAGGGAACGTCCTCAAAGATCACACGGGAGATTCATAAGCTGCTTACTTTGAATCATAAACAGAACAAACACCAAAATTGGTCGAGCTTGGTTTTGCCAAACAAACTATACAACTAATGACAGGTGTATGTACCACCCATACCTAGTGGCCAAATAGAAAGGATCAACTGACCGAAATATCAGCTTATGGCACTATACCACGGCTACACTAGACGGTAGGGCAACACTGTGTGTAAAGACGTGCTTTAGATGGCGTTTTCCTGTGCTCCAAAGTGCCGTGTCGCAGCAGCACAATGGACCTAAAAAGAAGAAACGGCACTACCGGCAGCAGTCCAAACAACCCGCGATGTCACAAAAATCCCAAGCGCCAAACCGCGTAGGCAGATGATCTCTCTATAAGAGACAAGGAAGTTGCACCACACCTAATCCAAGCAGCCAACGTTCCAAGCACCAACGACCACGAAAACCGAACCCCGAAACCGCTACATATCACCTAAACTCCCAGCTCGCACACCAAGCCCTCGCCTGCCAAGGCCGCTCGGCCTCACTCTCACCCTCACCCTCACCCGCACCGTCTTCGCCCCTCCAGTTCCTCGGAACCTGCGCAACTGCAAACATAAAGTGTCTTCCGTCATCTAGTCTGGGCATAAGCCTCTGGACATCGTCGGCGTCTGAGTCGCTGGCGTAGTCGTCTTCGCTGTCGTAGTCGTCGTCGTCGCTGTCCAAGTAGTCCTGCAGATCAACGGCCCAGCTTTCTCCTTCTTCTTCTTCTTCATCATAGTCATCATCATCATCTTCGTCATCATCGTCGTCTTCCTCCTCCTCTTCCTCGCCAAACAAGAGCATCCGCGCCTCGCGAATCTGTCCAACCGCCATCAGATCGCGCACGCGCAGCAGCTGCTCGAGCAGCCTTTGGTGTCGCCGCCTGACCAGCCTTGACATGTGTCTCCGAGGCACTCGCGTCCGCGGCTCTTGCGCTCTCGGCTCTTGAGTTTGCGCTTCCAGCTCTTGCGCCCGCTCTTGCGCGCGCATCTCCAGCTCCTGCGCGCGCACCGCATTGTTGTACTGCGCGGAATGCCGCGCCATGAGAGCGTGGAGGCCGCGCCATGAGAGCGCGAGCGCGGCCCGCAGCTCGTCGGGCGTGTGCTCGCGGTCCAGGAACTCGGTTTGCGCTCGTCGGTAGCTGGTCAGTGTTTCGTACACGGCTCTTGTGTGCTCCATGTACACGCGTGCGCGCGCTTCCGCTTGTGCTCGGCTGGTGTTGGTGTTGTTGGTGGTGGTGTTTTGCTGGGTTTGTGGTACTTGGGCTGCCTGCTGGGGGGGACTTGTTTGATGCGGAGGACTTGTTTGGCGGCGAGGGCGTGTTTGCCGGAAAGAGCCGTCCAGTCGGATAGCTGGGATCGGCATCGCGAAGGTTGGAGTGTGTGAGTTGTCTTTTTTGGTAGTGAGCCTTAGAAGGGCTTGTTGCAGACTAGCAGGTCTTTCTTTTGGGTATAGGCCTCGTGTTTGTTAGACGGTATGTATATATTCTATACTTCGAGAGTATGTTTGGTGACAGAAAACGCTGCAAGAACGAGGCAAACGCCGTGATTTTATATCCTTCGTTGTTGGACATTTGACTATACTTAACGCAGAACTGGATTCACTGCGTTAACCGTGGACTGTATGGCATATGGTTGGGAGTCATATGGTTGCGAGGGCGCAAACCATGGTTCCTGGACCTGGATGTCTGCTGAAAGGATACGAATATTAAACACTGCTGTCTCTATGTCGAAGATGATAGTAAGTTGAAGTCTATGCTTACTGTAGCCTGCTCTTGTCCTGTCAAGGTCATGTCTCCTGTTGCCAGTGTAATTCGTTTTCATAGCCAGCATGGTTCACTGACTGATGAGGTCGCTACCTGGTCGCAAGTAACAGTCTTGTTGATCTGTGGTAATCGATCATCACGGTACGTGAACTCTTTGCCCTTGGGACTGGATGCTGGGCCTGACTTGGCTTTGTTGTGTGCGGCCGTGGTTTGGCAAAAATATATCTCTTTTAAGTAGGACTCTAATGGCCCTGTGCTTTATGGATGTGACTGTGACAGAAGCGTACGTAAATATAACTTCCACCAGACAGTCGGGCTACAAACAAGCTGTGAATTTACCGTCATGCAATCCTAGTAGGCATGAGTTAGCCAGTGCTTTACGATTTCAGCTGATATTGATTGTTCGAGGCCTGGTCTCTAATAGAACACAATGTGACTGGTTGGTGACAAGCCATGTGGTTTATATGCAGCATGCAATGAAGAATAACATGCAACTAAGTTGACTAGGATGACCTATGCTGTTATCGAAATGAAATTTTCAGCATTTCTGATACTTGTTTTCGTAGAGTTGACTTCTTGCAGAAGGGATAGCAAAAGTGTAAGCGAACAGATGAATGTTGTTGTGGTGACGCCTCGCGCAAAACAGCAAAACGAGATGCGCCGTCCGAGACTCGAACTCGGTCCTGAAGCAGACTTCGAAGTGGGAAGCTTCAATTCTACCCTTAAACTAACGGCGCGTTATACCAGCTGGAATTACTGATGTCAGAGAGCGTGACAAATAAAATAAATAAATAAATCAAAACTAATGGACTTCCCACGGATCAGCGAGGGGCACGACCTGCGGGCGCCAGGGCGCTCGAGACGTTGCTCGGACTGGGAACAAGCTCTCGACGAGCCGCCCCCGCCAACCCCAAACCACACCACGCACCATGTCGGCCAAGATCGAGAAGACGATAGCGCGCCAGCAGGAAAAGTACCTACCTACCAGCTCCCTGCACACTCTCGCTGAGCTCGCCCACTGACAACCGTCCAGGATCGCCGAGGGCCAGTTCTACGAGGCGCATCAGCAGCTGCGCGTCATCGCCTCGCGCTACGTCAAGCAGTCGAACTGGGATGCCGCGATCAACATCCTCTCTTCGGGCGCGGGCCTGCTTCTGCAGGCCGGCCAGGGCGGCAGCGGCGGCGACCTCTGCCTCTTCTTGCTCGAGGTGTACCATAAGGCCGAGACGAAGCCCGATGCGGCGAGCAAGGCGAAACTGCTGAGCTTGTTGAGGAGCTTCCCGCAGGACGAGCCCACCAAGAAGCGCTTTATCGCGGAAATGATTGGGTAGGTTTGCGCGGTGCTTGCGCTGGTGACATTGAGTGAAGGGAAAAAGAATGCCGTAAACTGACTGATGGCGTCCGCAGGTGGTCTGCAAAGTACGGCGAGTTCCCGGCGGGTGATCCGGAGCTGCATCATGTCGCGGGAACGATATGCGCAGACGGTTAGTTGCGTTTGTTTGTTTCAGCGCGTTGGGCGTTTGCTGACGCGACAACTTCACAGATGGTGAAGCCTACGAGGCGGAACGACACTTCGTTTACGGCACGCGCGACTCTCCCGAACACCTTGTCAAGCTTGAATACGAATGGTACACTGAAGATTCCGCGCATACCGCTCCTCTCTACGCCGCCCGCGCCATCCTTCCATACCTCCTCGCCGGAAACGTCCGCGCCGCAAACCAATGCCTGCTCCTCTTCACCACGCGCCTGTCGCAGTCCAACACTTCTTTGGGTATGCAAGAAGTCAGCAGCTCGAGCTCTGACATCCGTGTCTACCCCTCGCTTCCTCTGCTCAACTTCCTCGGTCTGTTGCTCCTTGCCGTAACGAAGGGAAGTCCAGATCTGTTCAGAATGCTCAAGAGCCACTACAAGTCAAACTTGGACGACGTCCCCGGCTGGAGCGACGCGCTCAATCAGATTGGCGAGATGTACTTTGGCATCAAGATTCCGAGCCAAAGCAACCCGCTTATGGATATGATGGGCATGTTCATGGGCGGCGGCGGTGGAGGAGGCAACAAGCCTTCTCGCAGGGTGGAGGCGCCAGCGCCGCCGCCGGCATTGGATTAGGCGGGGCAGCAGGATGCTGGTGATGAGAACATGAGTAAAAAGTGAAAAGAGCTGTTATGACTGCTGGAGTCGGGTATCGAAGAGCAATTGAGAGAGCCATTACCGTGAACGCAGGATTACTTTCATGATACCTGGACGGGATTACGACGGAGTTGGGTCTTCTCCTTCGAACATCCACTTGTCTTCGTCGAGTGACTCTACCTTCGCCTGAAGGCTGGCCTGGAGTGTGGCTTTGAATTCTGGCTCTGTTAGTGTCGAGTCGAGTCAATGTTATATTCTTTCTTACCACTGGTCTCGATGTGTTGATGCTTCCGATAACTCTCAATTAGTTGGTTCGCAGCTTCTGTCAGTATAAGTTAGCGCTGCTCGAGCCTCGACTACGCCGTCTAGGTTAACTTTTAGTGGAAAAATACCTCGCTCTTCTTGTTCCTCGTCCCGTATATGCATACTTAGCTCGGGCGTTTCGAGCTTGTAATTGCCCTCTTCATCCCGGGCGACGATGTCTCTATCGGCCGCTGGTTCTTCAGCGACTTGAATTGTCGTGGCGGAGGTGCCAGAAGCAGAAGAAGCGGCCGTGGGGCGGCGCGACAAGTTGCTGTTGAAGAGGTTTCGGCGCACACCCGAGGCGGTAGTGGTGCGATGAGGAGGGTGGCTAGGATTGCGCGACGACATTATTGCAGGCGAAAGCTCAGCGGAGAGGAGGCGAGAGACTGCGGGCAACGACGGCACCTCCGCAGCTCAACTGTTGTGGTCTTTCCGCATTGGCGATCGCGGGCGTCGGCTAAGCCGCGGGGCGCGCGGAGTTAAACGGCGCTAAGCCACTGTGACGCTCACTGACAACCTACCGTCGCGCATGCGCATGTCGAGCGCCATCTCCTTGACATCTCGCAGCACTGCCCGCCACCATGGATGACCCTGTGCGCTTCGAAGTGCAGCCAGCGTATCGCTTCGAGGGGCAAAAAACAAAGATCAAAGCTCCGAAGGTGAGCTCGCGGCTGGCCCATTGCGCTGCTCATAACCCGCGCGCTTGGGGACTTCCACTTCGACGCATCCGCTTACACGGCCACAGGAAATCGCATACTTTTCGTATGATGACGAGCGCAAATACCATCCCGACTGCTCCTCGTTGAGCTATTACTACCCGCCCCCCATCCCACCGGAGGGCATCGACCTCTCAAAGGGCTTCGAGAAGTTCCACCAGCTCGACGACTCCAACGATGAGCACCTTGACAGCCTACTGCGTACCATCATGGATCTGGAGAAGAAAGATGGCCACATGTGCGAAGCGGACGTCGTGACGTGGCGGGGGATGATGACCAAGGTACGGGCCCCAGTGGTACTTGGATCTTGGCGTTGGCGGGGAGACCTGCGACTGGGTGGATCGAAGCGCCAACAACCGCGCTGCATCAAGGCTGTCTTTTCGGTGTATGCTATCCCAGCCCGAAGGGGGCCCCAACGGCATTTGGTAGGCCGTGGTCATCTCCGTGGTACTCAGTATGCCATCTCCTGGCTTCAAGATGTATCGGAGATCTACCGAGCCATAAACCTACCCGCCACGGCTTCAGTGGTGGTTTTCGCCCTTTATAGGGCAGCTATCCGCATGCACGAAAAGACAGCCGTACACACCGGTGGCGGCTATGATCATATCGGCCAGATCAATTCATCAGCCGTTGGAGAAAAACAGTTATGAAGACTTGGCTAATTTGACCCAGATCGTCACCGCGCCTTACGATAAATTCAGCGAGTAGGATCCGCTTCTATGCCTATAAAAATGGGCACTAACTAACCGAATCTATAGGTTTGAGATGAATGCTACAAAATTCCAGGTAAGTAAGCCTAACAAAAGATGGTTTGCAAGACATGTAAAGCTGACATACTGCCTCATTCCTAGGACCAACTGTATGTAATCTAAGCTGCAAGCATGACTACAGCGTCCCTGCTGGAGAGTGACGATACGCTAAGTTAACGAAGGCTCTGGCAGATTCATTGAAGAGCATCACATCCGCAGAGATGAAGAGAGAAACGGCCTCCGCCATAATGGTTACTCAGGCAACAGGTTCCCCCCTGAGATGATGTCGTATTGGGGTAAAATTTCTACCGCACTCCACCAAGACACGACTAACGGTAGTGGCAGGATACAAGTTCGAGACCCTGTCTGTGATTCCGAATATCTGGGACGCAGTGTCACGCGACACCATTGAGGGGCGAGATGAGGAAGTGGTCAACAACTACTCGCAATATTGTTCCGTCGTGCGCACCGCCATAGGAGACAACAGCTTGGTCATAGGCGGTGAAGTAGACGCAGTATGGGACGAGAAGCCCGAGGACGCCGACCGGGCCATCAACTGGGTTGAGCTGAAGACTACGGAAATCTTCCCGCCCAACGACGACAGAGCACTGCTCAAGTTCGAGCGCAAGCTGCTCCGCATGTGGGCACAGTCATTCCTGCTAAACGTGCCTAGACTCGTCATCGGCTTCAGGGACAGCGGAGGCAGGCTCCACCAGATCAAAGAGCTCGAGACACAGAGAATCCCCGGCATAGTCAAAAGAAAAGAGACGTTCAAAGTGCTCTTTGGCCTCCGGGAAGTGCCGGACAGCATCAGGAGACAACCGTGTCCCTGGGACGCGTTTGGCTGCTTGAAGTTCGCCGATGACGTTCTTTGCTGTAAGTTGCCGCCCCCTGTATCCTGACACGTTTGCGCCACTTTAGGGGCCCCGTTGCCACAGGACGGAGAGCAGGTCATTGATTGGTGCGTTAGGGCTGAGACGAGAGATTGGAGAAGGCATCTGGAGGATCCGGAAGCGTAAAGGCGAGGGCCACATTGAGTTGCTCAAGCTCACGGAAGAAGGCCCCGGCCGCGTCCTCTCGGAGGAGTTTGTCCAATGGCGGCGCTCAGATGAGTTCCGGAGCATGCAGCAAACGGCGGCGATGCAGTAGCTGCAGCAGCCGTTGACCCTGCAGGTGACCAAGGAGGCAACGGAGTTTCTTCAAAGGGCACATGTACACTATACCAGTCTGGGAACGGCAGCGGACGGAAGGGCAACGACGGGGCAGATCAACGGTGTTGCAGCGGGAGAGACCAGGGCGCCCACAAAAAGGATGACGACAGTATCGAATGACCATTTCCACAAGGCAAGACGCTCAAGCAATGCGAAGTTTTCCAGAACGCAGGGCATCCACAACGGAAGGCCCGCCGATGGGGGGCTCAGGTGCCGGGCACCCGTCGATCGTGGCGGACAGCACGTTCTGGACGCAAAACCCTTACTTCTCGATTGATTGCTTGTGGCAGGGGTGGGCATGGCTGGAGACCTGGTCGCGGAGGCGGGAGCGGTCGGAAGGTCGATGCGGATGCAGGGCGGCATCCGCAGGTAGGGGTCGGTGGGGTGCAGGCGGGCTTTCGCTCCTGTGAGCGCGCGCACCAGCAAACGGGGGGGCTTCAGCGAGGGTGCCACGGTCCCTGCCGGCAGGCCTCGAGGGAGGAGGCCTGGAGGAGAGAGGTCAGAGGACTCGGCAGCCCGCCCAGCGCGCAGGCGCACAACGCATGGCGGCGCACACCGCAGCGCGGACACTCGGTCATGGGTCACCAGCCTAAGCGGCCAGGCACACAACAAACGCTAGGATCGGGAGTATGATCGAGCCGAAACGAGGGGTTGACCATTGGGATAGGGGGTGTTCGACCGCCCGAGTCCCTTTTTTTTTTTTTCCTCAGCCTTCCCTTTCGCATGCATTGAGATTCGGGCTTGCGGTGCAGGGTGCAGAGTTGGGCACCAGAGGCCGCGGAGGGGGAGTCGGGGAGCGACACAGCTCGCGCAGGGCACACAGCACGTGGGAAGCGCGGAAGGCTAATGCAAGGTACAATCGGAAGGTTTGCCAGCGTGGACGTGGGTAGGGGTGGTCCATGTGTGTGCGCATGGGAGCGGTGGCCCAGCAAGCAAGCGGTGAGAGAGGGAGAGGAGCGAGAGAGAAGGCGGAGCGTGCTCCTCGTCAAGGCCTCACAAGCGGCGGATCGTGAGTTCGCGAATTGCCGCGCAGGCGCCGCCTCGCGAGATCTTCGCCCCGAGCAGGCGTGTGCTTTTCTCGCATTTCGCTTCGGGTTTGCGTGTGGGAGTGGGCGCAGGTCGCGGCGTGCGGAGTCAGCAGCATCGGGAGGCCGTGTACTCTACGGCGTAGAAGTTTTGTCAAAGAGCGGTGCGGTGCGAGGCGACAAGCGAGAGGAGGAGAGGCAGTCGCGGTCGCGCGCTCAAGCTGGTTCGCGACGCCTGCATGATGCGATCATCGTCATCATCGTTGGGCGAGTCAGGCGGCGTCGTCTCTCGCGCGGAGGGACATTGCGCATATCCGACGATTGCAAGCAAGATTGCCGGTTGGCCTGAGCATCGGAGGAGCTTCATTTCCCGCGATGCGGGCGGACGGACAGGCGGACCAGGCGTTTGCTCAAAGGGCTTGGGGTGGAGTTAAGGTTCTTCCACGGGACTTCTAGTAAGCTGTGGCTGTTGTGGGCGGTGGGCGCGTTGACACCGCCGCTTGGGGGAGGGGGCACGGGGGGGGATGTGACGGTGTGGGATGGAGGGGGTCAGAGAGAGTGTGTGGGAGAAGGAAAGAAAGGGCGATCGAGCGGTGGGCGGGTCGACGAGGGCCTCGACCTCGGGCGGGTGGAGACGGCTCATTTCTTCCCACGAGGGCGAGTGCAACGTTCGACGGAGCAGCAGGCAGAAGCGGAAATGCGCTTGATGTGCCAGTTGCGCTTTTCGGCAGTCGGGGGCCGCGCCCACGCCCGCCCGCCGCCCGCGCGTGCAGCCTGCCGACCCCGCAGAGCGGAGCGAATCTCGCTGTCTATGTGAAACCGTAGCCTTTGCGCGTCATGTTACGAGACCAGAGACGCCCTGTTCCAAGTCTGATCTGACGCAGGCGGGGGGCGCGGATCTTGCTCATCAAACCAGATGCTGATGCTGCTGCGCGATAATGCAACGCCCTTGCGATCAGCCATTATCATGAGATTCGGGAGGCTCCAGGCCAGCTTTCGGTGATTATTCGCCTTGGACCCTGTTGGGGGATCGTCGACTGAGTAGGTGTATCTGTATCTACTCTACCACGTACAGTATGTAACTAGTAAGGCTACGGCTGCGGCAACGTCGTCAACGGCGGGCAGTGTGACGACAGTAACTACGTAGGGAACGAACTACTGCCGCCGCCGACCCAACGCCCGCTTGTGGCGGCTGTCAAAAAAAGGCGAAGGAAGGTGGAAAATGGGGCATCGGGTCGTCATCGTCCGTCGACCATCACGAACGATTAAGAGCAAGCATGTTGGGTTAAGTAGAATCGCCATCAGGGCAGATCTCTCTCTCCCTCTCATACAGATGCCTCAGGACGCGAGGCCCCCCAGACGTGCCAGAGGTCGGTTTCAGCCCTTCTGGCCTCTCGATGCGGCTCCTGCTCCGCGGTGTGGCTGCCGGATTTGTCAGGCCTGTACCCGACGCCCGCCCATTATGCAACCGAATCCAAGGCCGTGCTCGCTCGCTTGGCCCGCCCGCCGCGTACCTTTTCCAGCTGCGAGGCGGCCTGTGCGAATCATGATGCGCTCCATGGATATTGCCCAAAGAGCCAAGCTTGGCGGGCCCCGCCGACGGGGTCGCTGGAGCTGGAGCGCGCGCGTTGGGTTTGCAATAGATGAGGGGCTTGTACGGACAAACCCAAGGCCATGGGAATCCCTGCGGTAGAGAGAGAGAGAGACAGTCGAAGGTTAGGTTAGGTGGGTTACTGTACGGATAGGTACCTAGCCGGACGATGATTGACGGCTTCCCGAGACGAGAGCAGGCAGTTTCAGGACGGAAGATCAAACCTTTTCAGCCTTTTGGCCATTGTTCCTGCGTCTGCGTCTCGGGCTGGGCTGCACACACTGCAAGGAGACTTGGAGTGTGTCGGTGCTTTGGGCAAGCTTACGCGGA
The DNA here is from genome assembly GCF_010093885.1 of Aplosporella prunicola CBS 121167. NCBI lineage: Eukaryota > Fungi > Ascomycota > Dothideomycetes > Botryosphaeriales > Aplosporellaceae > Aplosporella > Aplosporella prunicola. Next base: position 796,180 of record NW_022983538.1, read on the forward strand.
GGGACGAGTCTTGGGTCGCGGGAGCGTTGGATACATGATGGCCGCCGCCCATTAACTCGGCGATATAGCAAAGTGGAATTTAGAGCGCTAAGCGGGCAGACGTGGCCGGTGGACTCAGTGTGACTTCACGCGCAGCGCTCACCCAGACCAACATCATTCGACAAGCCACGTCGCGCAGGGGCCGCCCAGCTGCGACCGGGATCCGGTGGCAGCAAAGTCGGCGGCACTCGGCGAATGGTTGGTCTCGATTGCCAAAAATAAAGCGCTAATCTCCTTCCTCACCCTGAAACACTGCGCCAGACTGCTCATACATGCTAAAGCCCGTCTGCTCCCTCGACAGGTTTCGTCGCCTACCTCCGCCTACCGCATCATCGCCACTGCTCGAACAACTCGATCGCGAACGAGGCAGGCCCTCGATCCTTCCCCTTCCCTTCTACCAACCTCACCCATCCTGAGCACCATCTCAAACCAAAACTCTCGCTTCAGAAGAGCTCCGCGAGCCCTTCCCATCCTGCCGTCAACCACCACCCACTTCTGCGACGCCCGCCCAACCCCCGCAATTTTAACGTCTGACGTCCATCGTTCGTTCTACCCTCCGCCATGTATTCGACCGGCCATGCCGCCATGGCCCCGCCCCAGGCACGCCAGGTCGCCCCCGAAACCTTCCTTCTCGACCACGACGCGCAGCAGAGCCTGCCGCCGGACTCCATCGTCGCCCTGCAGCAAGTAGACAACCGTGAGTTTGCTGCGTCCAATGGCCTGCCTCCTGCGCTGACCCGCTGTGTGCCCAGTTAAATATTTCCTTATCTCCGCTCCCGTCGACTGGAGCCCGGATCAGTACATCCGCAGGTTCCTGCTGCCCACCGGCGAATACGTTTCCTGCGTGTTATGGTAGGTCGCGTCCCGCAATGGACCCTGTGGCTTTGAATGGCTTCCCGGAAACTCACACGCTTGGCGCGCGCAGGAACAACCTCTTCCACATCTCGGGTACCGACATTGTGCGATGCCTTTCCTTCCGCTTCCAGGCCTTTGGCCGCCCCGTCAAGAACTCGAAGAAGTTTGAGGAGGGCATTTTCTCGGATCTGCGCAACCTGAAGGCCGGCACCGACGCCTCGCTCGAGGAGCCCAAGAGCGCCTTCCTCGACTTCCTCTACAAGAACAACTGCATTCGCACGCAGAAGAAGCAAAAGGTCTTTTACTGGTACAGCGTGCCCCACGACCGCCTGTTCCTCGACGCCCTGGAGCGCGATCTCAAGAGGGAAAAGATGGGCCAGGAAGCCACCACTGTCGCTGTCAACGAGCCTGCCCTGTCTTTCGAGTTTGACTCGTCGCAATCGCTGTTCGAGCAGCTCACCAAGGCCCAGCAAACCAACTCTTCCTCGTTCAACAACCAGATCCCCGCCTACTCGCAAGCAACTTCCCCCGTCATGCGCGCCATGGATTCGATGCCCCCTCCGTCGATGATGCACCAGGCAATGCCGGCCACGATACCCGAGGACGCCATCCCGATGGCCAGCTACCCCATGACTATGGCGCCGCCGCTTGCTCCCATGATCGCAAAGTCCCGCGAACGCGACTACACGCCGATTCCCTACGATCGCAATGGCATCCCTCTGTCGCAGGTCCACCAGCGCCACAGCTCGATGCCCGCCTATATGGAGTACTCCCCTGCGCCGTCGTTCGTCTCTTCGCATTACGAGGACTACAGCACGCGCGGCATGTCGTTTGAGCCCATCACGCCCCCTCAGCACTCGATTGGCCTCGGCGCCGAGCCCGCGTACATTGCCAACGAAGACACTGGCCTCTACACCGCTATTCCCGATGTTGGTCTTTCCGCGAGTTTCAACCCTCTGATGCAGCTGCCCCCCTCCAACCTGGCCGGCCCGCAATTCGCCGCGGGTCCTCGCTCGTTCACTGGCAACATGTACTCTGTGATTGAGGGCTCGCCCACTTACAAGCAGAGGAGGAGACGGTCTTCGATGTCCATCAGCGGCAGCCCCGCCGTTCCCGCGGCCATGGCCAACCCGCATGCTGCTCACAGGCCGAGCGATCTCCGTCGGTCCGTTTCCGCCTCCGTAGCGCCGCTTCCTGAGGCCGACGAGAGTGGTCACGATTCCCCTCAAAGCCTCCACAACGGATACACCACGATGCCCGCCAAGGCTGAGGTGCAGGACATGTCGAGACACGGCACGCCGATCGCGACCGTTGAGGAGAGCCCCGTTCAACAACCCTTGCCGATGCTGCCTCAAGACGACCTGTCGTTGACGAATGACTTCTCGGAACCTTCTCTCCACCAAAGTGCCGTCACCCGGCAAGCGCCCGGTGTCTTCCGTCGGGCTCGGAGTGCCACCATGATGGAGTTGGGCCCGTACCCGCAGAAATCCCACTCTTGCCCGATCCCCACTTGCGGGCGCTTGTTCAAGAGGTTAGAGCACCTCAAGAGGTAAGCGCTTACAGAACACCCCCCTGTTTCGACGTTCGATTGGCTGACTCGGCGCTTAGGCACGTGCGCACTCACACGCAGGAGAGGCCCTACGTTTGCCCGCTCTGCAACAAGGCGTTCTCGCGATCCGACAACCTCGCTCAGTAAGTTTCCACGTGCGAGACCTTTATTTTTGGATGAACAACTTGCTGACAGTCTTCGTTTCAGGCACCGCCGTACGCACGAGCCCCGCCAGGAGGGCGACCCGCTTCCCAGCTTCAGCGAGGAAGAGCTGGAAAACGACGAGGACGGCCTTGGCGCGCTCGAGGAGGAGTCTCCCGAGTCGCTCTCCGCTGCCAACGACTACATGCCCTCCGGTCTCTCCATGTCGACTTCTCTGGCTGATCTTCCCACGCCAACCTCGATGGGCAGCATGCAGACTAGCATGGCCCAGTCGCAGCAAATGCTTGCTGCAAGCAGTTTCTAAGCGCGGCTGGTCCGATCGCTAATGCTGCTGTCTGTATGCTGTTTATTTTTCGGCGTTTCTCCTGCTACGAACCTTGTGATGCAGGTTGTCGGTTACCCTTTAACTGTCTAAGCATGTTAGATTTCCTTTTCCCGCTTCTGTGGTCGTCTGGCCTCGGATCAATGTTTCCCCTACATCGAGATGTTCCAGCATTTACCTCTATCCATTATGGGTGGCTTGAACGGACCAGGAGAGAGATGTTATCGAGTCAGAAAGACCAGCCGCTCATGACGCGACGATTCATTACCCATATTTCCTATTTTTTGGTTCTTTTCTTTCTACTTTTTGGACAATTTTATTGTCATTGCTTCTTCTCAGCTGGTTCTTTTTTGGCAGCTTCCGAGCAACACTACTCCTTCCCAGGTGTCAGCGCTCTGCTTCTTTCTCTGTACCTTTCCATCATTCATCACGCTTCTTGTTCAGACACCCCCAAACTTTTTTTGTTATTGCTTTTCGGTCGTGTGGGATGTGTGTTGTGTGTGTGTGTGTGTATGGCTAGGATAGCCCTTCTGACACGCTTTGGAGTGCGGTGTGGAGGTTTTCAAATGGAACGACGAATTGGAGATCTTCATTTATCTTTCTGCTAGCTGGCTGTTGTTTTTTGATGGCTACTTGTTTTTTCTCTTTTTGGATTGATCATCGGCTGGATTGGCGGATATACACACAGGAACGAACGGGATATCTATCACAGCGGATACGCGAGCATCTAGAGCGAGCGATTCTTGCTTCTTTCTCATCATCATCATCATCTTCATGCTCTCCTCCCTCTCCGGGTTTTTCCTTTCCAACGTTTTTTTTTTT